>NC_053034.1:7397134-7707020 GCF_016746235.2 Drosophila teissieri
TTTTCGCAAATTTTGATGATGGTACCCCTTATCGAAAATGCAAAAAATGTGCAAAATTTTTTTTTCGAAAATAAAAAAAGTAGGGATGGACATAGTTAGCTATGTTTATTAGCAGCACAAAACAGTCTTTATTTTAGCTGTGCTCCCATTTTTGGCCAAGTTATGGCTAAAACGCCGATTGAATATATCCGATTTTTTACATTTTTTTTTCGATTTTTTTATACAAAATAGTCAGTATTTCTTCGATAACAATAAAAGTAGTTGTCCAAAAGTGGAATGCCATATCTCGTTGAATTCGTAACAAAATTCCCTATCGATCCATGTGCATATATTGAAATTCTAATTTTTGGCCATTTTTCGCAAATTTTGATGATGGTACCCCTTATCGAAAATGCAAAAAATGTGTCAAAATTTTTTTTTCGAAAATAAAAAAAGTAGGGATGGACATAGTTAGCTATGTTTATTAGCAGCACAAAACAGTCTTTATTTTAGCTGTGCTCCCAAGTTATGCCAAGTTATGGCTAAAACGCCGATTGAATATATCCGATTTTTTACAATTTTTTTTTCGATTTTTTTATACAAAATAGTCAGTATTTCTTCGATAACAATAAAAGTAGTTGTCCAAAAGTGGAATGCCATATCTCGTTGAATTCGTAACAAAATTCCCTATCGATCCATGTGCATATATTGAAATTCTAATTTTTGGCCATTTTTCGCAAATTTTGATGATGGTACCCCTTATCGAAAATGCAAAAAATGTGCCAAAATTTTTTTTTCGAAAATAAAAAAAGTAGGGATGGACATAGTTAGCTATGTTTATTAGCAGCACAAAACAGTCTTTATTTTAGCTGTGCTCCCATTTTTGGCCAAGTTATGGCTAAAACGCCGATTGAATATATCGATTTTTTACAATTTTTTTTTCGATTTTTTTATACAAAATAATCAGTATTTCTTCGATAACAATAAAAGTAGTTGTCCAAAAGTGGAATGCCATATCTCGTTGAATTCGTAACAAAATTCCCTATCGATCCATGTGCATATATTGAAATTCTAATTTTGGGCCATTTTTCGCAAATTTTGATGATGGTACCCCTTATCGAAAATGCAAAAAATGTGTCAAAATTTTTTTTTCGAAAATAAAAAAAGTAGGGATGGACATAGTTAGCTATGTTTATTAGCAGCACAAAACAGTCTTTATTTTAGCTGTGCTCCCATTTTTGGCCAAGTTATGGCTAAAACGCCGATTGAATATATCCGATATTTTACAATTTTTTTTTCGATTTTTTTATACAAAATAATCAGTATTTCTTCGATAATAATAAAAGTAGTTGTCCAAAAGTGGAATGCCATATCTCGTTGAATTCGTAACAAAATTCCCTATCGATCCATGTGCATATATTGAAATTCTAATTTTTGGCCATTTTTCGCAAATTTTGATGATGGTACCCCTTATCGAAAATGCAAAAAATGTGTCAAAATTTTTTTTTCGAAAATAAAAAAAGTAGGGATGGACATAGTTAGCTATGTTTATTAGCAGCACAAAGCAGTCTTTATTTTAGCTCTGCCATCTTTTTTGGCTTGGTTGTGGATAAAACCCAAGTTAATTTTTTCTCTGTACAGCGACGCCCTACTTTGTCTTATAGTTCAGCAATTCCTTTAAGTACCCGGGCGTTCGGTGCCACTGAGCACTTGGGTGGATGGGGGAGCGGGGCCAGGTGTCAGGACCTCCAGGAGCTCCAGGAACTGATGACACAGTCGTCCTGGGACCTTCTGCCGGGCATCCGACTATCCCGATAAGGGCGGCAATTTCTCGCAACGCATTGCTCAAATTGCATTACATTTTAAAGATGGCTTTTCCCTGATTTCCCTTATCCGGCCTGCCCTTTTCCAAATTGGATAATTCGTAAATGGCAGTAGCTTAATTTCTTTCCGATCGAAATTTCCGCTTCTGATTTCCTCAAGCGGATAAGCTGGTGGCGATTTGATTACACAAGTTGTAGGTAATAAAGATTAACACATAAGATTGAAACATATTTAGGATTGCAAAAATGCATGATTTTCGATAAGAAGGCTACTGATTCGTTTGAAGGGTTTTCCTTGGCAAAAGTTTAATTTATTGGTGCGGCGGGTTATAACCTTAATCAATGTGACACTAAAGCATCCAGTTACAGGCCATCAATTTTGCCATGCATTCGCTAGTCAGTCCTTAAAGAGCCACGACCCATAAATAAGGAGCACAATCCGCGCCCAGCGCTAAAATTTATTTCCCATTCGGAAAACCTTTGGCCCACCGTTGAGTTAACAACTCAACTTGAGTTGAGAAATGTTTGAGAAATATTTCGGCATCTAACGACGTTTTAAAGAGCCCAAAAGAATATGCAAATGGTTGTGGGTGTGGGTGAGGAAAGAGCACCTCAAGCAGGTGAAAGAAATAAAAAAAAAATGGAAAAAAATCGCATGCCTATGCATCGTTCCATTCTGTTTTATGGTTCATAAACTTTCGCTCCTCGGTGAGTGCTTTTTGCCCTTTTTTTTATGGGGGCACATTGAATAAAAAACTGATTTGTTTTGCCGCCCCCACTTCAGCGTTTGATGTTGCCGGCTGTTTTGGCTGATTTCAGCCATTTGTTGCCACCAAAATGTGGCACAGTTTTTTCGGGGGCTAACATATGGCACACACTTCGCCATAATCAACATCATCATCATCATCATCATCATGCTGACGAGTTGTTAATGATGAGCATAATGACGACACGGAGCGCTTTGGGCCAACAAAGTTGTTAACATAAAATGGCTCGCTGCACACATGTACACCCACAATTTGCTCAGATTTCCCCAGTACTTACAGCCCTCTATCTGTGTGTGTGCTTAACAACTTTCACTTTTATAGTCCTCATATGTCATTGCAGTCGTTTTTTACCTGCGCACATCTGAAGGTCAGCGAAATATAAGCAAAGCCGAGCAGAAGCACACGGAAATAAGTTTAATGCGCCTAATGTCTAACTTAATTTATGGCCAATTTTTGTATTTATCCTTTTAATTTTTCTACATATTATGGATTTGAAAAGCAATTGCTTAGAATTGTATAGCAATTTCTTGCCATGCAGCAATTTTCCGGCAAAAACTTGCAGTTGAAAAGAAAAGGCAAAATAAAATGTGAAAATGTTATTAGATTTTTTAGATTTTGCATTTGAAGAAGGTAAACGGAGGAAGGAAAACACCGAGTTATTGAGGGGTTGTTTTCGCTAGGGGTGTGAAACTCAGTCCCAAAAAACTTTGCACTGAGGCGGGCTGAGTAAACTTTTCATGTTTTCATGTTTTTCCCTTTGGTTTTTCCCAGTTTTCGCAACCTTGATGCCCGCTGCGGGCGATGGATGATTCTGATGCTGATTCTGATTTTGATTTAGCCCCATGTTACTTTTTTGGCATGCGCCACCCGGTCGTATGGGCAATGTAAACAAGTTTCTCCCGCCACTCACATCCGGTTTCTGGATTTGCTGCCGATGAAAAGCAAGCTTTTCCCCAGCCGCCCAACTCGGGTTTATAGATACATTCGGTTTCAGTTTATACCCAGCTTTCACATCAGACACACATTGTACCTTTCGATTGGAAAACGATGCCAGTTTTGAAACTATACACTTTCTACACCAAATTCTTTCCATCCGCCAAAGTGCGTCGCAAGGAGTTGGCGCGCAGGTGGTACTTGTTGAAGTTCAGGCGGATGCGAGAGTTCCGAAGTGAGCTCACAGCCAGGACTACCCGCCAATCCGTGCCGTCATCCGTGGGTAACAGCGAACTGCTCTCGAAGCATGTGATCGGCAGCTTTCGACTGCAATTGCAGTGCGATTCGTACTCGAAGCGGCTTGAGATCACGGCCACACTGGCGAACCCCGTAGTTCCGCCGGATGCGGATCCCGCGCCGGAGGAGGAGCAGCTCTACGAGCTGTACATCTGCAGTAGCCAGGGCCAGTTGCTGGGCAAGGTTCCGTTCATGGAGAGCGACTACCGACGCGCAGCCCGCACGGCCATCGATTGCATGACCATCTAGACATTCGCCCGCAACGTTTTTGCCATTTCAAAATCCCCTTTGTTGTGCATTCCCTTTGACATGAAAGGGGAGGAGGAGGAGGTGGATGAGGAGGTGGAATATTTTTCATCCTGGGAACGGCCAAATGACAGCCATTACTTGCGATGTACTAGGACGACATGCTGAACGGACTGTCGAGTATCGATTACCTGTTACGACTCCATTTTCATAGCTTTCATAGCTCCTGCCGCTTTGTGGCAAATTGTAAAAAGCTGTGAACAGCTGTAGAACGATATTTGGACCTTAAATTTTAAGTAAATTCATTAAATAATTTAAAGTGGCTTACAGAAGCTTTAGCAGATTTATACAGCATAATTACCTTAGTAAATAAAATTTATCAAGAGACGAAAGTATTTTTAACACAAATAAATAAGCTCTTGTTTTTCTGTCTTTTCTTTATAGTGTGATTTTATTACAAGAAAATCTTCAAAATCTACTCTAATACTGAAAAGAAAATGGCATTTGCTCGGCTCTTCAGCAAAATAAATACAGAATATACGAAATCAAGTTTATTGACAAGAAATTAGCAATCAGGGCAATGCAAACTTTCACTTCTTCAATCAATGTTGCTTTGACAGTTGCTCGATTTGAAGCTTTTTAATTTAGATATGTATATTTAATTAGTACTTATGTCGTATTGAAGAATAAGTCGATAAATATTTAACGAACTGAAGCTTTAAACTCATTGAACTCAGGCTGAAGCAGGAATACCTAAGCTTGCATTCTTGAAATATTCAAATATGGCCCTCATTCTTTTGCTTTCCCCGGAAAGAAAAGAAAAAAACCAGAAGCTGTTGAAAATAAACAAATTCAGAATGTAAAGTCATAAGATGAACCACTTTAACAATCCCTCGTAAGCGATAATTGCAATTGGGCGGGATCTGCGGTTCCTGGGCTGGGTATTAAAAAAAGGGGCACCGATGGATGCCAATAATTCCGACCATATATCCACTTACCTTCCACAGACACAAGCACACACACACACATACGCACACCCAAGCCCACACACACACGTATGCAAATGCGCGAGTGGTTGTGTACCCTGCATACATATAAGACGACAAGACCCCGAAGAACATGCTATCAATTTTATTTTTATTTATTTTCCCCCCCTCCAAAGCGCCCATTTCCCTCGCATTTGTTTGCTCTTGGCTCAGGCTGAGCATATTTTGTAGCTCGTAAAAGTTTTTGATATAAAATGTAAACAAAGGCGAAATGCGAACACGGAAAACACACAGCCTCCCAACACTGCGCCGAAAATGTAGTACATAACAGAAGAGCAGAAGCTATTTTATAAATATTGCATGGAAATTGCATTACAGAATTCCTAACGCGACTAATGAATAAATGGTATTAGTTATGGAATCATTTAATTCGTAACTTTGAATTCAGGTATTATTGAATGTGTGTAGTTTTTCGCTCAGTGCTGGCAACTCAAAATTATGGCGCGTTTTGTAACCAGCAAAAGGCCAAAACGAGTTTCGTCTTTCGCCTGCTTGTTTTTGTTGCGGCTTCTCTTTTTTCGCCGCCCCCTTTTCCGCTTCCCTCTGCCACCCTTTTGTGGGTGGGGGCACCTGAGTGTGCCAGTGTGAGTGTGAACTGTGTGTGTGTGTGAGCGAGAGAGAGAGAGCGAGGGTGCCCAACGAGCCCTTTCAATGCTCGATGCTCACGCACTGGCACATATTAATTAAAAAGTTCAGGGTCAGGCCAAAGGAGACAGACATCAGCTGGCCGAACAAGGGCTGAAAAGCAACAAGAAGGAGAAAAAAACACAACAAGCGTTGGTCAAAAGGGGGGAGAAGGATGGGGGGAGGGGGTCGCAGGGGGCGTAACCCCTGACTTGGTTATTTTTAGTCAGTCCCGGCAATGTTGGTCGAAAATTTCTGTGTTGCTTTAGCATAATTTGTTTACTCTACTCTTGTGGTTCCTGGCCCCCCTTTTTGATACCCTGTAATTTTGAGCCACAATGAGTGGCTGCTGTTGCTTTACATTTAAGGGGTATGCAAGTGCTTTTCCCATGAACTTTTACTTACTCATCTCATCTAAACTTTTGCCACGAACTTTTTGGGATAGCTTAATAAATAGTTTTCCTTTGAGCTAGCTTTTGATAAATCCTGTTTAATAGGTAACTGAACAGTCGAAACGGGCAAGTAACTTTCACAATGGCCTAGTGCGCTAGTTGACTTGCCACTTTTCAGGAACATGCCCCTTCAGGACTTACCCCAAGCCAGCGAAAACGTACAAAACGGCCAACGGAACTTGAAAACAAAAGCTGGGGACACACACACATACAAGGCATATAGGGGAGAGAGGGGAGAGGGGGGGAAGGTCCTTGCGGGTCACGGAAGCTGTGCGTAACTATAATTAATTTCATTTTAGACTGGTTAGCAAATAAACGAGCAAACGATGCGGTTCTTGTTCAGCTCCTCTCACCTTCTCACCCTTTCACTCTCGATAGAAAGTACAACCACCCACAAACCACCCATTCAACCACCCAACAGCACAACCACCCATCGACTCGTTTTTGGCCGGTTGAGACACTATTTTTGGCATCGTCCTTGTTGCCATGTTGTTGGCTCTGCACTTTGCCAGCACTTGACTGTCCAGCATTTCGTTCGTCGACCACCTGCAAAGCCACCCAGAAAGCCACCCAAATTTCCCAAAAAAAAAAAAACAAAATAAAGAACGACCAAGCCACCCAAAAGAACCACCCACTTATAGTATAACTGTTGCTTATGTTGCAGGATTTCATTGCGAGTCGAGTCTCGGTTGTCGAGCGCTGAAGTCCTTTGAAGGAGCTGAAAAGCTCAACCCTTATCAAAAATTCAACGGCATGATTTTATATCCCCGAAATTATTGATTCATCTCTTGAATGCCGAGTGCCGAATCATGCCTGCACACAAAAAAAAAGCGTTGATGCCACGGCCTAATCGCCTGGAACTCATTAACTTTCGTTCGTTGCAAATATTCTGTTTCATTTCGCTAGTCAGTGTTTACAAATGATTTTCTTTCATGCATAATTAGGAAGCCCAAGCAATGTGTATTTACAAAAGGTGCTTATTTGAACAGAAAAGATTTGATTCAACAGAACAAAATTTAATTAACAATTGCCTATGAACATAAATTGATGTTGAAATTACCTAAAAAATACATTTAAAAGGTATTTAATACCTTCCAACCAACTGGTTAAACATAATTCGAGCTTTTTGGCTAATAATACAAGCAATTTGATCGCCAACTATAGTTCGATAAATTGTTGCTAAAATATTGAGAGAGCAGAAGAGCGGGCAGGCAGCCTGATCCGGCTTGAATAAATAAAAATGCCAACGCCACAGTTGGTTGGCCCGTAAGTCATCCCGAGATGATTCCATCAAATATGCATGGCCCATCATCATCATCATCGGATCCCGGGCAGGGCCGAGCTGTCCATTTGAATTATGCATGCATAGACAGCAGCAGCGGGCGGGAAAAACTGCCCGGGGGGAGGGGGTGGGATGGAAAGGTAGGGAAAACCGTAGGGGGTGTGTCGGGATGAAAGGGGTTTGTCAGCGCCAGGAAAGCGCAGCATGGCGCCTGCCAAGGAAATTAGATTTCCCACCAGCAATGCTGCTGTTGTGTGCAGTGTGTGTGTGTGTGCAGTGTGTCTGTGTGTGTGTGTGCCAGTATCTGTGTTAGCCAGTTGGACAAAACGGCTTAAGTGTTTTTGCCAGCGCCTTTTCACCCGATTTGCATAATGGTCGCCGCGGCCGCCTGAAAAGTATGCTACAACTTTTTATCAACTTTGTCAGCGGAAATTATGCTCAACACTAGCTCACCCACGCACACACACCCACACCCACACACACACACACATCCGTGCACAGGTCAGTTACGGTTCAATATCGCAAAATGATATATGTATGTATGTGCGAGTGGCCCCTATAAAACTCACTTTAATTATTTATTTATTCAAATGGCTGGCCTGGCTTCTAAGCCGAAAAGCCTTTTACAAAGGCCGTTAGAGTGGTGGAAAACCCGGCGGAAAAGGGGCAGAAACGCAGAGAGAAAGCAGCGCAGGGAAAGCGAGGAAAAGGGGGCGGAAGAGCGGAAAAGGGCAATGGCAATGGCAAAGGAAAAGGCGGTGGAAAAGCATTTTTCCAACTTTCTCCCAGCGCTTCCTGCAAGAAATTGAAAGTGGCACGCGCAAATTACTTAATCCTACTTTTCAAGTACTTACTGCATACATATATATATTTGCACAGTGAACTCTTGATAGTGGAACCCAATCAATGGCATTGCACAATAATATAATATAATATATTTTATAAAATAATAATTCGCAAATTCACTTGATTATGGCAGTAATTGCACACAGCCACATTTTCCCAAGCTTTAAATGCAAAATTGTGAGCTGAATAAATAAAATTCCGGAGCTGAATTGAAATTATTTGAATATCCAAAGAAATTGTTGCCTCTCAGAGTGTTTACTGTACACGAACTTATGTACACAGGCTCTAGGGCGGTAAATGCCTACACGTACTTTCAGGTCCTTTGATCTAATTTACCAAGCATTTTCAGGTATTCCAACTTTGAATGCCAAAAACGAAACCCAAGTGACAACAACAACAACGACCCCCAAAAAAAAAACAAAAAAAATGCCAAGTATAAAAAGCTAAATCTTAAACGATGGCGAACACGAAAATGAAAGCGAAAATAAAAAAGGAAAATGAAAATGTTAAATGAAAATGAAAATGAAAATGCCTGCAGAAGCCGTCAAGCTAGAGCTTCCCCACTTTTCACTTTTCACGTGTCCCCAGCGAGTCCTGGCAGTTAATCAATGAATAGCCGCACCGTACTGTCCACATCCTTGGAGCACACCCCACCCACCCGTTTGAGTCTCAGGATGCCGGACAGGACCACCAGGAATCCCTCGCAATTACATCAAAAGGAAAGCTGCTGGCAAAGAGCCCCAGTAATATTTCAAGGGGGCTGGACCGACAGACGCTCTAAAATTAACTAAATAGCCGACGCAAGCCGGTCGTCCATGGAACCACCCGAAAATCCATCCCATCCCATCCCATCCGATCTCAACCTGTCCCATTCCAGGACACGAAAAGTCACTTAGAAGCCTGAGGAGAATCAAAAGGAAAAACGGCCAATGTCCGCCAGGTGTCCAAAGCACTCGCCCTTTTTTTTGTTATATTTTTACTTTTATTTTCATTCCTACGAATTGCATTTTATTGCCACGACAACAGTTCACAAAAAATACGAAAAAATACATAGAAGTAAGAGTAGCAGGAGAGCAAGAAGGCCAGAGGAACTGAATAGAACCGCAGACCATGGCAAATGTAAAATGTTCAACCATTTAACTAAATTGTTTCACTGAGCGCTGGAACAAAGTGGAAATGGTGGAAGAAAGTGGGCGAAATTCTTGGGGGGGAGATAAATGAGTTCCCAAATATAATGCAGATTAATGGAGTCAGGGGATTTGGCTCATCAGATCCCGCAGTAGTTGCCCTGTTTTTTTTTCCACGAGGAAGCAACAAATAGCAGCTGGCAGCAAACTAAGACTTTTCTTTTCATTTTCATTATTGCATATATGTATGTATTTATATTTAAGCAAAATCCAACAATTTCTAAATTGTCTATACAAATATATTTCTTAACTATAAAACAAAAAAGTTGAAATGTGAAACCTTGGCATAACTTTTAATTAGCCCGCAGTGTTGAGTAACTTTTTAAGCAGTTTTTCACCTGCGAAAGTTTATTAGGTTTGCGGAAAATTGCATTCGGTTTAGAGCACTGTGCTTGTCTGGGTGTGTGTGTGGGTGTGTGTGTGTGCGTGTGTGTGTGTATCTGCAGCAAAAGTACAAAAGTGGCTGGCAGTTGAGTTGTTGTTTCTTTTTTTTTTGTTGAGCAACTGGGCTGATTGGAAACGTAGCGGAGGTGAAACAAATGCAGCCTCAGCCTTCCAATTTCCCACTTTTCCGCATTACCTTCGCCCCCCTTCCCCCTTACCACCACCCTCCCTGATAGAGATCCGCAATTCGCACGCTGGAATCCCCATTTGCAGCTCCAGCTTCATATCCATCTGCGTCCGTGTCCAGGTACAACTGCTCCGGCTTAGCCGCAAGCCGGACCGAAGGACACACACAGGGAAAAGTGCGGGAAAGGTGCGGGAAAAGTGTGGAAAAGTGGGAAAATTGAGTTGAAAATTGTTCGTGGCACACACTTCACAGGCAACGCAAATTGACAGCTGTCAATCAACCGGTCGCCCACTTGAGCCTCACTCCTTCGTCCTGCCTTCGTCCTGCTTCTCCATCCTGCGTCCACCATCCACCATCCTGCATCCTCCATCCGCCTGCAGATCCCTCGGATCATCCATTGGACTCCCGGAGGACAGCGATGGCCGGCTGCTGTTGTGCACTTGAAATTGATTAGGCGCCGGACCAAACTTTTCTCAAGTTCCAAAAATGCTAAAGCCAAAAATTCCGACAACAAACTGCACTACTAAAACAGCAGCGAAAAGTACTAAACACTTGTGAGGATTGATAAAAATATAAGCGGAATTAACTTATTTAAAGGTCAGCAAGCACGTGAAAATGTAATTTGCTGTTTAAGTTGATTGGAAAAGCCTGTCAAGTAACATTACAAATTTAGGGAGATTGAAATTCCAACTTAAGTAGAGCAAAGCATTTCAGTTTAAGGCGCTTAATTGCAAGTAGTCGGTGCTGGAAAATTCCGGGAAAACGGAAACATCGTCGTGTCACTCAAATTGCACAGGTTCAATCGAAATGTGTGTCCTCATTGGCCTCAAAATGACTTTTCCCTCTCAGCATTTCACAATTTCTAGCCCCCCCCCCCACACACACACACACACACGTACAGAGAGAGCTGAGTGTGGGAAACTTAGGTACTTGGAACTACTTTGGCCAAGTGTTTCAATGACCGGCGGGAGAACTTGAGCTGCGTCTCGAACTCGGACTTTTATGAACCTGCCACTTATTGGACAACTTCCGGTGCGTTGTCTATGTCCTTGCACACATAGAGCAACAGCAAACGGGATGGGAGGTCCTGCCGCCTGGCAGTTATTAAGTTTATGGCCATAAACTTGCGGCCAAATAAGTTGATACTCCATTTTGATTGCCTCGGCGAAGCCAGCTTCGTGCATTAGTTCATCTGGAATTCTGGGCAGACTATTTCCATTTGCCATCTGCCATCTGGCATCTGGCTGAAGTGCAGCAATCTGCTGGCCAGAAACCACATCATTTCGTGAAAGTCAAGTACAGTAAACACCTGCAACTATACTTGCATTTAAAGCATGTTCCCACAACTTCATTCAAGAATTCCATAAATTCTGGATTCAGTGTATAGCTTCTCAATTTAATGATTTGTGCATTACTAACAGCAAATAGTACTTTCCATTTGTATTCCAAGTAATAAGAGCCAAATTGAATTGTGGCCATCTTCTGGGAAATTGAGCATTGTGACTGGAGCTTACTTAAGCTTCTGCGAAAAGAAATCAAAAAAAAAACAGAGTATTTGCTCCGTTGCCTCTCGATTTCCTTGGGCAACGGTGCGTATGAGGGATTTAACCAATTATACGCCATACTGCAGCGCAAATTTTACAACAAATAAGTACGAATAAGTACGAATCAATGAATCAATAAAAAGGGGAACTTAGAAGGCAACTTCAAAGTGACGAGAGAAATGGAAATATTTAAATACATTATATTTATTTTATTATGTTTCAATAATATAATGATTAATGATTTAATGATTAGTTTTATAATGATTTCGATTAATTTGCAGAATTATTTAATATGATTTCTCATACGTATAAACAATAAATATATATAAATATATATTTTACCAACCGTTACTATAGTAAATGACCCCTTACTGTTCACCTGTAGTTTGGCCCACTTAGTAAATCCCAAGCCCTATCGTAAATTGAGATTTGCCAGCCATTCGACAATTGAGCCCCATCCAATGCGTTTTAAACCACCAAATACTATTTTCTTCGATTTTTTTCCAGTGTATCTCTGTGTCTCTGTGTGTGTAGCATACCCATCAGTACCACCCCCTCTCCAAAAAAAAAAAAGTAAAAACCCCCCAAAGCCCCTACAGAAAAAGAAACCCACGAATACAAAAATACAGACCCCAAAAAAAAAAAGAAATCACCGCACTTTCGGCTAGCCGAAAAGCCCGAAAAAAAGCGCGCAATCAGTCGTAAAAGCTCGAGTCATTAACAAAGACCGCAAGGAGGGAGGATAAGGAGTGAAGGGCCGCAGGAGCGGCAGGAGCCGAAGGATAACGCTCACGTTCGAGGATCGGCGGGCGCTGCCACAGAAACCAGAACATGCGCCATGTCAAAACTGCGGCATTACCGGTCCATGGATCAGCCGTGCAGCAGCACCTGCGTGGTCATACGCAAAAAGTTAGCAATCCACACAAGCAACTCAAACTCTTAAACTCCTAAACTCTAAAACACCCGAAACGCCACCTGACCTCAAAAATCAGCGGAAGCGCTTTCACTTTTCCATCAAATAAATAAGCAAGAAAACCAAAAGCTTTCCTCTTCTCTACGCTTTTCACTATGCACGCCAAACTAAAACGGAAAGCAAAGCCAGGACTCTCACCTGGGAGCTTTCACATCCTGCAACACTTTCACCGCATGCCGCACTCACACAGCTAACAGCTTTCTCCAACTTTTCCAACCTTCTCAACTTGTCCAACTTTTCCTAACTTTTTCAGCTAACTTTGAGCCTTTGAGGCTTTCGCATGTCCTAAGGACGAAGCTTTCCTTCTTTCTTGAGAAAAGCTTTGCCTGCCAGCCAAGCAGCCGATCCAAAAATAACACCTGCCATTCAGCCATTCTTCACCGCATGACACTGTCCCATCTTCAATTTTCCCACTTTTCCTCGCTTCCTGTTTTTACTCAGCATGCATTTTGCCTAACACTAAGTAATTGTGAGTCGTATTTGTTTAAACAATTTACTAATCGTCGCTTTGTGTACTTTCAGGACTATGACAGCCATTTGCTTCGTGTGCAACCTGCCCATCATGTCGCACCAAGTGGGCTTGGTGTGGCAGGGCGGCAACGGCTGGGACGATCTTGTGCGGGAACAGGTGGGTGCCACTCATTCTTGCAGCAATATATGTTTCAAATATTTCCCTGAAGTGAGCAAAATATTTCCCTAAAGTGAACAAACAATTCATGTGAAAGAACAATTTTGAATAGTTGTGGCCTTAAAAAGAGCATGAGCTTACTTAATCAAATCCTAATTGGTTGCAAGCAATCCTAGAGCTGCTTTCTAATAAAAAATATAATATAATATAAAAATATAAATATAAAAATATATACAAATTTATTAATAATAATCTGGGCACTTGAAATTTGAAATAAATTAACTGCAGTTTTAAATTTGATAGTTACATTTGTATTTAACAAGAGAATAAGCATTATACTCTTACATTTTTAACTCAAGCGCTGTGCTCCCCTCATAGATACCTAGCTAATTTGTAAGTGCAAGTGTGAATAAGATCCTGAGAGTAATGCGTTGTTCCGCTTGCAGCTGGAGGAGTCCACCATACGGCAGCGGTTGGGCGGACGGCGGGACTCGGCGGCCCAGATCACCACGCCGCCGAGCACCTCGCCGCCGCCGGGATTGCAGCGCCGGCGGCGCAGCTCGCTGGCCCAGCTGACGGACATCCTGCGCGAGTGGAGCGGCGGCACCAAGCAGCAGCAGCAGCAGCACCACTCGCAGCAGCAGCAGCAGCAGCTGCAGCAGGCGTCCCGCTCCAAGGCGCAGCTGAATCGCCGCGAAACGCTGGCGGACCTGGCACGCAGTCTGCCCTGGCGCACCTCCACCACCACCGATGCCAGCACGGGTGCCGGGGGTTCAGGTGGTGGTGGTTGCACCACCTACATGGCGCCACGCAAGCGACGGGAGTCATCCGCGGACTCGGGCATACGGAGCATGAGGTCGCGACGCGATTCCAATACCGCCGAGTTCGTGCGGCACTGGAATCGCCGCGAAAGCGGTGCAGTTGAGGAGCAGCCCAGCGTCTCCGTGCCCGTCGTCGTCGAGTGCTCTAAAAGCGTGAGTATCGGCCAGATATATACACTCTATAAGGTTATCCTTAGTCTATAAGGATAACAAGTCGGCTGCCTTAGTCTATCAGTCACCACCAACTGAGAACTACTGGCAAGTGCACTCGAACGGCAGAACACTCCACTCCACTGAGCTCCTAAATATTTGTTAATAACAAATTAATGTAACTTTCAGCAACTTTACTTGCTGACTTTATTGTTTAAAGAAGTTCCAAGCGAGTGCATTTGCCAGGAGCAACTACTCAGCAACTACCAGCACCTTCTGGCTCTCCACCTTGACCACAACCTTGACCCCTAACCCGTGACGCTGTTCTCTCTCTCTCTCTCTCTCCCACCATTCCACACCGAACCATCGCACATCCTGGCCACCACCAATCACTGAACCACCGAACCACCGAACCACTGAACCACCACAACCACCAGGCCTCCCGGCGCGGATCCGGTGAGAGCTACCTGTCCAGCAGTCGGCGCGACAGCAATGTGGCCGGGCGGGTGACCACGCCCCCGCCACCCGGCAAGTACCAGGTGGCCAAGAAGCGCGACTCACTGGCCGCGCCGGAGTTCCCCAATTTCCGGCAGGAGCAGCGCCCGTCCACCAGTTCCGCCGGCTCCTGCTCGGACCACTCCATGCCCCTGATCTCGACGCACTCGAGCACTCACCACCTGGCCCACCAGCAGGTGGACTCCGCGTGCCAAGCCCTGCCGCCGCCAACGATCATCACCAGCTCCGTGACGCCGCCGGCCACCAGTCCCACGGCGCCGAAGGGACGCCGCGACTCGCAGACGCAGTGCGGCCGCGTCAATCGGCGGGACTCGAAGGCGGGCGTCAGTCCGGAGCGGGCGCCACGCCTCCAGCGGCTGCAGCGCCAGGCGACCGCCTTCGACGAGGGCTGCCTGCCGGGCGGCAGTAGGCGTGGCTCCCAGCCCGCCCTCAGTCCCGATCCGCCGGACGACTGCGAGCGGCGCACCTCGCGTCGCGATTCCCTCTCACCGGACAGCGCCTCGCGTGGCGGTCGTCGGGATTCGCGGACTCATCTATCGCCGGATCGATCCCACGAGCGGGATGGCAGTCCCAGGCGGCACACACTGCGCCGGCAGAGCAGCTCGGCGGCCAGATCGCCGAGGTCGCCGGACTCGAACAGCTGCTGCTCCTCGCGGGACCCCAGTCCCTGCTCCCGGCCACAGACGCAGACCACCGTCGAGCAGAACCAGCGGCCGGCCATCCGGCGGCAGTCCACCACCGAGGAGATCCTCATCGCCCGCGGATTCCGGCGGCAGTCGACCACCGAGGAGATGATCCGCTGCAGGAACTTCCGCCGCCAGAGCTCCCAGAGCGACGACGTCTGTCGGTGAGTTATTATTTGCAACTTACTAATTATACTATATATAACTATATATTATGATATATACTCACAGTTATCGTGGCAGACGCGACTCGTCGGCGCAGATAATCGACGGCACCATCGGCACCATGACCGTGGAGACAACCAGCACCTTCTTCGACTCCAGCACCCAGACAGGTGAGTTTTCAAAATATTCCCGCCCAAATTGGTCCTGCCAACCGCACTGAGAGCTTTTGCCCAGCTTAAGTTGTCCTTTCGAAAGCTTGAGAAGTGCAAAGCTTTGGGCATTTTGCCATGTTTACTTGGGCGAAAAGCTGGCGTCAGCTGTTTGGCGCCAGGACAGCTGTTCGCTGACAAGGAGCTGTCCACTCGGCACAGGACTCGCGTCCTTTTCACACGACACATGCCATTCAGTTGGTGTTGAAGTAACAGACGTGCCACAAGCACCGCAGCAGCCAGTCGAAAGAAAAAAAACGCAGCCGGCGAATCAAGTCATACAATACAACAAAAAAATAAATAAATAAAATAAACAAAAAATTTAAATTAAAAGGCAAACGTAGAGAGCGAGGCGCAAAGTTGTGAAAGAAGAACTCAGTAGCGCGGCAAAAAGTATGCTACGATTTTTACCAAACTATCGTTCAGCTCGCCATTGCGCATAAGTGGCTGCGTGTGTGTGTGTGTGTGCGTCTTGGCTGCCTGCGTGTGTGTGTGTGCGTACGTGTATTGCTTTGTGTATATTTTTCATATCCTGCCTTGTAAACTTTCTTTTTTTTGCTGTGCGTAAGTGTGTGTGTGTGTGTGTGAGTGTGTGCGGTGCGTGAACACTTTTCATTGTCGTCGTCATCGACGGCGGCTGCAGCTGCAACATCGCAGGATCCTCCAAGTAAACAACAACACAACAGCAGCGACGTGGCCGAGTACGTCGATGTCGATGTCGTCGGTGGCGGCAGCGGCGGAGGCGGCGGCGGAGGCAGCGGCAGCAGCGTTCTTGCCACCGCCACCGCACCAACACCCGCACCCTCGCTGCGCAGTGGCCGTCGCCAGCCGTCGAGCAGCAGCGCCAGCAGCAGCAGCAATCGCAGCCGCAGCGGTCTGTATATAATAACATATACATATATATAAATATATATTATATTTAGGTTAAGAAACGCATAACTCTGCCAAGTGGCGGGCTGCCAAAGTATCTGTGGCATGTCTATGCTGGCCAACTCTTACTTGTTGCACGTGAATGGGGCTAAACGGCTGCTGGTGTCAAGTTCACGCAGCCAAATAAACAATAGTTTACCTTTTACTGCAAATATCAAAAATATCAATTGCTGACTAACATAACTAATACGTTTTTGTAATTTAAATATGCAAATGGTTACATATCCTAGCAAATTGATTCAAGTTTGACAATCTTTTGCATTCTGCAGCATTTATCATTATGTTCAGTGTCTGTAAAATATAGGTTTGCTGTCTTAAGTAAGCTTAAGCGCGATGGAGCTGCTGGATTTTCCCAGCATTTTCCGAGCTTCATCCAATTGAATGGCAACGAGAGACTGGCCTTTTTGGCAGCCATACAAGGCAGCACGACCACGCCTCCCCTCGTCCTTGCCGCCTCTTAATGCCTTTTAATGAATGAAAGTGCACTGTCTGCGTGCGTGCGGTTGTGTGTGTGTGTGTGTGTTTGTGTTTGCTAATATGTATGTTGGTATGTGTGCGTATCTGTGTGACAGTGAGGAAATGAATGAGCGCCGACTTCACCTCTCCACTCTCTCACTCTCACTCGCAATCTCTCTTTCTCGCTGTTATGAATGAACTGCGAATCGAGTTTGCCACTGATGCAGCAACAACATTGGCAATTTCCTATTATAACGCCACCATCCGCCCCCCTGGCGCGACCACGCCCCTCGGCGCATTTTCCAGCTGGCAGTGCAACAAGTTCTTCGTCGCGACGGCCACGGCCAAACTTTGCTCGCAATGGAATGCAAATTTAAATTTATTGATTCAACTTGTTGCAAGCAGACGGCCAGCGAGTTTGAAGTACCATTTATATCTACGATTTTGTAGCAATCTCCACGATGTTTTGATATTCCAAAAGAAGTGAAATCAAACTGTGTTCGGGAATATTCCCATTTCACGTAATGAAATGTAGGTGAAGATGTCAATGCACTTATCTAGCCCATTAATGTGGCCATATTTGTAGCAACACAATTACTTTTCTTTTAACTTACAAGAAGGAAGATCGAGAGACAACCGTCTGTTCTTCAATTAAGCGCACTTGGAGTCCAGTCCTGGCAAGGATTTGCGGCAAGTGGAGGAGGATGCTGCGCTCCTTTGTTGCCACACACTAATTAATATTGAGTGTGAGCTCTGCAGGAGAAAAATGCTCAAGCACTTGATTTAATTAAAGCAATTAGTGCTCGCTTTGCTATTGCCAATCAGGCAGTAATTTCATTTCGTGTCTGCCCCTTAAATCATCGAAATGCACTTCAAACTCAAATTCAAATTCAAACTTATATTGCCATATTGTGTCTGCGCCATTGAACTGAATTCGAAACTAATCACTCATCCCAAAAGGATTATCGGCAATTGCCAAACGCAAACTGTACTCCAATTAGTATCGCAACTGTCCATTGATTACGTTACTTTTTATAATTGCCTTTTTCGATGAACACGAAAACAAAAACAAAAGCAAACGCCAAAGGTCGAAACTCGGTGTCAGGGTTCAGGTTGTTGTTGTGCCCCGAAATTAATGATAATTTATGGGCTGAAAAGGGGACAATTTGATTACCAAACTCGGTTACACAACTCCACAGCTCATCCAGTAATCGCATTTGAATTTATGCATTAAACTAATTGTGTTTGTGCCACAGTGTCTGCTAATTATTTTTCGATCAGTTCTTATAGGAATGTGACGCACTGTCAAGGTCGAGCAGCGACTATTTTGATCAATTACATTTTTATATGCACGCATCTATAATGGCACAAATTGAAAAGAGCTTTGCACCTAATTGATTGACCCACCGCACAAGATTGATTAAAGTTTCGCGAGAAGCACAAGATGTGCATACTTACTCGTATGTTTGCGAAAAGTGTTGGGATTCCCCAGAAGAGAAACAAACAGGCGAACAAACAATGAAACAAACAAACAAACATGGGGCGGCTATTTGCGATCCCTTTGATTGATGGGCGGCTGATTGACGGGCTGATTGATGGGCTGACCTAATGGCCCAACTGCTGCGCCCGCTCATAAAACAGTTCGTAATCGAAGGAATTAGCAGCTGCCGCCTGTAAACTGTAAACTCGAAAGAAAGAAAGTTTTCAAATCAGCCATAAAATGCAAATTGCTATTGGGATAAAGAAACATAAAATACTTGGCAGCCAAATAAAATACCATCGACCTGCCACCGTCGATGATGGACTCGCCACCTGAATGTAGGCGCCGAAAAGTGGGCGTGGCCAGCAGTACAGCAAATCCACAAATGTATAATGCCATTAACAGCTGTCACTTTCGGGCTGTTGAAATATTTGACAGCCAAACACGAGTGTCTCATAAAAAGTGGCAAAAAAACAAAAAAAACCAAGGAAAAACAAAAAAGAAAAAAAGAAGGAAAGTAAGACAAAAATAAGGAAAATAACAAGGAACCTATAAGGCGACAAGAAAAGCGGGCGGAGGCCATTGAAATGATAATAATAACAATAATAATAATAATAATATTGAGACAGCATTTTAGTTGCGTGGTAATGGCTCGCGTTTATTTGCCCAACAAGATGGTTGTCAATTGTTGTTCCTTCGCCGTCTGTTCCTTGTTATTTCCTCCTCGCTTTCTTCGTCACTTTCTCCTTGTCTCTGCCTATGTGTGTGCCTCTGTGTGTGTGTGTGCCTCTGTCTGTGTGTGTGTAAGTGAGGAGTATCCAAATTGCGTAGCCGACTGCTGCTGGAGCCTTTCGTCAATCATACGCACCGTTGTACGCATTACAACCCCCTGGACACCACAAGCCATAAGTCAGCCTAATGCCGCAGGAAATCAATATAGCCATCGCCTTATAAAAGCTTCATGCTCCGCGCTTAGCACTGGGAAAACTGCGGGAAAACTCGGGGAAAACTGGGGGAAAGCTCTGGCAGCTATTAAGGGCTAGGGTTAGGAACTGTCCACGAAGTCGCTCAATCAGCAGCCGGCTGTCAGGATAAGTTATTAATCCATCGAAGTGGGTCACAAACACAAAACTGGCAATAAATACTATATTTTCATATTTCGCCCCAACCAACTACTACACTTGTATATTGGCAAATACCTACATACTCGTAATATAATGAAGACTATTTATTGGGGGTTCATAGCTTATACATTCACTGTAATTTGTTTATAAACGAAATAAATAAAAACTCAAGTGCAAACTTAATTATAATTGAATCGCAAGCTGAAACTTTTCAAAGAACTTAGCATGAAATTCAAGTGGCACCACCTTGAGTTAATATATTCGAAAGTGAAGCAACCATTACGATTAATGGCTCCTGCTGATAATTAAAAGTACACCTGCTGCTAACCCTTGCACCTACGAAATCGCCCATTTCCTTGGCCTTTTCTTGCGGCTATTTTCATAAAATCAAATTAACACACAAAACCCGCAGCACGCATGGCGAGAAAAAAGTGCGGCGAAGGCCTCAATGCTGCGTGGCACTAATTGAACTGAGGCGATGTGGGTGAAAGGTGGGCAAAAGGTGGGTGAAAGGCGGGTGAAAGTGGGGCGATAGGTGGGTGCAAGTTGGGCGATAGGCGATAGGTTGTGGGTGGTGTTCGTGGCGATGGCTTAGCTGTTGGCCAGACAGAATGTTTGACTTTGGCTCAATTAACACCGCACACAGAATGGTCGACTCATAGATTCATTAAAATACAGCAAACAAGGCTGGACAAGATGGGGGTGTTATTCCGCCACCATCGCAACTAAAGCCACACCCACACACACCCACACACACACATGGATATGGACAGGACACACAAAGGACGATGTGTGCCGTGTCTGTGTGTATTTTAGTAATTTGGATTAAACATGCAGTCCGGCGGGAAAGCGGACAGCGGCGAGGACAATAGAAAATCACCTGACCCATTAACCAGCAATGCTCACAATGTCCCTCCCTTCCTTTCGCACGCTCTAGCGCCCTCTCTTTCTCACCCAAATAGCCCCGTCTCTGTCTTTCTCCCTGGCCAGCGCTGAAGTTTGAAGTTATTGCTTTCATTTCCCCGTAGTCGCTCTCAGACGGTAAGAATTTAATTAATTCCCAGCTTGGCACGATAAGCCAGCCAGCCAGTACACATTGTTTAAATGCGACGGCTATTTAAGGTCGATTCCTAATTCCATTTCATTACACTTACTTAGCATCCCCGATTCGATGCGATCAAACGTTTTCAGGGTTATCCAATTACCCTGGGAATGCCGAATTGTAAAACGATTTAAAGGTTATTAGTACCCCTATTTCCATTTCCTAACAATTAACATCCTTTATTTTGTTTGATTAAAAATTGAATATGAGGGAATATGGCTTTAAAGCATTTCATTGAAGAAAAGATAAACAGAAACCCAACTAACTAGCTGCTGGAAATGCTGGCAAACTTTGCAGTTTGTTTTGACTGAAAGAATCCCAATGATTACCTTTCCCCACTCAAACACAAAATGAAAATGAACAACTTTTCTTTGTAACTTTCACTGTCATTTGGCCCCCTACAATTTCCCAAACTAAGTCGCTGACCCAAAAAGAAAAAAAAAAAGAAAGAGAAAACAGGAACGAAAATTAAGCCAGCCGCACAAAGTCAAATCGATGAGGTTCCACGTAGCCAGCAGCAGACTGTCAGCAAATTCGGTCTACATAGATACATAGCTTGTTGTCGCTTTTTCGCTAATTGGGACGGGGGATGAGTTGGCATCAGATGAAAATAATTGCAAAGCAGTTTACTCAATAAAATTCCAAGTGATTTAACCAGAGCCAGGTTGTCGCATTCGGATCCATCCAGCTGACAGTGATTGAGCGAGGAGGATTCGGGATTCAGTATACAGGATTCAGGACGCGATTGCTGGGCATCTAATGGCCAGCAGCTCAGCCAGGAGCTCAGGACGAGGTGAGTCCTGCCGCTGACAGCCGCACGCAGGTCTCATGAATATTACTTGCAAAAAGAATAAAACGGAAAATCCAAAAAAAAATGATGATACAAAGCGGAGCCAAGGAGCAGACAAATTCCTTGGCAGGAATAACTTTCGATAAAGTTTTCCCCGGCTGCCACGCCAAAAAATATAAGATTTTCACACGCACACACATCCATCCCACATCCTTTTCCTTTTTATATTTTTTTATATATATTTTTTTTGTGGGCGGAACTAGCACGCTCACAACCATTTCAAAACTGAATTAACTTTTGTTGCACTTTGGGTTACTTAAGCCCTCCGCCGAAAATCTACATACGACTACGACTATGTGTACGTATGCCCTTCCCCGCACTTTCGACTTTTTAATATGTATTCTCCTTTGGCGAGCAAAAGTTTTTATGTAAATCGCCCAGAAGCCATCGGAGTTTCAGTGGCTTTTTGTGGGCCAAGGGTCTGCGGATTGATTCGCACACATCTCGTGCTCCACACTTTCACCCAAAATCGAGTCTCTGGGGGATTCGGGAGCTCCGGCTAATTCGTGACCGGGAATCGAAGTGGAGTGGAATCTGCAAGTTGCTTCCAGCCAAAAGTGCCACAAGGATATGGAATTTTTGAGTGGAAATGGACAACCCATGAAATTTACCATCTCTGCAAATCCTTCTTATTAATAAAAGCAAATTCTTTATATATAACTTTTCTATTCCTGTGATTCCTGTGTGTTTCCAATTATGTATACTTGGTCAAAAAGAGAGTGGCACATAAATTGCTCACATGTCCGGTGCTAGAAACTTTCATTTAAATGCCATGTAGTTTTATGCACATTTAATTGCAAAGTTTCAACAGTTTTTCTCCATAATCATAGTTTATAACTCGTCTCTCAGTGCAAAGCAAAGTTGTTGCAGCTGCAAAAATGTCACAAATAATTTTGCTGCATTCAAGTGCAAATTAGTACGTGTTCTATTAGTTTTACTCTTACTTTTATGGTTGTAACTTTTTAATAAACTAATAGGCAGCTTGTAAGCGATGAATCCAGTTTGTTAACAGACATTATTTACTGCCACATGGCATTATTTACTAGCAGCCCAACCCACCAGCCATAAATCCATCGAAAAGTTCGATTAACCAATGCCACTTTTGGAAGCAGTTGACATGTGTGACTTGTTCCATTAACGATTATCATCGCCAGGCACGCAACTTGCCAGTTTTCCTGCTCCTCGATTTTCTTTCGGCAGGGAAAGCCTGTGTGCAACAAGTGCGAAAAGTGCGAAAAGTGCGGCTCATGTTTATAAATCAAAAGCGGCGCAGCTCGAAAGCAGGCCTCCCAATCCAAAGCACGAATCCCCAAATCCTGTCGGACCCAAAAATTAATCACAACTCATTCGTACATGGTGCGCACTGTGCGCACTGAGCCCCAAATCCATTTGGTGTCGTCTACTTTCTTTTCGCCCCATGGCACATGTGCCACCGACGGCAAGTAAAACTGGGTGGCAAGAAGAGCTGGGTGGCAAGTAGAACTGGGTGGCAAGAAGAGCTGGGTGGCAAGAAGAACTGGGTGGCAAGAGGAAAGTGGGCGGTGAGGAAAATGGCTGAAAAGTGGGCGGAACTGGTGGCTGAGCATTTAGTCGGCGGCAGCGAAACATTTTTGCGCACGTTAATTCCATTAAAAGCCGCATTATGCGCGCCTGGCGATGCCGCAAGAAAAAAAGAAGCATTTTACGTGCCGACTTTGGAATTTATGTTGCATACTTCGTCTCCTATTTTCATTCCTATTTTTGTGGCTTTTTGCCACGTCGAGATTTTAAATAACGCCGCCTATTAAAACCTGCAAATAAAGCACTAGATCCTACAAAGTGTGTGAAAAATGTTTAAATCGATTTGTGTTTTTAAGAAATATATGCCCGATGATTAAAAGCTTATTAAATGATAACATTTCATTAACCATAATAGGTATAAATTTTAATATTTTTAATATATTTTTGCGACATAAATAGTGAAGACATAAATAGTGAAGTGATGCAACTGAAAACTGAGTAATAAATGCTCGCACACGATGATTGTATGCATATGCATGCCTTTCAGCCCAGTGCGCATATTTAATATTATTTAATATTATCGATTTCATAAGCTGTTGTCTGTGATCTGTTTGACAGATTTCGCAGCAGCATGCGTCGTAAAAAAGTCACGCTAATGCTGCACTTTTCATATGCTTTTTATATCATTTCCACCTCCCTCCTTTGTGCCTTCGAGGGTGCGAGTCCTTGCACATCGCGTGTGGTGTCCTTTTGGTCCTTTTGGTCCCAGTTGACCCATAAATACGCACGTACGACCGTCGTGACCCCTCGTTGACCCCACGTGACCCCGAAATGATGACTTTCCCCCCTTCCCCACTCCGCACTGAACAACCGTGTGACAATGCGGCTGCACAAAAGGGGGGAAATGGGTATGGTGTATGTCCGCAAATGATATGCTTCAATTTAATTGCACTGCACTACTAATCAGCAAAATGCGACAAACAGCCGGCTGACATGCAAACCGCGCTCTGCGGTGATAATTGGCCAAAACGGTGGCCACAGTTGGCCAAGACTCAGGGCCACATTGCTGTCTTCCTCCAATAAAGCCTTCAAAAGGCTTTAGTTCTATGTATCTGCTGTTCTTATGCAGAAAGTAGTAGAATATAAACTAAATTCTCTAAAATTTAACTTTAAGATATATATATAAATCCAATTTTCGAGCATCGCAGAGCCAAAACTTCGAAACTTTTCTTCAAAAACTTGACTTCAAAAATTTGACTTCAATCTGGCGAGCGAAAGTTGGCCAAATTGATTAGTACATTTGCATCGAGAGGCTTCCTTTTGCAGACAGGGGCATTGCACTGCAACTGGCAGATTTCCACTCAGTGGAAACCCCGCCGTTTTCCCGCCATTTTCCCGCTATTTTCCTAGCAGTCTGCGCAATTTCATTGAAAGTGCTCTGAAGTTGACTGCCTTCTGTGCTGCATCCGTGGCTGCTCATGTGCTACTATCCCTAGTCCAATATTATTTACGCTCAATTAAGCGCCCCCCACAGCCACTTTCCATCTGGATTTTCCCCCGTTTTTCCAACAAATTGCATTTGCAGTCAATTTCTGCTCCTCAGTCTGTTGGCTTTGCCAGCAGACAACTGTCACGCCCACTTGTTTCTTTTCTTTGGGGCGAAGATTATAAAACAAAACATTTTCAGAACCCAAAAAAAAGTTAATGTCAGCTATTTAAGAAAGCTAAGCGTAGCTTTATATTAATCAAATATATTAAATCAGTTACATTGCTTTCATTCCAAGAACCATTATTTATTTGAATATTTATTTATATTTATTTATTCAAACTGAAGAAGGAAACAGAAATATGCAGGTATAAAGCTGGAATTTCATTTTCAAAAGCTCTGAACCTATTATTTTGTAATCTGTTGTACGTTTTGGTAAGCGCGCCTGTCACGAGCCATTAAGCAACTATTATTTTGGACCTTCTTCGAGGAGCTGGTCATGCAATAAAATCCAAATTCCCGGCGAATTCGGAATTGGTCCCTATTTTTGGCCATGCTGCGAAGAAGTAAAAAGTTAACGCTTGATTTCTGCACTAAAAACCAGAAGTTTGCCATTCTTTTGGGTCATTAGTTGGTAATTTATCAAAGTCATGAATTTATATTATACACCCGCTTCCTGCCACGCCCCCTCCGACAGCAGCACCGCCCCCGGGCAGCTGCAAAGTGCAGATGCAAAGTTTTCAATGCGGCAGCTGTCATAACAGGCAAATGGAGAAAGTGGGGAAAATGGAGAAATGGCGAGAGTGGGGAAAGTGGGGAAAGTGGAGAGGTGGGGAAATGGGGAAAATGGGGAAAAGGGGAAAATGAGGAAATTGGAAGCAAGCCAAGCAGCAAGTCAAGTAAAGTCGCGTCAAGTCAACTTACGGCGCAGCAATAAAATATGAAGAGTGAAGAGTGCTGCCCTTCCACTCGCTGGAATCATCATCTTTAGCTGGACGACCCCGCGTAAAATGGGGCACCATTTTGTCGTCTTTCAATTAGTCAAATTTGTGGCGCGCTTCTGCTTAAAATTCGCCATTTTAATGATCCATTTATCTGCAACAATAGGGTGGCGAAGTGGTGAAATAATAATTGAGTAAACTTGAAGCCAGTTGTGCCAGCAGCACTTGCTGTTATTTTCGCTTAGTGTAGCCCAGGTGAGTCTTGTGCCTGAATCGAGAAGCCAGCCGAATGACAGCCCCTTTGAGTGTCCAAGCGGACTATCCTGGCCATCCTGGCCATCTCCTCCATCCTGGCCATCTCCTCCATCCTGACCATTTGTGTTGCTCATTTCGGGCGCTTGTGCTGCACTTGACAATGCAATTTGCGGCAGATACCCGTCTGCAGATGGCCGCAATGAATGGCCAGCTCTTTTTGGCCTCGAGCTCCGCCGGCCCTCTGGATATATCTCGACATTCATTGCATTAGTTTGGGCGCTTAGTTTTTCGGGGGGCCAGCAGACCAATTAGGTGCCATTCCAGCTCAGTGCCAGTGGCCAGTGGCCAGTGCGCCATCGAATGCAAATGCAAATGCAGATGCAGAAATTCAAATGCAAATGCTACGGCGGCACTCGCTGCATTAATGCAAAAATATGCCCAAAGTTTTGGGCCCGCATTTTGCAGTGGCCAGGAATGCCTCGCTTCTCCACTGGCATCCAACTCTCCGGACTCCCGACTGCGAATGTGCAAATGTAACTGCGGGCGGGCTGCCATTTTCCAGCCGAGCTCCATTGTATCGAAAGCGGTGAAAGCGGTGAAAGCTGTGGGGGGAAAAAAGAAAGCTGTCAGGGCAAAGAGCGAAAAGTAATTCAAGTTCGGACAAACAATAGCGCGGAATTATGAACTCGATTGCCCCCGCGGACAGTGGCCTTCACTCAGAAAGTTGAAATACCCAGGAACTCGCTGGAATTTCTGGTTAACTGGCCATAGCACGAGTTGTAACTCCTGTAAGCCATTTTGCAGTTGATTGCATTGCATATTTCAAATCAAATTCATGCATGCCAAGCATGGCAATCAACGTATTATTTGCAATCTATATTTGAATTCCAAGTACTACAAAGCACAGCTTCATTAGTTAAATGTATACATTAGCCACTTCAATTACAACAATGGCTGTCACACATCTTTCGCTGTGCCATCAGATATCAAGTATACGCCCAGTGCAACATTTGAATGGCACATGTGTGTCTGAATGCACTCAAATTCGAAAACCATTGAAACGTGGCCAATAGCCATGGGCAATGGATAGCCCTTTTGGCCAGCAAATGAAATGCGACCCACTTTCGCTGGCTGCCCAAGAAGCAAGTGATTTGGGCCACACCGAATATATGAGTTGATGACAACGACAACGACAACGACAATGGTAAATGGTAAATGGTACAATGACAATGCTGTTGATGGCCATGATCAGGTTGTTTCCACATCTCCCCCCTCTCTCTCCTTCTCTGATAATGTGTTTCCGCTTGCCTGATTCATTTAATTATGATTTCCGGTGTCGAAGCGAACTGTGAGTGCCGAACACACCGAGTCCTGCCAACTGAGTTGGGTGAGCCTCGCACACGTGCTCATTACTACAGCTACTTGATTGCTAGTTCCTCGTCAGCTAGGCCTCTTTTGCAAGGATAATGGAAAAGGAGATGGGAAAAACACTGGCAACAAACCTCCAATGGCCAGCAAATAGAACTGAAGTTTAGGGGATTTCTACGGAAAATTATGTAGACTTTTCTTTCAGATATTTTCTGCATTTATTGCCAGTCATAAATCAACAGCCATGAGCTTTTGTTTCTATTAACATAGCAAAAAATAATACTTGTTGGCACAAAAGCGGACTTTAAATTGAAATTTAAAGAAAAGCAGAACAGCCCAAGTCATTTCTCATCATCTGCGCCGTCAAAAGACTCGTAACTTTACTTCACAGCTGCGTCCAGGCGGATTATGATTGCTCAAAACTTTGGGAGGCGCGCTGGCTTAGAGGGTATGTTCGAGGGCGAGGCGAACCCATCAACAGCCATTCATCAACTCGCCTCGACACAGGCAACAATTTTGCTGCTCTACAAGGATATACATATGTATCTATCCCTTTGCAATTTGCCTGTATTAGAAACTCATTTCCGTTTGTAATTGAGTCGCTGCTGGCTGCTGGCTGTTGGCAGCTGGTGCATGCGGCATGCGGCATGTAGCGTAGTAGTAACATAGTAGGTGGTTCTGGTTCTGGTTTCAGATCCTGGTCCTGGTCCTGGTCCCTTTCTCGTTCCCTTTGAAATGTGAAATCTGAATTCTAAAATCCCGCCCCACATTATGCCGATGGTTATGCAAATTAATGGGCTTGCCAGCTGGCTTGTGGTTTACTGACTGGCTGGCTGGCTGGCCCACCGATGAATTGATTCGCCCAACTGAACCGTGTCCACCTTCCGCTCTACATTGCAGAACCATCGCCGCTCTACGACAACAATCACTACCATGAGGAGTGCCTGCGCTGCAATTCGTGTGGTCTGAACTTGACTGGGCCCAACCAAAAGCGGGCCAGGAGATTCAAGGTAAGTTCACCACAAAAAGAAGGGGAAAAACTAGGTGAAATCATATGATTATGCTTGATTACTTGGTAATATAATAAAGCAGGTATAATAAATACGAAGTGTGATTAAATATAAGCAACAACCCTTTCATTTTAAATAATTTCTCCCATTTGAAATATGTAATCGCACAAGAAGCTTTTTGTGAATTTGCAAATTCCGACAGTCCTGTGTTTCATTTTCCCATGTCAAGTGAAAGGGTCTCATCCAAAATTAATTGAAAATGCGAAAGAAGCTTTGCAACTTTTTCGGTGCCATTGTGATGCACTTGGGTAAATAAGTAATGAGCTGGGTGTACATTGCTGTGCTCTTTTATGTGACTTGATTTATCAAAAATGTAAGACAATAAGCCAGTTAAGAAACTCTCTGATACGGAATATGATGTAACAGCTTTCCCATACACTGAAAGTAAAGATTTGTGGGAGCAAAGATAATTGCCAATTTGAAAAGATACTCTCGTATTTACTCACACTCGTATTTATTTGCCTTTTGAGTCCACCGTCATCACCGTGAACTCATCTGAAATGCATTCGGCCATTTTTGGCGCCATAAAGACGAGCTCATTTCGGATGACGGATGCAAGCGGCTTAATCAAAATTACATATGAGCGAAAAGGGCACACGAAAGTACGCGAAAAATAAAGGAGAAACGAGAAAGGAGCAAGGAGAAAGGAGCAAGGAGAATACAGTGAAGCCCGGAGTGAATCATTTATGGCGAAAATCCAGGCGGCAGGAATCCTGCTCCTGCTCCAACTCCAATGCCCCACCACTGATTCCTGTTTTTTCTTTCCCTTTCTATCTCTCTCTGTCTATGTCTATCTGCGATGCCTGTGCCACATCCTGCAGAACCAGATCCTGTGCGACCTGCACTTCGCGGACGTGGCCCTAATGGAGTGCTCCGACTTCATGCAGCAGCTGCGGAGCTTCAAGCCGCAATCCTTGGGCTGCGCGGTGGCCAGGCGCAAAAGTTCCACGACGCTGATATTCCCGCTGCCACCGCAGGCTTGCTCAGGTATGTACTAAACACACACACACACACACACATGTACATACATATAAGTATATATACATATATATTTGCCATATGCACGATAGGCGTTGGGCACATTTCACGGGTATTATGGTCGAAGCGGGACTCAGTCCAGCTGATACCCTGGCAAATGTGGCAGGGGCAAGCTGCATACTCGGCAGTGACAACTATTTCAGCTATATTTGCAATGGCATTTTACAAACAGCACCGAAAGTAATCCAGCATTAGTCTTTAAGGTGAATAGAGCAATGTGTTTCGTTTCATAATCGGCATTGCTTTCCCAGGATATATCCCATTCGAGCCGAAAGAAGCAACCCTTTTATGGCATAAGCTTCACTTTTTTTCGCTTTTTTCGTTTTTTTCGCTTTTTTTGCGATATTTGTGTTTGTGTGTGTGTGCGTGGCGTCATCATTATAATTCAAATGAGATTTGCGCGCACAGCAATCTACTCATCCACACACACTCGCACATTCGCACACCGCTCACCCAAACACACTCACACACACAGACACACACTCGCACAGATAGGGAGAAGGCGAAGAAGAAGGCGGTGAAAGCGGAGAAAGGGAAGATAGCGAGGCGAGAGCGCCACGTCTACAAGTTGGAGAATGTTTGGCATTTTGCATAATAAAGTTGTTCAAACATATTTGACGTCGGGTTGCGCACCCACACTCATGCACTCGCACACTCATACACTCCTACACTCTTACACTCCTACACTCTCACTAACACACGCACAACGCTACGCACACACAGACAGACATAACCGCCATTTTTCGCTGACATAAACTTTCAATTCGGTTCTCATTTTACTTTATTTCCTTTCCTTTCGCTTTTTTATTTCGACGGCGCGCGGCAAACGATTTAATTAAAATCCACCCAAAAGCATAGCGAACGAAATACGAAATACGAAATACGGAACATTTCTTAACATTATTTACAAGTGCTCTTATATGAATTGCTGTATTTTGAACGCAAAGTTTATTAACTGGATTTTCATTGCGAAACTTGTGCCCGGAACTCGGGCGTCCATTTTAATTACAATATGACGAATTAAATGAAATGAATTGAAATGAAAGCGAAGCGAAGTTTGGCAAACGGCTTTCTTGATTTCTTCAATGATTTTACGAGCCATTTTGGCAATGTGGCAATATGTCAATTATGGGTGTTCAGTTTACACTTTTTTTATCGATTTAATTTCCCTATCTATTTTTGCGAACTTTATTTTCACTATTTTTATCACTGCATTCGAAATAGTGGTCCAAATATGGAATGTTATACCTCGTTGAGCTCGTATTTTAATTTCCAATCGAACTGTGTTCAAGAATTGGGATGCTATTTTTTTCACATTTTTTGCAAATTTTGATGATGGTACCCCTTACAAAAAATGCGAAAATTTGTCAAAAAAATATTTTGACAAAGGCGGTCAAATGGTGATATGGATGGTTAGTATTGGTAATTAGGAGTAAAAAACTGTAATTCTTTCATCTTTATGATAATTTTTAGCCAAGTTATGATAAAAATCCTAATAGTAAATATCGAATTTTCGACAAAAGTCGATTTTCCAAATTTTTGTCATAAAAACTCAGTTTTTTGGCCAAAACTTTAAAAATAATTGTCGGAATATGGAATGTTATACCTCGTTGAGATCGTGTTTAAATTTCCAATCGAACTGTATCCAACATATTAAAATCTATTATTTTGTCATTTTTTGCAAATTTTGATGATGGTACCCCTTACAAAAAATGCGAAAATTTGGCCAAAAATTATTTTGACAAAGGCGGTCCAAAAGTTTTATTTTTGGTTAGTATTGGTAATTAGGAGTAAAAAAATGTAATTTTTTTAACTTTCCGACCATTTTTGGCCAAGTTATACAGAAAATACCAATCGTAAATATTGCATTTTCTCCGAAAATCGTTTTTCTGTTTTTTTGCGTAGATAATTATCAGTATTATGTTCACAACATTCCGCAATCCTGTTGCTGCAAATAAGTAAAATACATTATTACTTCCTGCACCAGGCGATCATAATTAGCAGTAGGTGTCTACTAGAAAGGAAATGATCGTAACGCAGTAACGGGTATCAGATAGTCGGGGAACTCGACTAAAGCGTTCTCTCTTGTTTAAACTGGCACGTGTAGATCAGTTGAGTGACTGCCATGAAACTAAACATGTTTCGCCTGCATTTAACTTGGTGTATTTCTGCACAATCCACCCACGTCCGCCTCCACATCCGCCTCTATATCCGCATACGCATCCGCACACACATCCGCATCCCCATCCGCATTCGCCATCCCTTAGCATATGTATTAGTGCTCAGCTGCGCTCATTTGAAGCGACATTAAGTGTGCACTCGAGTAAAGTGATTTGATGCGTGTCACATTCGAGTGCAGCACTTGCTGTTTAGAAACGACATCCCATATTTTCCCGGGAAAATGGGAAAAGCCAGCGCACAACTGCTTAGCTGTTAAGATGGGGGGGAAAAAAAGAGAAAGAGTTGAAGAAAAGTGCAGCAGCCATCAACAATGTTTAAGTTTTGTAGTTTATAAAAGAATGCATACACCGCAATTGCAAAAGTTTCTGAAAATATAGCATTACTTCACATGAGTCACAGTTATGGCAAAATCAATGTCAGTTTTTCTGCATAAAATCGGAAATTATTTATAATGCAAATTTAGGTTTTGTTTGTCAAAATAAACACCAACAATTTGCTGAAAGCCCGTTGAAATTAGAGAACATATATATTATTTGAATATATATTAATGGCAATTATTGCTGGTCAATAAAGTTCAATGGCAAAGAAACTAAATAATGCACGCACATAAACGGTGGGAAAATATTAGCCAAGAGTATTTAAGCTTAAAACTAATTGAAGAGCGCATTTTTCACAAATAACATTGCGCACATACATAATTCAGCGAAAGCACCTTTAATGTTGTGCGGTGTTCGATTTGGCTGATATTGGGGCGGGGGGTGAAGGGTAGGGTCATCAAATAGATTAAATAAATACAGTAAATAAATCATTTAGCGCGGCAGAAGTAACGTATACGCCACGTAGGTCACGGAGCACACGTTTATGGCCTAAATCGCGCAACAGAGTTATAAACACGTATTATATGCCATCCCAAATAGCGGCAAGAGCGGCAAGAGCGCCACGCTTAGATCCATGCGAGTACGTGACAATTAAATTTATGAAATGCCATAGAGCCTGGCCGGAAATTCGGGCCAAGAAGGAAGAGTCAACGGTGGACGAGGAAAGTCCCCGTCCAAAGCCATGTTGAAAAGCCAGTTCAAGGGCCGACCGACGCGTCTCGCATTATATCGCTGCGAAATGGGCGCGTGACTGTTGCCACGATGATGCCAAGTTGGCCCATTAGCGGAAGTTGGGCCATTCCAATGATATGGCCAACGGAGGAGGAGTGAGCCAAGAGTTTGCTCCAAATGTATTTTCAAATATGCCGCCACATCGTTTTAAATCAAGCATACCCATTAGAAGTATCGATTAACCCAAGAGTTGGCCAGTTTGTATCCGGCTAAAAGGATATATTCGCTATAAGCTCGCATTGGGCCATAATTTGTGCCAAGTTACGGCTGGCCATAATTAGAGCCTTCCGTTTTAAAGGCCGTTCTGTAGGTAGGTAGGTATGCTCCATTATTCACTGCTTTGTCAACTGCTGTTGGCCATAAACTGTGAGCCATGAATTCGGCCACGCCCCCCATTCGCCCACCTGGGCGGGCAGCGGGCATTTACATTTTAATATGCGTTATTAGCGGGATAATTGTTTGAGAATATTGCCCAAGAATAGACAGCCATAAAAACCTCCTCTACCATCCACCATCTACCATCTCCCATCAAATTGCCATTCCATTTTTTTTCACGATACTGCCACGCCCCCCGCCCCGACGCCTTCGCTGCTATTTGTGTTATAATAAATTCAAAAGGCTCCGGCATGAAAAGGAGCGAAAAAATTGTCGCACACTTTTAACGTTCATTTGTCAGCTCGGTTTCGTTCGCCATTTGCCTGCGTGTATTTCTCGTTCATTTTTAATATTTTTCATATTTTTAATATATCCTGACACGCATTTTTGCGCCACTTGTTCGGCTGGCAGAAATGCTTTTGTGTTCGTCTTGTTAATAAATTTGAATTTTAATAAATAGAGTTGTTGAAGCATTGCTCGCTCTTCCTCAAGCCAGCGAGAATAAATGAATATTAAAAAAAATGAAAGAAAAAAAAAACCAGTCGATTGTTTACGAGCAAGCTGAAGTTTAGCCATTGAAAAGAAAATGGCGAAAAACCGAACAATTTTTCATAGCGCATTGATTGCAATCTGGTCGGATTTTTCCCCTCTGGCGAATCAACAGAAAGTTTTCATTTTTATTCCGTTGGCTCTTTGGGCAATAATTTTAATTGAAGTAAACCAACAATGCAACCACAAATCCTAAACAATGTTTCGCAATTTATGGCAGCCAACTACCATGGAGCTCTCGTCTCGCAATTTGGCCATTTAAAGCGCAGAAAAATCCATTTCACTTGCCACGTGATTTTTAAGGAAACCATTTGATTCACAAAGTGAAAATGACACTAATTGAAAAGCACTGCATTAATGGCGTGTATGCAGTGAAATCTTGCCATTGATATTTCATTTTTCCTTTTCTCAAGCCAGCAGATAAATCGAAATCACTTCTGAAATGTGAGAATCAGATAGTTGTCTAATTGAAAACTCGTGTTTGCACAATGCTGGCTTAAATTCGGTTCGTTTTTCCTGTTTTTCCTGTTTTCCCGAGGCTCGATTCGCACACTAATTGAAAAAATAAATTGCAGACTTGGCTCAAAGCGGTGCAAAAACGAAATGCGAAATTCCTGTGCAACTTAACAAGCTTCGTTTTCCTCAAAAACGACACAAATTCAAATCAAAATTGTGTTCTATCCTCCAGTTGCAAAGATTAAAGTCCACCGCAAAATATTTGTGACTTTGATCCGCTTAGCCAAAAACTCGAATAATTGCCCAATGGAAAAGTAACCATGGTGGGCCTCCAGCCCAGGCTCGTTCGTCACTAATCAAAAAATGCACAAAGTATGGCCGAAAGTTCACTGGGCGTATACGCAATGTGCAGCAGCAAAGTCTTTGAAATTGGAAGCTCTTTGCTTTGCTGAATGGAATGCGTCGGATGACCGAATCAAATACCAAACTTGCCTTTGCATCCCAAGTAGATTGCCATAAATTTCTCGGCTCCACTGCAGAATTGCATTGTAAGGCAAATTAATTTTGGCTCCCTTTGCCAGCCGGAAAATGTGGAGAGTGGTAAATGAGAAAGTAGTTGCTTTACTGCGGCTTTCTTTTGTCATGGAGCTTGACTTTATTTGTCCATCAGAAAGTGGCCTATTTGACTTATTGCTAAGAGGTGGTATTTGGTTGTCTTAATTGTAGTTTTTAATCCAGCAAAGACAGCTCCTGTACTGTTTATACTAGTAAAAAAAAGTAATATGCGGTTATAGCACCTTATCTATGGCTTATCAATCGCACATCCCCGTGGACTGCGAGTAGTATGTATATTTCACCAGGCACTGAAACTACGGCCCTTCCTGTGGCTAAGCTAAATGGAAAAAGCAAACTTTTGCCGCACACACCGTTCACTCCACTCCACTCCACTCAGCACTTTGGACTACGGACTCAGGACTCCGCCATGTCAATAAGCAATTATTATCCTGCTGACGTGGCCCGGGGTCAAAAGGTGGCACACGTACTACGGCACAAAGCCCTTTGGCCCCACGCAGCCGCCAATTTAAGCCTCTTAAATATAACGAAAAAGCAATTAAAATATAATCAATATGCCGCACGACTCTGCGCCAGCTGCCGCTGGACCTCCAGTGCGTTGTGGATGAGCTGGTGCTGGAACCGTCGGATGTTATCATCCCTCACGGGCGGCGGTTCCATCTTGAGACCGAGACTCCTCGTATCGCGGTAGTGCTGCATCTGGCCAAGATCGGTGCTGACATCGAACGGCCTCTCGGCGCCCATCCACTGCATGGGAAAGTGATTGTGCATCACCGTGGCATAGCTGGTGTCGTGCAGGCACTTGATCGCGTGGTTGGGATCCAAGTGCTCCGCCTGCCGGTGCACATGGCGCAGCATGTGGAACTGCTCCGGAATGCTCTCGTCCACGGCCAGGTGCTGCGGGAAGTACACATTCCGGAAGCAGTAGCTGGAGCGAGCAGTGCTGTTCACATCGTGCGACTGCAAGTAGCCCAGCAAGTCCTGCCAGCTGTGGTGCTCACCCAGTGGCATGATCACCTCATCCACATCCACGACGGCCACGAAGTCGAAGTCGTACAGACTGCGGTACAGGCAGTCGTTGTAGAGCAGCACCTCAACGACCATCAGGCGGAATTGCTCGTGCTCGGCGGTCTCGTTGGGAAAACGGAAGGGCCGCAGCTCCAAGAGTCCATCCTCGGGTCTCGTGTAGTGGTCCAGGGTGCGCCGGGTGTTGGGCATCAGGTGGCCAATGTCGTAGGCGGTCACCTTGCTGGCACCCAGCAGTCGCATCAGCTCCAGCCACTCCACGAATCGATCGCTCATGTCGACGTTGGGAAAATTGAGATACTTCACACAAACGCCGATGCGCTTCGGACGCTGCGGATTCGGTGGCGCCTCGGGCGGCGGTGGCGCCACCTGGAAGGCATTCGCGGGCACCGCACACGCATCGAAGACCACGCTCACCAGCTGCGGCACCCTTTGGGTTTTCAGCTGAAACGTTAGCACTGTGGGATAGGCGACACCCGCCAAATTACCCCACTCCCTGTACCAGGCCAATTTGCTTTGGTGCAGGGGCAGCGTTTCGGCGTGGGTCTCACCCTCGTACCACATCTGCAGGTAGGTGGACGGATAGGGATCGCCGCACGTGGTCACCATGGCGAGGACCACCAGCTCCGGTATCCTGGGCCGGCGGTCGTAGTACGCCCCATAGAGGTAGTAGCTCAGGTTGCCGTGCCGCACCAGCTGGAAGTGGGGGTTCGGGAACTCGATGTCGTCGTAGCGCGGATATGGGGCACACTGGTCGCGCGTTGGCTGCCCCACCCAGTCCTCGTGCTCCTTGCCTCGCAGCAGGTCCTCCAGATTCACTTGATTCGGTTCCTGCTGCGATCTCTCCTTCCGCTTGGCATCCCTTTCTGGACGAACGACAACTGCAGGGCAATAAAATATAAACGCGTGTTAACAAAGAGCTGAGCAAATTAATTGATATCTGCTGTGTTTGCCAGACTGGAAGTCTGGTACACAACAGGTGTTGCATTGCAAAGGTCGCAAAAACACCTATTTTTATATATAAACTGCAATAGCCCGAGGAATATATTTCTGTACCTAGCAACACTCACCATTTTTGGGCAGTGGCGCAGTTCCTTGGAGTGTTGCAATGGACTTGAGCAGCAGATAGAGGATGCTGAAGGCCAGGAAACAGAGGAGCGGCGTCCTATAGGCCCGCAATTGATTGTAGACCATCGTGCATCGAACAGCATCGATGGGCCACTGAAACGAGTTCCCTTTGGCAGCACCTACTTGAGCAATTCGACAAGAGCGACTACCAAGAATTATGTGGGACATACCCACCACGTAGAAGCAGAGATAACAAACAGTTGTCAACCAAATATAGCAGCCAGTGTATTTACCAGCTGACATCTTATTGACTCCCTTATTGCAAATGCAAACATTAAATTTGCAATGCTGAAATAAATGCTGAGGTCTATTAATATGCATGTTTAATATATATTTTCGCACAGTTAATATATAAATAGCTAACGAACTGCAGTTTAAATGCAAATGACGCGACTTGAAAATCAAACGTATTGAATTGAAACTCGCTGTTCATCTTGATTTGCCTTGGAACTTTTCCATCTTATAGCTTGTTTATCTAATTACAACTATTTTCTTATCATGAAAACTGGTTTGGCATCTTATCGCTTATCATCTAGAGCAATTGATCAAATGGAAGGGTTTTTCCAACGAAGAAGACTATTTATGATGATATGATATGATATGGCCCCTGAGTAGTTTTTAGTTCACTATAGTAGAAGACAATGATTTAACTTTATACTATAAAATATAAAAACAAAGACTTCCGCATCCATATTATATTATTTTATGCCTAATAATTACTTAATTGCATAAATGGAACCACAAAAAACTGGAAAACATAAAAACTGTAGTACAGCACTCGCCTTTGTGCCATATTTTCATTCAGATTAAGTCGCAAAAAGGTGGCCAATCTCGTTGGGGGGGCGAAATTTCTGAGGTGGGTGGAAAATTTCAGGGGGGGCAGGGCCCTTAACTAGCGGCAAACAAGCCAAGTCCAAGTCCCATGGCTGGATACATTATTATTATTATTATTATTATTGTGTACGAGTATGTCAACCTTAACATGGCAATGGCCAAACTGACAAAAGCAGCGGCTGTCCGTTGAAATGTGATCGGAAATTGGGGCGGAATACATCTATATATATACGTACATATGTATGTATGTATGTGGGGGGTGTATGTGTATCTGCGGGAAATGGCAGTGAAAGTAAACCTGGCGAAGGTAGCACCTGCATTAAATTATTGATTCGATTTCGCGCGCGGTTCGTTTTTATTGTGGCGAACTTTTTGTCTGAATGAATTGTAGCCGACCGACGGCATTGTCAAAGTTTGGGTCCACCCCAGTAGACACCCACGCACTCACCCACACACCCTGTTACACACACCCACCCACCCACACACACACCTATCTGTCAGTCTGTCAGGTTGCCCTTCCAACTCCTGCGTGAGTGTGTGTGTGTGTGTGTGAGTGCCACATCCAGAAGCGGCACAACAAAAACAAAAATAACACCAGAAGACACAGCTGAATTTATGTGTGTGCGACGCCGAGCGTTTGCTTGAATGCACACTGAAAAAAAAAATCATATTCCGTTTTAATTTCGCCTACAAATTGCAGTTTAAATAGCTAATTTCTTAGTACGACAACTACTAAAGATGCTAGTTAATATTAGTATGTATTTTCATTCCTCTTCAATGCCCGCATTTCGCCAAGTGCATTTATGCTCACGTACATATGTACATGTACATGTACATAAATGAACATGGCAAACAAGACATAATCAATCACTTAACCCAAAAACGCACACCAAACGTTCATTTCAATTAAAGTTTCGCTTTCATTCACTTAGCCGGGGAAATTAAGATGGGGGAAATGGCACGCCCGGAAAATGGCAAGGGGAAAAGCTGGGAAAAAATAGCAAAATCATTTCGTACACTAGACGAAATTTGCCGGGCAATTATTAAGATTGCAGGCAATGACTAATGGATAAAAAGCTGCGAGCATAATGATGAATCATTCCTGTTGAATCGCATTACTTAAGCTCAATCAATTATATTGATAGTTCCACGACTTTTGCCTGTTTCCTTATATTTACTTTTTATTTTTACTCCATTTGAGTTTTGCTCTCGCATTATTTATTGGCAATGGTTGTGGCTGAAAACACAGATTTATATTTCATTTCCTGTGCTTGTTTTAATGCCTAACTTAAATGCGTTGATGTATATTATTTATAAGATTTAAGTGTAAGCTATTGTTCAGCATTTAAGGGTATTTGAATTGTAATTTCCCCATTTAATTGCCTAGTTCGTGTGTATTTCTATTATTTACCTTTGATAATTGTAACTCAGATGCAGACGTATTTCGAAAGTTTGCCAGCGAATAAAAGGGAATCATTTTTGCCGCAACTTTGATTTCACTTTCGTCAAACACACACATTAAATGCGGGCTGTGGGTTAGTTTTGGCATGGAGGTGTGGGTGGTGGTGTAGGTGGTGGTGTAGGTGGTGCTGTGGGTGGTGCTGTGGGTGGTGCTGTGGGTGGGTGTGTGTGGATGGCCTTTGGCTGGTTTCCCTGTGGGATGTGCGGGGGGTGGTGGCTTCTTTATCGCCGCCCGTTCGCGACGGAAGCTTTCAATTTCCGCTGGCAGCACCCGCTTTTCTATATGGATTGGATTGGTCTGCTCCTTTCTGTTCTGGGCCAGTTCCTTTCCTTTCCTTTTTTTTTGGCTCACATAATTCGCATATCATAGCAGCGCCGAAAATCGTTGGCAAATCGAGGAAAAATCAAGAAAATATTAATATGAAGCAGGAGGGAAAGAAAGAGGGAGAGGCAGAGGGAATGGAAATGGGCATGAAAATGGGCATGAAAATGGGAATGCGAATGGAAATGGAAAGGGAAATGGAGTGAAGAAATCACGGAATCTGTTGCTCACTTTCGACACTGTTGCTGTAATTGAAGCCATGACGCAAGCGAAACTTGCTGGCAGCGCCATTTCAATGCCTTTCCCTCGATTTGCCTTGCGACGATTTTCCCAGCGATTTTCCAACGATTTTCCAGCGATTTTCCCGAAGCAAGATGGCAAGAAGGCAAGAACCCCGCAAGATTACTCGCTCGAAAGTAATTTGTTTCCCTGCGACATGAAAAAGTCTGCTCGCGACACGTTTAAGGCTAAGGAACTGTTATGCAAAGCGGCAACAGGCAGATATATATTCCTTTAAATGATGACGGCCATGGATGGCAGCCCATCCAGATTATCGACTCTCAAGCCTTTGAGGGCATCGCACATATAAATTATATACCTTTTATGTAACGTATTACATGCAAATGGAATGGCGAGGGGCCAAGGGCCACCTGATCTGCACTCAAATCACATTTTGTCACACATTTAGCATAATTTAGCACTTCATTTGCGAGCGCAAAGGCCGCGACAGCTGCCTGCAAAAAAACTTTTCAGCAAGAACACGCCCCTTTTTCTTCTTCTGGGCCGAAAGATGTATGGATATGGTGGCAAAGTGTTTATGATGCCCCAGGCGACACGTCAACAGACAGCAAATTCCATTCGTAGCTGTATGAAGAGCACTGCAAAAACCAATCACAATTGGGTACAGAAAATTCAATTCAATTGTGCAGTATATACATTAAACTGTATAAACTTAAAGTAAAAACTTTATTAGTTTTGAAATTATATTAGCTGTTATGTAAATGGTACATTTTTACTATTAACTGATTAATTTCGCCTTTATGTTTAAAGTAGCCTTTATTTCTTGAGTCCTCTAAAACTCTAGATTTTTTTCACTGCACGTCCCCTTTTTACCAAAAAATCGTCGGGGGCAACAAATTCCACCTGCGATGACACGAATCTCAACATCAAAAGTAGACATTTCGTGCGGTTGGTTTGCCTTACTTTCACTTTCACCCACTCCATCCGAAAATCTCTCGCACAAAAAAGTCTGGCGAAAGTTTTGTTCTGTCGAAGGAACCTGAAATTACAACCCATATATGATACAATAGATGATTACATGTGTGATTTATGTTTCAATTTCTCTGCTTTTTTCGCTTTCGTTGCAGGTAAATTGAATGGAAAATTGGGTGAAAAGTGGAGAGCGATGCGAGGCTAAGTATTGTTAATGTTAATGGGGAATACCAAACCACTTAGCTGGGGCAACAAGTAAAATAATAAACCTTGCATAAACTAGACCTAATATAAATTATAATAAGCTGTTAAATGAAATTGGAAAATTGGGGTTATTTATGGATAGTTATCATACGCAGGCATTGAAAGCCGATAAAATTGTACTTAGTTCTAATTCAATTATTTCACTTCGAGCTGAGGAAATTCCGAAGGAAATCTTCCGTTTCGCCTGCAGTGCTCTCTGAAATTGGATATTAGTGCATGAAAGCCGGCATATAATTACGATAATACTGCCTCAATTGGGGATCGTTATGCCACTCGACCAGTAACGCCACCACTACCAACACTACCACCACTGCCAATGTCCTTTTGAATGCTGTGTGTTCTGGGTATTTGGGGTTTACGTTGATGTGTGTGTGTGTGTGGGAGGTCCTGTGTGTGTGTGTGTGTATCCATGTCCGTGTAAGCTGGGGCAGCATTTGCATTTTGGACTCGGGCCAACCACAAAATTGCTCGCCAATGGCTCTTTAGGACGTGTCCTGTCGACTCTCTGCGGCTTATTGGCCAATTTGCAACTTGATTAACAAAAGTGCATGAGGTCAGCGGGCCGCTGATGATCATTACGATCATTATGCAACTCCAGTGGCACTTTGGTGGTGCGACTGCAAATGGCAATGTCGACAGCTCGAAATACCAGCACTTTAAGGCCATAAACCTTAATTGCTGATTACGCAGACACTCGCACACACACTCGCACACACACACAACAAACGAATGGCGAAAATATTTCAATAATCTTGCGAGCATTGTTCAAAGTAATTCCCTGTATTCTATAAGTAACTGCGACACGCCAGACAGTATGAAAATATAGCAAAAGTCTTGGAAATATTTATTTAAATAAAAAACAAGTCACATTTGTTGTTAATAAGATTTCTTAGATATTAGAAGAAAGATTAAAAGTTTAGAGATTTTTTAGCGCACTTCAAAAGTCTAGGGTATCCACCATTCGATGCGTCATTTCTGCGTTCGAGGCAGGGCGAATAATTTGAAAATTGAAATTTTCCTCACGTACAGAACGTCGGCAGCGACGCTGACGCCGACGGCGACGCAGCATCCACTTGTCAACATGAATTTCCAATTTTCTCTTTTCCCACCACTCCCAATACAACAAAAGCAGGCATTGTTCAAATCGTATTTATGTGTGCGTGCATGTGTGTGTGTGGCAAGCACCCTCTTCATCTCATAAACTGGCCACAATTGGTTAAATCAAGTTGGCATCACAAGTGCAGCATTTACATTTTTTCACAACTTTTTTTTCGCTCTTTTGTTTACCAATTAAGAATTATTTCTTTATTATTTAGCAGGCGTAAAATATTTTTAAATTCACAGCCTTTGTTCCACTTTCGATTACTTCTCGAATTTCACTTTAAATACATTTATGGGTTTGGAATTATTTGAACTCTTTTGCGTTGCCACCAAAAGGCTAATTCAACCAACACTAATTAAAACCAATAATAATGGAACAATATGCTGCAAAACTGGCAAGCGATTTATGGTTTCCACTAATTTACATAATTATGCATTATGGCATTTGGCATCGAATGGAAATTGTAACACGAATACAGAGTAATGGGCAAGTAATTAGGGCATAGCATAAAATAATTTCGAAATGTAAACTGATCCATGAATACCACATATAAAAATACGAAAGTTTTGTAATGTATCTCAAAGATATTGAGCATATTTTCAGCTTTTCAGCGAAATTTCCGACTACAAATGTAGCTGTATGCCGTCGAGGAAGTCGTTAGCCCCAAAATTCGGCCAGAAATCCTTTTGCCAGCCGCTGGCTAAGCGTTCTGCGACCAATTATAATTTACAACTTTCGAGGAGCTGGGGGTTTGGGCCAATATTCCCCAGTTGCTGACACGGCCGAAACGGGCTACGTAGTTTACGCTGGTCTTCATTTTGATTAAACGCAAACAGGGTGGCATGAAAAAATTAGTTGGCTTTTATGCAAATGCATGAAGAGGCCCCCCTTCCCCTTTCCCCTTCCCCCTCCACCTCCTCCACCTCGGAAAATGTCCCGGGGCAGAGAGTCGTTGGCCATTTGACTGCTCGTATCTATGTATCTGCGTATCTGCGGGATGGCAAAAGGCCGAGCGGCTGCTGCCCTATCGCTTCCATCTGCAGGTAACCCCTTGTCAGGGAAAACCGGGAAAGCCGGAAAAGCGGCAAAGGAAAATGTGCCGGGAAATCGGGGGCAAATTTTGGGGGAAAGCGCCAGCTTTTTTTTTTTTGGCGTGCCCGTCTTCTTTATTATTATCTTATCCGCTTTCTGTTATTTCATATTTGCGCTTTAATGAATTTTAATGCTCTCATTTCTTTTAACGGACTCCTCGTATTTTTTTTAGCTTTTCCCATTATTTTTCTTCTTATTTTTTTGGTAAATTATTAATAAGAAAATTGTGCGCTTACTCTTCAGATTTTTTTGTGTGTGTGTTTGGGCAACAGATTTTAATCGTTTTAAAATTTGTTTTCCTTGGCTTGAAGTTAAGGCCGCAACAGCCGCACACCCACCCACCAGCAACCAACCACCCAACCACCCACCAGCACCCAAACACCCACACACAGACAGCTACACACGCACACCATCGCTCACAGGCACCGCGGAGAAAATATCACGCATACGCCGCGTTGTTTCGCTGCATGTGAGAGAATTCCGTGGCTGGCATCGCTCGCTGTAAATTGTAATCATCAAAGCGTTTTCTCAGAGCCGCTTGGTGTTACTTCTTACAGTGAGTGTGCCAGTCCGTACACAGAAAGAAAAACCCCTTTAAGAAACCACAAAAAAAGAACTATTTATCCGATGAAGAAAGCCATTGTCTCTATACTCTTGCAGTAGAAAACCTGAATTAATTATGCAGCTGATTTGGATTTGGCCACTAAGAGTTCGATACCAGATTTATGATATATTCCCCGGAATGGGATGCCACTTTAGGTATCCTCATAAGACTGGTATGAGCACGAAATTCCCTTAAAATATATATATAAAGAATATTTTCAACACTTTCAGGGAAGTGTAGAGAATGCAATTTTAGAGAAATCTTGTGCGATTTATAGCTACTGCAAGGGTATAGGCAGCATGGCCGGGAGTGTATTTCCATTTGGTTTTCGGTTTGATTTTTGAGATAGGAATTTGATTTGAAGAGCGGCAACAGAAGTGGAAGCGTCAACGGAAACGGAAACTGAAGCGGAAACATCGACGGAAGCGGAAACGGAAGTGCAAGTAAAAGTGAAAGTGAAGTGCAATGCAATGGCGCCGTGATGCGATCATCCACACACGCACACTCACACTAAATCACACACGCACACACACTGGCCAAACAAAAAACAACTCTAGACAAACAGCCACAACAAAACCAACACGAAAAGTCACTGGAAAATCGGAAAATCGAAAAATCGGAGGCGTGGCAACGCCTGTCACGTTGCAGTCGTTCGACGTGACTGGCGAATTTTCCACATTTCCCAAAACGCTTTCCATGTGACTTAAAGCACAGCGAAAAAGTGGAAAAAGTCCATGATTAAATTTGAGATTTACACAGAAATAAAACATAATATTTGGCATTTGGGGGACTTACAGAAGAACTCTTAGTTAGGGCTACAAAAATACCCTCGAATTGGCAAAAGAGAGCATCTGAAGTGCAGTGTCTTGATGAATGTAGAGAAGTAGAGAAAAAAAATGTAGAATTTCCCCTCAACTATTGTTTGCTTGATTTGTTTTTTTGTTTGCCGCTTGTCGTTTGATTCCTTTGCATCTTAGCGAAATTGGTTTCCTTTTACTTTTCCCGCACTTTTGTTCTTTCCCATCGATTGTGTTGCCGTGTTTATTTTAGCATTCGCAACCCCCCAGCACATATATCTATTGTTATTCGGTCTTTTTGTACCTTGGGCCAACTTTGATAACACACTTTTCTTCTGCAAATGGCAGCTGCGGAAAAGGCAATGTTCTGTGGTGGTGGTATGGGTAGGTGTAGAAAATGGTGAAAATTCGGCCGCAACTGAAATCGAGATGAAAACCTAGCAGTGAAAAGTGGAAAGTGGAAAGCAATTTCCCAGTCACGAGGCCACGTCGAAAGCAATTCTCCCCAACTTTTCGCCTGGCAACAATTAACATCCAATCGAATGCAAATAAACCAATAGAAGCACAACAAATCCCGCGCCAAACGCTCAGTGTAGAGTTACATCTCGACATGACCCATTATGGCCCCCATTGACATCATTAATGACACCCAACCCAGAGTGTCCTCCATTTGTGCCGAACAAGCCGAGAAAAGACGCTCGCATTTTCGGGGGTTATCTTGGTCTTGGTTTTGGTCCTGGTTTTGGTCTTGTTCCTGGCTTAATACAAAGCAAATAGCCGTGGCTAAAAGGGAAATGCCTGGAAAGTCCACTGGCAAGCTGCCCCGGAAAAAAAAGGAAAGCGGCGAAAAAAAACAAAACAAAAACGAAGTCGAGTACAACGAAAAACGATGCGCAACAAATTCAAATGGCAAGATACAAAAAATGTCAAGTGCTCTACTTGACACGGGAAAATGGAGGGAAAATGGAGGGAAAATGACACTTGGGTTGGGGGGCGAAATGTGGAGTGACAAGCCGTGGAATGGGATATAATAATACATAGAAATGTGTATACATAAGGCCATGAATTAGTCACAATGCGAAATGGTGTCCCTCTGCGTGACAGATAATACAGAGATGTCAGGCCAAATATCGCACACTTGACGTGTTTTTTATGATTTCAAAGGCTGCACACTCACTTCAGCTAGAACTCTTTTAATAATATATTGCACAATAATTCCCTTCTACAAAAAGGGTTCTTTAACTAAAAAAAAAACACATTTAGATAAAAAAACACATTTTAAAGTTTAAAATAGCCTTTTGAACCCAGTTCTTTTCTTACAAGCGAATGAATATGTTGACTGGCCCCTTTTCCCAGCTAATCCGACTGTCCATTATGCTGCGGGTCATTTGCCAAATGTCAGGCCACTTTATGCTAATGCAATGTTGCGTGATCCTTGAAGGAATTGTCATCGCCACTGGGAACTGGGTCCTAAGAGCTGGGAACTGGGAACTGAGAACTGGGACTGGGTTTTGGCTTAGAAGGACTAATGGCTAATGGATTTGCGCGACGCATCAAAACATAAAAAGCGCGCCGGATGAGAGTTGGTTGAAAAGTGGGCGACCGTGTCATTCAAATGGGCCAGCCAATCCCGCCCAGTCATGTGGCCCAAACTGCATTGTTGGCCAAAACTGCAGGGTCACAGCCATGGTCACAAGCACTTTTTTTCTGCCTTTTTTTTTTTGATTTTCCTGTTGTGTAAGCGGAAATCCTTGGGGCCAGAAATTGAAAGGATGGATGGATGGCTGGATGGAATGATGGTGGGTTGGTTGGTTGCTGAGTGGATGACACAGCAGGACTTGAAAGCAGGATTAGCAGCACTCATAATTAACGCTGAATGGAGAAAAAAAGGGAAAAAAGGAAAGGGATTGACATGCTGACCCAACCAATAAAAGACAGAGAGAGAGAGAAAGCCAAGCATCATTAATTAATTGTATTTAACTTGGTTGCATTTCACGTTTAATAACTTTATTTCGAGCGACCACAAACCAAACGATAAACTGTTGGCCAACCAATTATTTGCTGAAAAAATAAAGCAAATTAACACCGTTGCATCAAATTATCCTTTATTTGCCAATCAAATTGCGCTGCTGAATTCATTTTTATTTGATTACACGACTCGCAATATACGGGTATACTTTACTTATTCATTTGCTGCCAGTACAAATTTTAGGTAAAACCCTAAAGTTTGTTAGTAATGTGATGCTTGCACCAGCAAATTGCAGCCGCTCCATTTGCGGTTCCTATGGCGAGAATGGCATTTGAATTGCTGCACGATTGAGACCACACAAATCAACACAATCGCATCTCGATTTGGGGCATTGCAAATGTTTGCACCAACCACACATCTCATCATCGCCACATCAGCTGCACTTGCCCCAAAACACTCAAATGGACTATGAAATGGCAGGCTCACTCAACGTTTGGGAGTGCAGCCTCAAAACTTGCACTATTTTGGTATATATCTATATGGCATCATGTTGGCTTGCCTTTTAAAGTATCAGTTCATTGCTAGTATATATAAACATATATAGGAGAGAAAGCTCTTCGGCCTCTGAAGTATCCATACCATTAAATATCTTCAGTTGGAAAGTACCTCTTGGCGCATTCTATTTCCACTCTGCTGGCCGTAGAGCTTCTCCGATTATAGACCATCATCCACGATATTCCCTTTTTGCCCAACTATACTGTGTATATGTATATTACATGGCCGGGTGTCAGTTGGTCTGATTTGTTTGCCTTCGCCGGCGCGGCAAGTGGCCATTACAAGTGGCAAGATGAAATAGTTGCCCGGCCAGCTTCCGGTTGCCTTCGTTCCTCCTGGGAGGCCAGCAAACGATGCCCATCAATTTGGTTGTTTGTGTTTATTTTCGTGTTTTTTGCTCTCTATTTTTATTCCATGCTGCATGTTGCATGTTGCTGCCGTGCAGTTGCAACACGACCTGTGGTTGTTGCTGCTATCCACAGCGTGGATCGGGTGGATGAAAAATGAACCGGACGGGATGTTATTTGTATGGGACAAGCGAGCGGGATCAGAAACAGCAGCTGGGGCAGGGAAAGGCGCCAAAGTGCCCCTCCCCCCGCCCACCAAAATGTGGGGCACACGCTGTAGTGGGCGGCGGTTTAACTGGCCTTAAAGAATATAAAATATATATTGCATATCCGCGGGCGCTGTGCACGCAATTTTCACGCACACACACAACAAATCTGACCGAGCCAAAATTCAGAGTCCTGCGTCTCAGGACCTTGATCCTTCGAAAATAAACTTCCACAACCTCTTGATACTCTCTGATGCAAATTTGCAACAATTTCTAACTATTAAAGCGATTGCCAAACCTAATGTAATGCTTCGACTAACTAAGCTTTCTAAATCATTTGGAGCAGTAACTGATGTACTGATTGGGAAGTTGTAGCAACCCCTGCAGTACAGGGTAGCAAAGCCTAGGCAAGACCGCAGAAAAACAGTGCGAGCAAGCGATTTCATAGCCTACTTAGCGGCGCGCGCTGCGAGTTATTCAAATTTGAATTAGGCAGGGCCACCGTTTTATGCCTTTCGCTGTCTGTCTGTGTGTGTGCGAGTGTGTTTGCGTGTGTGTGCGTGGGTTGTTCTGTGGTCGTGCCATGTACAATGTGTGTATGTGCCTGTACTCCATGGGCGGCAGGAAAGGACCCGAAAAATATGCAGCATCTGCGTGGCAGGCGGGCCAAACTTGCGGCATAAAATGTGTGGCACATGTGTGACGGGGGAACGGTGAGCGCTCCTTAATTAGATCATAGTTCCCATCTTGGCGCAGGGCAGCGTTTTACTGCCATCCCGCTGAAACACGAACACGCACCCGAACCAGAAACAGAAACCAGAGCACAAAGAGCCCAAGGAGCCGGAGGAGAAGGGCCAGGACCAAAAACACCATCAACGTCATGCCCGCCATCAGCGTCCTCCGCATCATCGGTGCACAGTGGGTCCAAAAGAGGCAGGAAGTTCTCCTCAATCTGGGGAGTTTGTCTATCAAAAATATAGCCAAATTAAAGGTTTATACTTATAGGGTAGCTATCTATGGATTAGGTTAACAAAATGAACTACAAAAGTAGGCATTCTTTCTTTTACCTGTATAAAGTTTGAGATCCCTTGCCATCCTTGATTCTCTATTACATTTGACCCACTGTCCCTGGGGTAGAAGGATGTGGCACATTATTGACTCACGCGCCGCATCGAATTTCCAACTCAATCATGGACGGAAAAGTTGATGGCGGAAAAAGGGAAAGTGGATGGCTGGTTGGAGAGGGGGGATGGATGGGGGATGGGGGGGGAAAATGGTAAATGCGAAATGTGAAAAGGGGAAGTTTCGCCTGCTTTATGACTGGCAACTCACGCGACGCCACTCGCCATCGTTTACGGTATTTGCATTTTAATTGAATTGAACTAAATTATTTTGTTTCGAGTTGAAGGAATTGCCCGCCATTGAAAGCCCCAAAGTAGGCAACAGTTTTGCGAGAATGTAAAAGCCACAAGCCGCTAAAAAGTTGACTGAAACTTTGACATAAGACTCTCTGGCCGCGGCAAGAAGGCGAGATTGTCGGTGGAAACTTTTCCATTTGTTTGCAGCAGGGTGTGCTGATTGGCGGGGAATCTTGGCCAAACTAGAAAAACCCAAGTGCCACCTACAAATTAACTCTTAAGTCCCCACGAAAGTTGGAAGAATGCAAAAGAATGTGCGCAGCTGTTTAGAAAATCTCTAAATGAAGTTGATTGAGTTGCTACAGGAAACTAATGAAATTAACTTATAAGAAATGCATTGAAAGTACACAGAACTACCTTATACATATGAAATGCCTTGCAGATGAGTTCTGCGAGGAGTATCCGCACAACCTGATGCCCACGCCGGGCTACTGGATCGAGTGCTCCCGCCAGAAGATCACCATGCCCACCCCGCACACCATCTGGGATGAGAGCGACTCGGAGCACGAGGACATCCGGGCGGGAAGTGCCAGCGATGCCTATCTGGAGCGCGAGTGCAGCGATCTCTACGAGGACGACGAGGACTCCGAGGCCACGCCCAGGTGAGTGCAACTCCCGCCACAAATAGATGGCTCAATCACTAGTTATTTCATTGAAAAATCACTGCAGTCCGCGCAAGAAGACGACCATCGAGGAGCAGTGGGACCAGCAGGGCGCCTTCGAACTGATCTCCGTGGAGCAGGAGACGTACGAGAAGTACTTCTATGGCACCGAGCACTGGAACTACTTCACCAGCGACGAGGACCTGGGCCCGGTCATCCTCTCCATCAAGCAGGAGACGCTCAACGGACGGGACCAGTTCCGCATCCTGGTGCGGGCTGGCTCCTACACGGTTCATGGACTGATACCGGCCTCCTGTGTGTTTGCAGATAGGTAATATACTTATATACTTATTATTACTGGCTATATTTAATCAACCAATCACATTTCCAGATATAATCGCGAGGAGGTAGTTAGATCTTTAGGTAAAGAAGTTAATTTAAATCCACCTTTAACGTTAGGACAATTGCCCGACACGCCAGAGGAATTATTAAAATTAGATCAGGTGCGTTCTAATCTCATTGTAAACTACGAATATTTTATTTTAATACACATTTGACATTTGCTAGGTTTTTATAAAATCAGAGTTAAAAGTGGGCGTCATATTTGTGAAAGAAGATCAGTATACCGAAGAGCAAATTCTGGACAATAATGAAAATTCACCGCTCTTCGACGAATTCCTCACTCTGCTCGGCGATCGAGTTCGCCTGCGCGGCTTTGACAAATACAAAGGTGGCCTTGATACGGTGCACGACCTGACAGGTGGGCTTCTTTTCCCAAGAAAATCACGATGATGATATCATTGTATCTTCAATCTTTACTCCTTGAAGGTCTCTTCTCCGTCTACACGAACTGGCGCAACATCGAGATCATGTTCCATGTGTCCACGCTGCTGCCGTACGAGAAGCACGATCCGCAGAAGCTGCAGAGGAAGCGCCACATCGGCAACGACATCGTCTGCGTGGTCTTCCTGGAGGCGGACAACACCCGCTTCAGTCCCGCCTGCATCAAGAGCCACTTCCTGCACACCTTCATCCTGGTGAGTACCACCGATAGGAATCCATCGGATGCACCCATCTAATCTGTATTGTTCCGCTTCCTTTTCCCTTTGCCCAGGTTCGTGTTTCGGCCAGGATCAAGCACAAGCCCACGCGATACGAGGTGTCCGTGGTGACCCGCGACGAGGTGGGTGCCTACAAGCCCTACCTGTGGGAGCAGTCCGTCTTCGAGAAGGGACCCATGTTCCGGTGAGTCTCCTGACCTGCATAACTTGTCCCCACTAGACCCCCACTTAATGCAAATCCCCCATTGCAAACTTGAATTTCCATAGGGAGTGGCTGCTGACGAAGATCGTGAATGGAGAGCGAGCCTCCTATTCGGCACCGAAGTTCGCACGCATGCAGGAGCGGACGCGGTCGCAGATGCTCGAGGATCTGGTGATGAATCTATCGAATCACGCGGAAACTGGACAGATACCGAAGCCATATAGACGCGGCAGCTGGCGACCGATCGGTGAGGATGAATATATCAAAATGTTGCATGCCCGTGTCCTAGACAACAACACACACCACGAGCAGCAGCAGCAGCAGCAATTGCTGCTGCAGCAGCAGCACATGCAGCACATGCAACACATGCAGCACTTGCAACACTTGCCGTCGCACAACATTTGCTGCTATTGCAACGGCAACAACAATGCCACTGAGCTGCAAACAGCGGCCGCAACACACAACAGTAATGACAACAACACCACCACCACATCCACACACAGACACAACAACAACAATTGTTACTCTGAGCAGCAGCAACAACAACTGCCACAGCAGCAGCAGCACGAAAGCCAACAGCAACAACACTTGCTGCAGCTGCAGCCACAGCAACACCAACTGCAACACCAACTGCAATTGTCGACGTCGTCACTCACACACACGTCGTGCTGTGCCATGCTGCACCTGTGTGCGAGGCATAGTATGTGCGCCACGCCCCCACGCCCCAGAACACACCCCCTTTACTGCCGCCCCCCTGATTTCTTTGGACCCGCATGCTGTTTGCCTGACTTTGATAAATTACTTTGCAATATTTACAATTTCCTGGGCAGCGCAAATAAAAAGCAAATGAGATATGCAAATTAATCGAAGCCAACTCGAAGAAGTCCTTGGGCTTTGAAACCAATTAATTAATGCAATTAGTAGTAAACTTAAAAATGCTCGCAGCGTGAGTAATAGATTTTGCCATCATGCAGTCTACATATGAAATTATTTGAATTGGAAATTCAAACAAAAGTTAGTTTAACAGAGTTTTATTAATCTTCAAAAGCGATAAGTAGTTTAAATGCGTTTGTAAATGTAATCAGTAGACTCTAAAGTAGATATTCACCATTTGCGAAGGCCTTAAAGCGAATCGCCTGGATTTCTAGACGACTTTAAGAAGATTTACACGCAAATCGCGAGAACAAATTGCAGGCATTACTGGCAGCCCGAGGAGCAAAATGGAAAATAGAAATAGAAAAAAAGGACATTTGCATTTGCTCCTTTGTGACACGGTTTCTGTGCTGCGAGTATGTTTGATTAATCGTTTTGTCTTCGTTTCGGCCGCGAAAGGGGATGGAAGGCAGGGAGGGAGGGAGGGGGGTAGATAGAGAAAGAGAGAGAGGGAGAGGGAGAGGGAGAGGGAGAGGGGAAGGCAGCGGGAGAAACACACACTGACACTTCCGTTTCCGCCATTAACACATCCGGCTGTGTTTGTGCCACCGGAAGCGTGCAGTCGTTGCTCGAAGCAATCTCCCTCTCTCCCTCTACTTTCTCTTCCTTTCAGTCCCCCCTCTCTCTCTCCGCCCCTGCCGCTCTGTCTGTTCTGAACTTTAACCCCCCGACATGGACAATCTGCTCGTCCCCTATCTACGCACTCCGACACTTGTCCGGCAAAGAAATATTGTTCATGTTTGTGTTATTTTATCAGTGGGGATATCTATTGTTCCAGCCATCCAGCCATCCACCCAGAAACCACCCACCACCAGAAGCCACCACCCACCCAAGGATGTTGTTCGTGTTCTCGTTGTTGTTGTTGTTGTTCTCATTGTTGTTGTTGTTGTGGTGGTGGTGGTGATTGTGTGTGTGGTTGCTGTTTGTTGTGATTTTGTTTGGATTTCTTGTTATTTATTTGTTGCTATTTGTTGCACTAGACAACACAAATCTAATTTGATTTATTCATGCACACCCACACAGAAGTACACACCCACAGCCACACGCACACCCACACCCACAAGCACACACACAAGCGAACACGCACACTGAGAAAATCCGGCAGTGATCCCCAGTGGAAACTAGCCGTATTGAAATTATGCAAATTACTGCTCCAATAGTTTGGCATTTCCATCTCAATGCGATTGGGGAACTGCATAAATTCCGGCCCACACACACACATACACACACACTTGTACATACACAGCTGGGGTCAGAATAATAGAAATGGGAAAGCAGAAACCGATGCACAGCTTTAAAATGGATTCAAAACTTCAAAGTATATATTAAGTTATTCCAAGAAGTTCTCAATTATATTGCCAATAGAATCTTTGCTGAACTCAAATCCAATTGTGAGCATTTGAGTGTGTATGCCTTGAATTTAAATCGAAATGTCAAACAGCCAGCATAACAATATGTGTGTTTCGCAGGCTTTAAAGTGAATGAATGGAATAGGTGATATGTGAAGGCTCCTTTCTTTATCTTGCATACCAGTTGTAATGTAATAAAATGCATATTTTAAGATCTGCAACTTAACTCACAAGCAAAACCAGCATGTTGGCTGCATGATTTTAAAGTTTTAAAAACATTTTTTTCAGCGAATATATCCCAGTGACTTGATCAAGCAGGGAAATAGTTCAATAATCACTTATTAAATCGGGAAATCCATCTAAATTTTTCGCAGGTCACATGCGACCGTCGTCGCCGCTGCTGGATTCCGTTCGCGATCAATTCGAGGACTACGATCAGTTGGCCAAGGACTTCACCCGCGTATTCCTAAACGAAGAACCATCGTGCCTGACCAACGCCCATCTCTTCGATGTCGTCTTCCTGGTGGGTCAGTCCAAGCAGAAGGCTCGATTCATTGGCGTTCGGGCGATTCTCGGAGTGCGGAGTCGCGTCTTTCAGGTGTGTTTCACGGGGTTTGGGTGGAGGTAAAATAGACAAATGAGTGAAAGTCATCGACAACAGTGCGTATGAGTGATGCGCGTGGACCACAGTGCGTATGAGTGATGAGCAGGGACCACAGTGCGTATGAGTGATGAGCATGGACCACAGTGCGTATGAGTGATGCGTATGGACAAGGGGGCGTATAAGTGATCCACGTTGACAGCAGTGCGTATGAGTAATAAAATTGATTTCTAAATATTACACATACACACCGTGGGCCCAATTTTACAGCTCCTTTTACGTTTGACCTACAAACTACGAATTATTGTTGGCTTGCAAAAATATGCATTTCGTCTGGGTAATTGCAATAAACATTCTTTGTTGCAGGAAATGCTGTATGGCATTCAGACCGGCTTCGGATCGCCGCAGATTCCGGTCGCTGAGATCTTCGCGCGACCAGCTCCCTCGCTGGTCTCCCCGCAGAACCAGAAGCCGAAGAGCAACAACTACCTGACCGTTCCCGATTCGGATTCGATACGACCCAAGAGCGTGCCGTCGTCGCCGATGGTGAAGCGGGCCTTCTCCCGGCTGGGCACCATTACGGCCGGATGGGGTCGGTCCATACGGAACAAGAACACCAATCAGCTGAATCCGGATGACAAGAAGAAGTGGATATCGTCGACAGATTGTTCGAGTAAGGGTTTTCAGTCGGTGCAATGCAACCATATCGATGCGTGTTCTTTTCTCTCCGCTCTCTTTTGTTCTCTTCTCTCCTCTCTCTCTCTCCTGTGCGACTTGTGTTGATTTTTCCGCATTTCCGCATTTCCACATTACGTATACCGTCCACCGTCTGCGTCCTTGCGTCCTTAAAACTACCAACTTCAACTTTTGCATCCCTAAAATGTCGATAAAAACTTAAAAAAAAAACAAAAACCAAACATCCAAATACCTGCAACTCCAAAAACGCACGCCGCACATATTTGCCTCAACCGTAAAATAAAAACTGCGTACTCGTACTCTATATAACCACCACACGGTCTCAACTGACTTATATATATATATATATATGTGCATATATATATGTACATGCCCCGACCCCTATAAATACACCCGATCGAATGTGTTGTATCGAACGACCACCAAACCACCAAACCTCATTGATGTGCTTCTTTTGTTATTGTTACCCTTTGGTTTATCGCATAAAATATTCTGGACATGGTTATTTTCAAAACTTTTGACAATGCATCCCCTGCACAACTCGCCAATTAACTACTTTTGAAACGCATTCCCAAATTCTGAATTATTTATGCTGCACTTGATGTGATTTTGAATACTCCCTAAACGAATATCATAATCCAAAAATCATGAACTCATGACGTGTGTGTATATGGCAAATGCTTCTTCATCTTACCTGCCCAAATACCTTTTTAATTATTTCGTGTTTTTGTTTTTATTTGAATTATTTATTTATGCTTTTTACCACGAACATCCATGCATTTCATGTCACCTCTACTCACCACAACTGCTTGCATTCTTACTGTTATGTGAAATTTTCTTGCAATTGGATACAACACCACAACTGTTTGGAACTACTTTTGAACTTTCTCCAACACTTTCACCCTTGATTTTGCTATCCTCTTCCGTCGCTAAACCTCCTCTCTGCAATCTGTACTCTATATTACTATATTTCTCTTCTACTTCTGTTAATCTCAACTGGAAACAACAAACAAAATAATTTAAATTAAACAACAAACAAAATTTTGTCATTCTCTCATCTCACGTGACTCGCCAAACGCCTAACCATTTCCTCAAAAAAAAAAAATGAAAATAAAAATAAAAAAAAAACGTCACTTACGCCACTCAACATAAACTTCTTAACTTAATGCTCTTGGTTTCACCATTAATTTCATTGCCGACCGACAAATGTTTGCATTTCCCTTATGCTTTGCAATCGATTATTTTGCGATTTTGCTAATTTCGACGATAACCGATCACCCACGACGGACCGATCGATAAACGATAAACTTTGACCGATTGACCAAATGACCTGCGCGCGCTACTCGATAACAACACCAACACAACTGGCGCCTGCAGACAGGGACAGCAAGGACAAGGACAAGGACAAGCCGGGCAACAACCAGCTGGCCGTGCCACGCCTCTCCGTCTGCGCCGACGCCCAGAAGGTCGATCGCGCCAAGCTGGCCCAGACGGAGTTCAACATCATCGAATTCGATCCGGACACATTCCGGGTGCTGCTCGACTACCTGCACACGGGCACCTGTCCGCTGACCTGCGTCTCCATACCAGGTAACTACATACATACATATATGCGAATCAAGCGAGGGCACGCGAATTCTTCAGTCCTTCCGCTGGTTTCGATTACTCACATAGCAGCTGGAACTACTATTATCACTTTCTAACTACATATCTTAATCTTAAGACGGCAAATCAATTGATATATGTTTATAAACAATCTTCAAGGACTCCTGTGCGCCGCGGAGCACTACGACCTGCCGGAGCTGCTGCAGGCGTGCTTCCACCACTGCAAGCAGTTCCTGCGCATCGAGGTGGTCTGCCCGATGCTCATCTCGCTGGAGAACTACTACTGGCGCTACACATCCGCCTCCGAGCTGGTCAACATGATCCTGTCGTTCGTGGAGAGCAAGGCGCACTCGCTGTTCAAGTGCCCCGAGTTCCTGCACCTATCCGAGTCGATGGTGCAGATGATCATGTGCCGGGAGCTGCAGACGCCAGAGATACGCAAGTTTGAGGCCATGCTGGCGTGGGCCCAACACAAGGTGGGCAAGCTGAAAAATCATCCGAACAAGGACACACAGTTCGAGTTCGAGTGCATTATGGAGCGGCTGACGCGTGATCTGAATCTGTGCCGGATCTCGCCCAGCGAACTGCTCACCGTCGTCCTGCCCTCCAAGTCGATGAAGAACGAACGCATCATGGAGACGCTCATGGTGCAGGTGAATCTGGGCACATACCGCATGCCCGAGTTGGATGCGTACCGTCAGCAGTTGCGCCAGCAGGAGTCCGCCGAGGCCACCGTCCAGGTCCACCGGGGTGGATGAGACAGTAAGAATGTGAGTTTCGATTTGGATCACCAGCAACAACAACAGCAGCAGCAGCAGCAGCAACAACAGCAGCACCACTACCAGCAGCAGCAGCAGGATCAGCAATCGGATTCGGATGCCACAGTGTCCACTAATCAGAACCACCAACTCCAACTCCAGCAACACCACCACCACCCGCCACCCATCGATGCCCGTGCCTACGCCATGGCCTCCCTAGCCGCCGCCCTCGAGATGCAGAGCACGTCGAATCCCCACCAGCCGAACGCCGCCCGCGATGCCGCCGACGAGGAGGTGGAGCTGTACGCCAGTTTCGACAATGCGCCCAGCACCAGTCGCGTGGCCGCCCAAATGCAGGCCGCCAAGGAGGCGCGCCGCAAGCGCTGGGCGGCCGATGGGGCCAGCGGGAGCAGCGGGGACGGCGGCTGCGCCAGCGGCAGCAGCGGCAGCGGGCGGCGGTACTAAGTGCATGCATGTGTTCCCGAGTGACTGAAACTGGGTTCAAACTGGGTTCGTAGCCAACACACAGAAATTCGCCATTAAATTCGCCATATGGAAAACTAAAAATTCGGACTAAACTTTTGATTCGTAACGAAATACATAACTTGTGAGACATTTTTGAAAACATGTAGTAAATTGTAAAGAATTTGGAAATAACTTGCAAGTAAATTTTTTAGAAAATGTAGTAAATTGTAAAGAATTTGGAAATAACTTGCAAGTAAATTTTTTAGAAAATGTAGTAAATTGTAACGAATTTTGAGTGGCGAATTTCTAAAATTTGAGTATAATAATAATTTCATGATGATTGTGGCGAGTGATTCTGACTTTGAGCAGTGATTGTAAAAATACCGATTTTATTTACACAACAAACAAACTCAGTTAAGTTCAAGGGAGTTCGCTTAGCTCAAATTCTGTTTAAAGTTCATATATAGTATTATAGAGTGTCTCTTTAAGATGGATGGCTTGATCAATCATTTTTTACAAATGCTCCGAATTTCCAGAATTTTTCGATAAATGGGGTATAATTTCTTAAAAAACAAGTTCCTTACATTTGATAAACATATTTTCTAGTTAGTAATTCATAGAGAATGTTTCTAAACTCAATGTTCATATCTATACATCTAGATAGGCTAGTGAATTTGGGGTATGATTGAAGCTTTTAAGTATACTTTCCAACACTGTGCGACTATGACTGTTGTGGGTGAGTGTGTGTGAGTGGCCTTGAGTGTGTGTGTGGGTGTGTGTGTCCGTCTAACTCATCGCTCGAAGAGACGGCCGAACCAGCGAACCATCCAAATCGAAACTGACATTGTTAACTCTTACATTCACCCCGGAATGACGAGAGCCCCCAATTTTTTTGGGGGATACACTGAGAGAGAGAGCGGAGGGAGACGGCGGCCCAAACCCCACCCCCTCCCGCCACCCTCTACAAAAGATAACGGTGGAGGACCCAGGCTAAAGCAAAAGCATAAGCATTTTCTACAAGTATTACCCAGCATAATATACGAGTACGAGATTGTCCTAGGAAGGTACGTAGAACTAGTCAGTTAAGGAACCACTGTGGCATTCGATTTTTGATACCCACACAATCGAGAATAAACATAAAAAAAACAAAAAAATACAGCATGGAAAAACATTAGCAAAACAAAACCAAAAAAAAAGGGAAAAAACAGAAAAGAAAATAAAAACAAACGCTTACTGATGTAAAACAAAGACTTAAAACTAAAGAAAAAAAAGAAGGAAACCAAATGAATAAAATATAAAGAAATTTTTTTAATCAATGTTATTGGACAAATGTAAGCTGAACAAAAAAATCCCTCAACCCCGACCCATTCCCATTGTAAACCAATTTCCAGTACCCTCGATAAGAACGAGTTACCAGAAGAACTCAATTTATCTAAGATCTAAGAATATACATACATACATACATACTATATGATGTACTTAAATGTTCAAGAGAATTGCAAGCATAATCTAACTGTTTGAGCGCTTTTCGTTTGGGTTTTTTGTATTGTCTGTTAATTTGTTACTACCAAAAGCCAAGGAAGAATATTATAGATAAGTCTACATCTACATATGTACATCTACCAGTCAACCAGTCAGGTTGGCTGCACATCCTGTACATTTAATACCATTTAATACAGGCTAGTATAGTTAATGCAACAACACTTGTGTTCATGCAAGTGAAAACAGAGAGAGTCCAGAGAACCAGAAAACCGATACATAAGTGCAATATCTAAGTGTATGTTTGTATAACCAGTAACATAATTGATAATTGATAACAAGCAGCCAAAGGGGAATCACTTCCCACAGACTGGCAACTGAAGTCCCAGAAAATCCCAGAAAACGAAGATAACTTCAACTAACGGCTATAAGGCGCCAAAACCAGCAATCAAATAATTGAATAATTGAAAAAAACCTAATGTTACCAGTTAAATAATTTGTCAGCAGCATAGACCTACTTGAGGAAAACTGGAAGAACCCTGCAGATAATAGAGCCATCAAGTGATCAAGTAGTGAACAGATAAGCCCATAGAAAATCGTTTTCCACCTTCCCTTTGGAAATCAGTTGACCCCATTGATGTATATGTATCCTCCAAATACCGAATTTTGAAACCTCCAATAGAGGACCACCATTCGTTTGATGAAATATGATCCTACGCGAATTCTTCAGTTGCTAAATAGTACCGATTTTCGATCAATAACGTAAAAAACAAGGCAAATTCTGATGCAACAAGAAAACTAAATGTAAACGGCAGCATTTCCAAAAGGGTTTCACTTAAATGTTCAAAGACGCATATATCAAAACTCAATGTCTAACTGTACAACCAAGTTTATCAAGTGTCTGGCAGGTCATACACATGTATGTAAGCATAAGATTAAGCAATAACAATATTTAAAAGCAACAAAAAACAAAAACGCAGAAGAAAACAGAAAACTAACAAGAAAAGCAAATGGAAATCAATAATTAAACGCTTTCAGTGTGCAAAACCCGAATAACTTAAAATAAATGTTAATAACCAAACAAAACTATACACTTAAAGCTAAAACTGGCAAACTAATGAATTTGGAAAATAGTGACAGGCAAAAGTTTTTTTGGTGCCTGTCGCTTGAAAAACTTGGATTGCAACAGAAACGAGCAAATAAATAGAATGCAACAAAATAGATTAAAAAAAAAGGAAAACTCTTTGAAGTATTTTGAGGCAGAGCAGGCCGAGTGCCATTCAATTCAAAAGTTAGTTATACAAATGTTGTACGTTGTTTTTTTTTTTGTTGATCAATCTACGAACATAAACAAATAGCAACAGATTAACAGATTTAAATAGACATAAAGCATAGCTGTATTTTTACCGTCGCTCTATCGACTCCAAATATACTGTTTGAACTGAATGTACTCATCTGATTAATATGAATGTATTTACCGCAGATATCCGATATCCGACATACCGAAAATAAACAATAAGTGCTGTTTCTATATGTTCGGCCCGATCGCCACCGCCCACCACCCACCGCCCCCGCCACTCCCCTCTGCCGTAATTCACCCACCCAACCACCGGATGGCAGAGGGGTGCAGGGTGGTGCAAAGCGGGCTCACTTTTGATAGCAGATTGAATCAGGTAGGAAATCAAAACAAGCAAAAAAGAAATGAAAAATGCATAAAAAATATATTAAAAAACTGATAAAAAATTAACAACAAAATGAAAAACAAAAACACCCACTCGGTGTGTAAAGCCGAGCTGACTCCTTTTGAGCTGACGATCTACATTTACAATATACGCAAATGAAAACCACATAAGACATTTGTTTAATCGAAAAACCAAACTCAATTGAATGCGGAATAAAGCTAAATAAATGTTGTAATTGCCACAGCCAAGCATAACAGGAAAAAATTCAATAAAAACTTAAAAAAAATATACATCAAAACCGCTTTTTTATTATAGTACATATAGTGGGAACATAGATGATGCTTTTCAGTTGTGATTAAAACACCGACTTTCATTTGCGTTTTATTAGTTTATTGTTTTTCGTTTCTTTTGTTTTTTAAATATAAATAGGAGGGTGGAAACTAGAGAAACTAGAAGAATGGAAAGCTATTTGGCTTGTACTTCTGAAGCTATACGAAATATTTGATTTATCAATTACATCAATTCCAAATATGTTGTGTTTCTGACCGTTTTGTTTTATCTCCACGTACATATCAGTGATTTTCATGGCCATTCTGAAAGAAAAACGAATCCTTTCCACCCTTTTGAAATGAAAAACAAAACGAGAATTGAATTTGAATTGTTGCTTGTTGCCGCTTACATAATAAATTAAACAATTATAATAATCAGTACAATAATTCCATTGCTAATGTGGTTGTTTGTTGTTGGTCTCCCTTCCACTCAGCATACAAGTTGTTGTTTAATGAAATGTATAAACTAAAACAAATTGCAAAACAGCAAATGCAACGACATTTTGCACTTCGCCTCCTCTCTATATACAAAGCTACAAATCATTTGAATTCCTCATTCTTTCTGTTGGATTTTCCCCTTTCGATTTAGCTATTTTGTTTCATTTTCATTTTAGAGCTACGGTTAAATAATTTACGTTGTGTAAAGTGTAAACTTTTGATTACAGAGTTACCATTGAAGGAGATACAGACACGGATACAGATAAAGATACAGATACAGATACAGAGACATATAGAATAGATAGAATAGAATAGACTTGGATACAGGGGGGCGGGTGTTGGGCGAACAGAATTGCTTTCAACTATTGCACTATTATCGGATGTGTCTATATAGAACCCTAAAGATATATGTCTATGTACAATTGGAGCTGCGCAACGAAACGAAGTGCCTAGCAGTTGCGGATACAGATGAATCGCCGCTGAGGCTCAAGCACTTAAACGTATAAGAATTTGAACACTTTCGTTTGTCATCAATCACATGTCCACGGATATCCAGCTCTGGTCGTCGATGCACCCGATGCGCCCGCACCTGACGATCCTCCTCCTGGCCATTCGTCCCTATCCGTATACAAGCTGGCATACGATCCGCTGGCCGAACACGTCCGACGACCGCCGATCCGCCGGTCAGCTCCGAACGACCTGGTGCCCAGGCCACCTGTATACGCCGGCATCGACAGCGAGTCGCCGGCTGCTGACGAGACGGGCAGGGAAATGGGCTCCATTAGCCCCACCTCCTGCTCCACCTGATTGTCGTCGTGAACAGCAGCGTCGGCGGCATCGTCGTCGAAGCCATACCAACATCACATGACCATGATTTGCAGCGCTACTCATTGATCTATCGTACGGTAGATGCGTCTCTGGGGCTCGGGTGTGTAGTGGATGCGAGTGCGGAAATGCTGCGGTGATCCCGGCACGCTTTCAGAACCTCGACGCGGTGGCGGTAGCGGCGGCGAGGCCGAAACATATCTGAAAGTGAGTGAGAGAGGCGACGGTTAGCACGATTTAGAGCAGGATGGCTTGGTTACACGCAGCACTAACCTGCGGTGCAGCAGCGGAGAGCCGGGCGGCTGGCCACTCAGCTCCAGCAGATTCTTGCGCAGCAACAGCGGCGACTGTCCGCGATTGTAGCGTGGCGGCGGATCTGGACTTCGATGCCTGCGATCCAATCCGGCCAGGATATGCGGACTGGGCGGCGTGCTGATGCTACCTCCACCGCCGCCCATTCCCGGCCCGCTGCTGGCGTAGCGACGCAGGAAGCTACTGGTGCCGCCACCGGGCAGTGGTTCCGTCGTGGGCGAGGTGCTCTGGCTGGTATTACTACTGCTGCTGGCCGCCGATAGGGTGCGATAGTAGTAGGACTTGCCACCGCCACCGCCGTTACTCACGACGCTCCTGTACGCCGGCGGCTGCGGATGCACTGGCTCCTGGTCCCGGTCCCGGTCCATGCCGGACGCCACCGGCGACGTGGCTGTGGAATTCAATTGGGTTTTAACATAGGTGGCAAACTGTCGCTTCATGGCACCGGCCAGAGTGTTGAACCAGCCTGTTCGGTTGGTTCGGATTTTTGTTTGATGAATTGAGTGATGTTGGATTATGAGTACGTGGTTTCATGGTGATGGTGATGCAGTGCAATGGTGCAGTGGTGCAGTGGTGCAGAGTACGGTTTGTTGTGCGGTGTGCGGAAAACGAAGAGAAAAACGAAACGGAAATGGAAAATGTATAAATACAAGAGCAACATAGCAGCGTTCAAAGCGAAATCAAAAGAGCGATGATGGACTCAGAAATAAAATCACCTTTTAAGGAAGGTTTTTAACAAAGCTTTAGTTTAAGAATAAAGAATAATGCTTTCTGTCAGCTATTATGATTTGATTTCTGAGTTTGTAGACCAATTTGGAATGCAATTGATGGCTCACCGGCATCGTGTTGCTCCCGACTGCAACCATCCAGGCTGCTATTGCTCGCTCCGCTGCTGGAGCTCTGGCCCAAAAGCGGTCGGCGTGCGTACAGCTTGCTCAGCTTGCTGGCCACCATGTTGCCGCTTCCTCCATATTCCGACTGCTGCTGATCCGGTGATCGGGGCTGGAGCGTGGGACTGGCACCCGTTGCCTCGGCGGCGATAGGCAGTGGCTGGGACTGCAACTGCTCGCCAGTGCCGCCCGATCCAAAGTGACCAGCAGCCCCTAATCCTGTTCCAGTTCCTGATCCTGTTCCTGATCCCAATCCCAAACCCGCCGTTCCAGAAGCAGACGATGGTGATATGCTGGCGGGATTAATGGCGATTTGCGAACACGTCGACTGCGTGGAGGACTGACTAGAGGTGGAGTGCGTGGATGGCGGCGGCGGCACATAGTTGCTGTGAAACGGATTCGTGCTGGTCACTCCCACGGGCGGCTGCTGGCGCTGCTGCTGATACCGCTCGGCCGCCTCCTTCTCGCGCAGCTGGTTCTGCTGGTGGTAGAAGCGCTGCAGCACTGCAAAGCGAAGCAAATTGAAATGTTAGTTTGTGTATAGCTCAGCAAATGAAGATGGGATTACCTATGGGACTCTGATTGCCCGGCTGCAATCGCTGTGGTTGCTGCTGCTGCTGCTGACTTGTAAGTTGCAGGGTCGGCGATTCTGTGGCGAATTGCTTGCGCGGCAACGAGGGGGAGGGCGAGGAGAGGGCCAAGTTCAAGGTCGTCGTCGTCGCATTACTACTACTATCACAGCTGTCGTAGGCTTGGGAATTCTCCGCTGGCAGGCGCCAAGTGGGCGTGGTCGTTGGCGTTGTCGTCAGCGCTGTAGCTGCAATATTTGGCGGTGTTGTTGGTGTGGCTGCTACTGCTGCTGCTGGTGCTGCTGGTGCTGCTGCATCCGTGATCAATGTTTGGTTGTTGTGCGGCAGTGGTGTTGTTGTTGCAGTCGCTGCTGCTGAATTGTGTTTCTTTTGGCTGAAGGGCGATGTTGTCAGATTGCGTAGAATCGATTGGCCTGCAATTGACGAGAGTTGAAAGTGTAAGTTAAATCTAAGTTAATATGGAGAACCTATGGAGGCACACTCACCGATGCTACTGAACATGGACTCCTTCTTGGGGCTCTCGTCGTTGTATTTGTAGTGCGGATGATGGGATCCGTTGCTCAGTTTTCGCTGCATGAACGGCGATTTGCGATAGAGCCGGTTCAGATCGCCGATTCCGGCGCTTGGCGGCGATAGAGGACTGGCACTGCTGCTGCTTCCACTACCATTTCCGCTGCCGCTGCCGCCGCTGCCATTTCCTCTGCCTCTTCCATTTCCATTTCCGTTTCCGCTGCTACCGCCGAAGCAGTTAGTCGTTGCCGTCGGTGTTGTGGTTGTTGTTGTTGTTTGAGGTAGTTGTGTGGCTGATTGCATGAAATACTGCGACTGTTGCTGCTGGTAACTCGGTATCTGCGTGGGTTTTATTGTCTTCTGCGGATTTGTGGGACTCTGTCCCGCATACGGCGTCGCCCTACCATACTTTACAGCTCCACCTGCGGATCCTGATCCGGCGAGAGATCCAGCACCAGAACCGACCACACTTCCAGTCGCCGTTGCCCTGCAAATTGACGATTGATTCGTTTTGAGATCAGTGCATTCCCGGTGGCTGCATGACCAGTAATGAGAGCACACTCAAATGTACGCCAGTGGCAGAAAGAAGGTTTGTGTTTTTTTACTTTTTTGGAGGAGATTCATTGGGGTAATTAGAAGGGATCGTCAGGATATCCGGGATCTGGTGGGTTTGTAGGGCACTAGGGTACATTTAAATAGATTGACGGCGCCATGGCAACATATCTAAGACATTTATATGAGCTGTAATCGCATTTGGAATGTGTCTCGGTGTGTGATCGGTGTGTGTGTGTGTGTTCTGCATATATATACAAGTTGATGGGTGTGTGTTGGGTGTATGTGGTGTGTTCTTTTGGGTAAGCGACAGGTGGAAAACACAGGTAAATGCCAAAGGGAGCGAAAGCGAAAGATGGCCGCAGATGGCGCAGCATTAAAGGATCTCTGCTTATGATGTCTTCCTAAGATAACATTTTCCAAAAAAAACAAATGTGAATTATAGATAAGGTGAGAAAACACCTTTCACAATTGCAAGCAAAACTCAAAGTTTTAGAAAAATTAAGAGCCCTAAGCTTTGATTATTTATTGTATGTTCAAACTAATCAAGCAGCAAATGTATACTTTACTTTGTTTCAGTCAACATTTAGGTTCAAATTTTAAAACAGTAAAGCATAAATTTACACGCAATTCTGTTTGCTAATTTATCTATATCAAACTTCATTCTGAAAAGCACTAAATAGTTATTTTAGTAGCTAGTCCATATTTTTGCAAAGGAAAAGCATGATGTGTGAAAAACTGTGAGAAGTTTCAGCGACGCATGACCAAATGAAATGAACTTAAAGCCGATAAGTAATACAGTAAAGCATAGTAAATAATCAGTGTCAAATTACCTTTTCTGGTGTATGAGCATTTCTAGATGGGTAAATAAACAAAGTATAAATTAAATAAATAAAGAAACCAATGCCAAAAGCCAAGCCCAGATTCAGACAAGAACATGCGAAAATAAACGGAAACATTAACATTATTAACAAAAGTCCATTAAAGAAGAAGCATTAAATAATAAATATAATAAAAGTTAGCAGAGCATGGGCGTGTTTACAACGATTAACAATTACACTTAACTAGTGAAAACATAATTAGAAGGCTAATAATAAGAATAATAAACTCGTCGTACTTACTGAATTTTACTTTTAATTGGGAGGAGTTTTTATAGTTTTTTGAGTAGTTATGTTTGGTTGGCATTATCATTATATATAGGTAAATATATATATTTAGGTTTATATATCTGTATATAGAGTTGATGGTTGCAAGTTTTACTTGAATGCTTTTGTTTTGTTTTTCAGTTTTTCAGTTTAGCAGTTTTGCAGTTTTTCAGTTTATGTCGATAAGTTTTAATGTTTGGTTTTTGTTTATAGTTTGTCTTCTTCTATTTCGTTTGCATTTATTTTTTGTTAGATTATGTTTATTGGTTTTCTTCATTGTTTGTCATTATTGTTTAAGAAATGGTATTAGGAATTAGGTAACCTACAAAAAATGGTAATAAAAAAGATGAAAAAGGAAAATAAAAACGTCGCACACACACACTCAAATTAAAAATGTCAATTAAACGCAAAAGATAAGGAGAATTACATCAAAATGTTTATAATTATTTCATAATACACTTTAGGTTCGTCCTAAATTAAGTACAGGGTCCAAGTGGGTAAAGATAGACGGATAGTTGCGTGGATAGCAGACTACAAAGGGACTAGGGGTTACATGCTCTTTCCAAAGATTGCACTTTTGTAATTACATTTGAATTAGCATTTGGTTCAATTTAGCATTAAAACAGTTTAATTTGGAATGTAAATTAGCCACTACTTACTAAATAGCTTCGGAAAGAGCATTTGATCTAGCACAACAAACTCGTATCTAATTGCTAGCTAAATTTGGTAAAATTGTAGTTAATTTTATAAGTGAACTTGCTTTCTTAATGTGTATTAAATGAAACGAAAAAGCTAAACATGCCAAAAAGGGATAGGAATAGCAATGGAGGAGCTAAGCGTAAATTTATAATGTTAATTAGCCTCACCAGAGAAAATTAAAGAGATAAAAAACAAGAGTAAAATAAATTAGGAATATGAAACAAGTTGAGGAACAAGCAGTTGAAATTAGTTGGCTAGCGCAAAACATGAGTTTAGGAAACCATCCTACGGAATCCTCTTGAATCTTCTTCTTGAATCCTCTCCTACCTGTTGAACTGGAGAAGCACGTTAAAGCGAAGAACAAAGAACGGAAAATGGGAAACGGAAACGGAAAAGTGTGGAAAATACAAAGCGCTCCGCACTATCTCACACGCACACCCACTATTCACACACATCCACAACAGGCACAACACATCATCAGCCGGGAATAGCGGACGGGTCGTGGGAATAATGCTGGAGGATCTGGCACAGATCACCGGATGGGCTCACCTCTGGAGCGTTGGATCGCCATTGGCACGCAGCCGGTTATCCTTGATGCTCTGAAACCAATTGGGCACATCTACTTTGGCTATTTCATAGGTCCGGATGAAGGGCTGGGCCAGAAGCTCCGGATACTTGGGTCGATCCTGATGGTTCTTTGTGAGGCTGCAAGCAGACGAATAATCATGTTAATGGGATTCTGTACAAGTGGCAAAGCTACCAGAAAAAGGATAGGATCACCCACCACTTGATGACGAAATCGCGGAACTGCTGACTAAAGTTGAAGCCCTCGCCGTAGGGCAAACACGGCGGTTCCGAGTCCAGCACCTTGGTGAGCACCTCGAAGTCCGTGTTGCATCCCTCGTACGGGGATCGCGCGGTGGCCAGCTCCACCAGCGTTATGCCCAGTGACCACACATCGGCGCGAATGTCGTACTTTGGTTTCTTGGGGTCGATGCGTTCCGGCTTTAAAATTCGAATGATTGTATTGATTATTAGTGTAGGGCTTTCTAGGTAGGTGTTTCAGGAACTAGATGAATCTTGGATCAACTGGGTCACATGTATGCCAAGTACTTATTGATTAAAAGCTTAGTTTACGCTTCAATTATCTCAAATTTATGGCTTGCATTGCCAAGCTTGGAATTTCGCTACAAACACGTTCATTATTTAAATAAATTAAGTCATGACACCAATCAGCTAATCAACAAACCTATACATTTTCCAAGAAATGTAATGAGTTGTTAGCTTGTGTCGCAAATAAATGTAGTATTTTACAGCATACACAACGTTCTCAATTAATCTACGATCTGTCTAGTCCAGTTTTCCCAATCATAGCCCTACTGCTCTATATACTCACCGCCATATAGGCTGCACAGCCGGCGGATCGAGTGTTGGCCTTGGAGTCCACCAGGCGACCGCTGATCCCGAAATCACAGAGCTTGATGTTCCCGCGCTCGTCGATCAGAATGTTCGAGGGCTTCACATCTCGATGGATGACCCCGTGCTTGTCCTTCAGATAGGACAATGCGTTGACCGTCTACAAGTGGAATGCGTATTAAGTCACGTTTGTGGCGAGGCTATATACTCAAGAACTTACCGCCACTGTGACCTTGCCCAGGATCTGTTCCGGCACCGGCTTCTTGGAGAGCTTGAGCAGCTTGTCAAAGCACATGGACATCAGCTCCATGCAGATCCACACATCCGGATCGCGAACGAAGCAGCCGAGGCACTTGACAATATACTTGCAGTCATGCGACTTGAGCACCACATCCAGATCCATCAGGATGCGCTTGTTCTCCTCCGCGTTGCCAGTGCGTCGCATCTGCTTCACGGCGATGATCGTGTTGCTGGACAGGTGCATCATCTTCACCACATTGCCACTGGTCCCGTTGCCCAGGTCGCCCAGGTGCTTGAGGTCGTTGATGTCCGTCGGATACTGCCGCCCGTTGATGTTCAGCTTGCCGGTCTGCTCCATGATGATCTTCAGCTTCTTGTCCGTTTCCGAAACCGGTGGATGCGGCGGCGTGGGCAGCGGAAGTATCACTGGCCGCGTCCGATTCAGTCCGCCACCGGGTCCGCTAGAAACTGTAAGATAGACAATGGAAATTAGTGATATGTTATTAGTGATAAAAATGTACGCAATTAATCCTAAAATCCTCAATCCTTTACTTACTGCATATGAACAATGAAATGTATTATTAAAGTAAAACAATGTGTTGCATATCTTTCAGAACTCCTTGGCATATCTCTCAATTGCCATACCAAAAATCTAATCCTTTGAAATATTTTCAATAAAATCTAATTGCTTTACCATGGGCCACTAATCAATCAACGAATGCTGCCCACTGTGCCATCGTGCGTGTGTGTGAGCATGAAGAGGAAGAGCGAATGAGAGCGATTTTGTTTTTGTTTGCGAAGTTTTTTTTCCCTGGCAGCAATTCAATTCAACAATTAGCAACTACAACAACAGCAAGTCATAAAAAATAACGCTATTTGTAAACATGCGAAAGAGGAGACACGGCAGAATGTCCGATGAGTGTGGGCAAGGGCGGAGGGGCGGCAGGCGAGGGGAATATGCGGCCCAAAAAATGAAAACAACAGTAACGGGCATATCAAGACATTACTCCGGAAATGCCAAAAAGTAACCAATGGCAGAGAGCGAGAGAGAAGAAGAGAGCGAAAAAAAGGCGAGCAGAGAGACGCACACATGCAAAGAGTAAATAAATATGCAAGTAAATAAATAACAACACTTGATGGCTGATGAAAATCCAATAAGAAAAATATGCAAAACAGCACACAAAACATAAATGTATGACAAAAGGGTGGAGAAGGAGAATGAAAGGGCGGTGGGTGGTCTCACAATTGTGGCCAAAATAACAGCATCGATTACATGACACTATTGCCAAAGTATTAGAAAAGCATTCTAAATTTTTACCAATTAAATCGAATAAATTTTATTCAAATGCTGATTAAATGGGTTAATATTTGGGCAACATTTTTAGTACTTTAAAATTCATGGAAACTATTAAACAATAATCTAATCGACTCGAAATGTATTCGATTATTCAAAAACCCATTAGACATTTTCTGGAGTTCATGGAAAACAGTTATGGTACCGGGAATTGTTAATCTAATCGAGGCGAAAATAAATTGACATTGTGCACAGCTGTTAATACCACTGTAGATTTGGTTTATTTTTTTTTCTTTTCTTTTTTCGGGCCCAACAAAAGGCCGAAAACAAGTTGGGTTCGCTTTTGGCTTTCGCACTTGGCCTGTCTTATCTATGCAATCGGAAAAACAGAACGGGAAAGCGAGGGGAAAAGCGGGGGAGTTACGGGGTTGATGGGGTGCTGGGTGTGCTGAGGTGCTGGAATGGGGGATTATGAGCAGCTGTTATGCAGTCCGGGGGAATCGATAGCGTTTGCCCTTTGTTGGCGGTATCCAGTATCCAAGTGCTCCAAAGTAAACCCAAACAGCAATAGCAATAGCAATGGTAAAAGCCAAGAAAAGAGCACTCCTCTTATCACAATTTAAGCACTCACACACACACAAATGCATATACGCAGCTTATTGGGCAATGACAATTTATTAACAAAATATTTACACAAATGCGGACAAAAGATGGTTTTGTGGCTTGCGGTTGGCGGTTCGGTATACATATGTATAAAGATTTTAGGTGACCATTTTTGGGGATCACGATTTTTCTCGGCCCTCTTTTATTACCACTTAACAAACTGTCTACAGTTGCGGTCGAAAAAATGTTGTCTTTAAATCCGCACCTGTCACAGAGGATCTGTAAAGATTTCACCTGTTTAAAGGTCGACCGATAATACATTGATCTTTCTGCGAAATAATATCGAAAATGTTTTCTGTGGACTTGGCACTTACTTGGAATAAAATTTGAGGCACGTTTTTGGCGGGCAATACAGATTTTGGATAAGGAATTGTGAGAAACGGAATATTCTGATTGAGTTTCGGAAAAGTCTAGTTGGAAAAGTTTGAGTTGTAGTCTGCAGTTTGATAAGCTCTCCTTTCATACAGGGTTTTAAAGTATTCCCTTGTAATTCTAGTTGGGATTTGAACATAGATAAGCCATATGTGGTGTGGTAATCCCCATCAATTTTAGATATTTAAGAAACATTATGTACAAATTTTGGAATATAGGACTTACGCATGGGCAGTGTGGGCGTGGCTCGCGGCACTCTGGTTGTGGGCGGGGTGTACGTTCCACCGAAGGCGCCCGTCGCCGGTGCTGCGGATGCAAATGCGGATGCGGATGAGGATGACGATGTGCTGGCGCTGGCAAAGGGCGTCGCATGAGGAACTGGAGGTGCCGGCCGCTGGGCTATGCTGATTCCCGATCCGGAAACGGAACCTGTGCCCAGGGTCGGTGCGTGGGCGGCGGATGTGGCTGATGCGGATGTCACCAGGGGCGGAACGCGGGCAGACGGAACGGAACCGGAAACGCCTGGTCCGCGCGCACCGGAAAGGACGATCTGGTCGTGGGACTCATTCTGCGCCTGGAGCTTCGCCTCCAAGGATTGCAGCCGACTGCCGATCGTCTCGAACTCAATGGTGGACATTATGTCGACTGGATTTGGTCCGATTTTTGATAGTTAGTTGCTGCTATTGTTGGATTTTGGTATTTGTTTAATTTTTTTTCGCTTTTGGCCAGCACTTCTTCGATTTTTCTCTCACTCCCTCTCTCTCACACACACACACAAGCGCGCGCTGGCGGGGGAGGGTGCGTGTGTGTGAATTGTTTTGCTGTGCGCCCTGTTTGTTGTTTTGTCGCTGGTGTTGTTGTTGTTCGGCGGCACACATACACTGTAAACTTTACACTTGCAAAAATAACGGATCGCTTGGACTTTTTTTGTTTGTCGGGGGGAGCACAAAAACGAAATCGAAAAAAGGAAAACACAGTCACTGTGCATTAGAGAGAGACATCCTCACCCCCACACAAACACACACACAGGCATACACGCAGCGCCCTCTCTCACTCTCTCTCGTTCTTTTTCAGCAGCAACGGCAACAACAACTTGCGATTTTTTCCTCCTTTTTTGGGAGAATGTTTCAACGGTTGTTTTCCTTTCGCGGCGCTGTTTGTCGCACTTCTGCAATCGATTCGTTTCGCGACCGCGGGCGGCGGTATCACTGGCACAATTTGATCACTCGCTTTTGTACGTTTTTGCTGCCTAAATCGCGTGTACAATAGTGATGTAAAAAAACATCGATGCATCAGCCATCGATGGTTCTTTGCCGATATTTCTCGATATCTGTTTTGGTGTCTATCGATGTTTTGCAATTCATCGGCTCCTTTGAAAACGAGTAATGGTACCTAAAATTATGTATTATTTAGTATTTGATTTTTTGCGAATTATAAGTTTTGTCAAAAAAATGAGTTATAAAAATATAATATATATTTTATATTATTCAGATTCAATAAAGGGCCATATTACTATATAACGAAAAATTGGCTTCTGTTCTGAGTCAAACTTGCATCACTAGAAATCGAAAACAGAGTGACCAAAGTGCTAAAAAATCATAAATATATCGAAATGCACTACAACATTGGATGGGCAACACTTGGCTATAACTTGTTAGGTTGTTCTATTAAAATAAATATATAACAAAATATTCATTGAAATAAATTAAAAGTAAGTCAAATGAATACTTGAAAATCACTTTGATATAATCGATATTTAACATAACGTCAAAAAATCGCCGCAGGTGGAAGCCCATTTGTTATCGAGGCACTTCGATTTATTTGTATGGCGATACTATTCGTGCACTCGATGGAATATATCGATTGGACGGTCGATGGCTGGCCAGCGCTAGTGGAAAAGCGAGAAAAACGAGAAAGAGAAGCGAAAAGCGATCGGCGAACAGTGCAAAAAGTGCGGACAGGAAAGCAAAGGCAATAGCGAAAGGTTGGGCGGCAAAACCCGGGCCACACGATCCACACCGATCCGATCCCAAATCACCGACCCGCATCCGAATCCTGACCTGACCAAATGCGGTAAAAATAGCCGCACCGCACCGCATCGCATCCGATTCGCACCGAACCGCCAGGTCTTGCGGAATCCGCTAGAAAACGTTGAGGAAAGTCAAGGAGAGCATACGTATAGCATATAGGATATAGAATATAGAAGGGCTTATCAAAATGTCCAAACGCCACCGCCTCACGCCCTTTACCATTGCCAAGGAGCCAGAGGCCGCCATGTAAGTCAAAATGGCCAAATCCCGGCCAGAAACGCATAGTGAATCGAACTACATCCGGCAATCCTTTTTAGAGTCCCGCCACGCAACCTGGACTCGCGGGCCACCATTCAAATTGGCGACCAGACCTTTGACATTGATGCAGATAGTCTGGAGAAGATCTGCGATCTGGGCCGCGGCGCCTATGGCATCGTGGAGAAGATGCGTCATCGGCAAACCGATACGGTCCTGGCCGTCAAACGCATACCCATGACCGTAAATATTCGAGAACAGCACCGCCTTGTGATGGATTTGGACATATCGATGAGATCCAGCGACTGCCCCTACACCGTCCACTTCTATGGCGCGATGTATCGCGAGGGCGATGTCTGGATTTGCATGGAGGTGATGAGCACCAGCCTGGACAAGTTCTATCCGAAGGTCTTCCGCCACGATCTGCGAATGGAGGAGAGCGTGCTGGGCAAGGTCAGCTGGGGAGGATTGGGGGCGGGGCTAATCTTATCGGGCAAGCCCCACTATACTACTGCTGTACTACTGCCTTTGCTTTACAGATTGCAATGAGCGTGGTCAGTGCGCTGCACTATCTGCACGCTCAGCTGAAAGTCATCCATCGGGACGTCAAGCCCTCGAACATACTGATCAATCGGGCCGGCCAGGTCAAGATCTGTGACTTTGGCATCTCAGGTGGGCATTGGGTCACTTTTTGCCACTGTATTTATACTAATATTGGATTACCTTTAGGCTACCTCGTGGACTCCATTGCCAAAACCATCGATGCCGGTTGCAAGCCGTACATGGCGCCGGAACGCATCGATCCCCAGGGAAATCCGGCGCAATACGACATCAGGTCGGATGTCTGGTCGCTGGGCATCAGCATGATAGAAATGGCCACTGGCCGCTACCCGTACGACAATTGGCGAACGCCATTTGAGCAACTGCGTCAGGTGAGTGCCCAAATATGGGTGGTAACTTACACATGAAGGATCTTCTTTAAGACTTTAAATTAATTTCACATTTTGGGCTTTGCAGTCCCAAGTATGCAGAGGCAAATAACGAATTCCACGTTATCATTTATGATATGCATATTTGGATTTTCCCAATTGTGGCAGTCGAAAGCTTTTAAGTTTGTTGGAATTTCCAAAACAAACCCGATAAAATTGCGAATATTAATAATCAATCGACAGATTTATCACAGATATTAGTATAGAATAGGTTAAATGCAGTTATGTAGTAATAGCCATTCAAAAGTACTCTACTATTATTAGTTAATTAGACCAGAAAGCAACATTCATTACATAACTTACTGCTATTAGGTAATTTTAATTATAATTATAACCACTTGTTCTCAAGCACTTTGCATAACAATTAACTCTCAAAAAGCAATTAGCAATGTGCCAAGCTGCTGTGCCTATAAGAAGGCCAAATAAAACAGCTAATAATCTTCGAGTTAGTAAACCACTTTCAATCACAATTCTCCGCATCATTCGATGAGTACTGTAGTAACCATTCTTTGTATTATCTTTTAGGTGGTGGAGGACAGTCCGCCGCGCCTGCCGGAGGGAACCTTTTCGCCGGAGTTCGAGGACTTCATCGCCGTCTGCCTGCAGAAGGAGTACATGGCGCGGCCCAACTACGAGCAGCTGCTCAAGCACAGCTTCATCGTGGAGCACCTGCAGCGCAACACGGACATCTCGGAGTTCGTGGCCAGGATACTGGATCTGCCCGACACCCAGCCGGCGCAGTAGGTTGTTGGTCGGGTAGAAGGTTAATGGTTAACCCATGGCGCCACCCCCTTAACCCCTTAAGCCGTGCCCGTGCCCGTGTAAATTGCCGCCGTCTTCTTCTAGCATGCATTTCGTACATGTTGTGTGTGTGTCCCCCGTCTGTGTGACAGCAAAAGGAATAAAGCTATACATATATGAATGAAGTCCAAGGAAAGCCCAAAACCCAACAGCAATCAGCTCTAATCTAAAGATTCAAAAATGGAAACTGCATAATTATTAATTTAAGTGAGAGAAGCAACAGCAACAGCCACAGCAACATAACCGTTACTAGCAACCTGCAACCTGCAACCTGCAATATGCATAATGCAATCGCAATCTTCGCCTTGCAACGCTCAAAAAATGGATAACCGAACCGTGCCTCCCAGCTGGCGATGCTGCTGATGTCTTAAAGCATAATACCATTTTAATATATATTTTTAAAAGATAATAGCTTAGTCAACGAAAAACAAGAACAGAAGCAAAACAAGCAAAACAATGAATGTAAAAAACGTACTAAACTTAAATGATAATTTGTACAACTTTTTGAACACCAAAATAGCCGAACAGAAAGTGTAATTGTAATTATAATTGTTTAACAAATATATATTACGTAAAATAGCTAAGTCTCGTGCAAATTTACTGCTGTCTATTTGTTTTTGAAACTTTGCGTTGCGACTGGGAACAATCTTTGTGATTGGTAACATAATCTTTCGGACTTTATATATAAAACCAAGTAAAATCAAAAATTGCGCCCAATTCGAGTGCATCGTAAGTGCAGCAATGCACCAAATTGAAATCGTTGTATGCATATATATGGTATCGATACCTTGCTAATCTGGTATCAGGGTTCCATTGACGTGGATTTCAAAGACATTCCGCACTACGTGAGTTTTCTATCGATATCGAAGAACACCCAGATACTCAGATACTCAGCATAAATGTTGTACGAAGCTATGGAGTGGTTAAGTGTGTGGAAAAGAACCCCCCTGCAAGGAATTTCACCCACGCCCATGTGGTGCCGTCGCCCTGTGATAAGCTTGCCTGGAGCTACTTGCTCCGATACTTCTGGAACCCATCCCTAGCGGCGCTGGCCATAAAACCCTGATAATCTGCTCAACTGGGCGAACCAACCATCCATCCACTGGCCACGATTAGATTGCTACGGAAATGGGCAGTGCACGGAACCTATTGTTGCTATCCTCGTCGCGTTTGCACGGCCACGGATACTTGGAGCATGCGCGCGGCCAGCTGGAGGATCTCTTCAAGAGGTGGGTGACTTACTTCAAGATACAAGTACCATAAAGATTATGATTCGTATATAGTTATTGAGAAAACCCCTTTCATTTGTTGCAGCGCCAATGTGAAGACCGTGCTCTTTGTGCCCTACGCCCTGCGGGATCACGACAAGTACACCGCCACCGTGCGGGATGCACTGCAGCCGTGGGGATTCCAAGTGGAGGGACTGCACACGAAGCCGGACCGCGAGAAGGCCCTGAGGGAGGCACAGGCCATCTTTGTGGGCGGCGGCAACACCTTTGTGCTGCTGCGCTCGCTCTACGAGATGAAGCTGCTCGATCCGATCCGGGAACTGGTGCTGCAGCAGGGATTGCCCTATGTGGGCAGCAGTGCGGGCACGAATGTGGCCACCCGATCCATACACACCACCAACGACATGCCGGTGGCCTATCCGCCAAGCTTCGAGGCCCTCGCCCTGGTCCCATTCAACATCAATCCGCACTATCTGGATCCGGAGGCGGGCAGTCGGCACAAGGGCGAGACGCGGGACGAGCGGCTGGAGGAGTTCGTGGCCTACCATGGACTGCCCGTGCTGGGTCTGCGCGAGGGCACCAGCGTTCGGGTGCAGGGCGAGAAGGCCACGCTCCTGGGCGATCGCAATGCCAAGCTATTCAAGGTGTAAGTACACTTCGCCATTCTGTCAAATGGGTTTCATTGAGTTACCAAGAAGGTTTCTTACATTTAAATAACTTTTGTGTTTATTTTTCAGTGACGGCGATGCCGAGGAGCTGGCACCCCAAGCGGATCTCAGCTTCCTGCTGCAGAAATAGGCATTTACCACAAAAAAGAAAGCAAATGGCGTTGATTAAAGAAAACATTGCAAGTTATTGTACATATGCACATTCATAATTTGTTTTATTCTGCAAATAACAACAATGCCTACACGTAAACAGTACACATACAGTAGTTGTACACTATGACTAAATGTAAAAAAAGTTTGGGTAGAGGGATAACCTTAACACCTGACGAGCGTACATACATATAGCTAATAAATGTTGTAATAAATTAATCGGATTTCCCCTCGTAATCGTAATGATAAGAATTTGACTGGCAGACTTCTTATTCGATGCTAAAACTGATGTGCTGGCAATTGGTCAAATGAATAACATGTAGACACTAACAATGGACATCGGCTAAGAGAAACTGGCAAGCACTTAATAATATAATTTATTATTTACAATGGGTTTTGGTTTTCTCTTCGTTGCCACAAAAACCCTGACAATTAGCAATACTTTCGGATTGTTATTTTGACGGCAAACTTTCGACATGGTTTCGATTATGGTTTATATTTTCACTTAGCCGATACTAAGATGTAAGCTTTAACTTTGTAAAGAGGAACATAGTTAATAGTAAGCACTCCCCATCCCCAGTTTAGACCAGTTTTTTCTACAGTAGTTCCCTTTTTGGCACACCGTCTATTGAGAGAGCCCATTTAAAGGGATTGTAACACTTTGAGGCAAGGCGGCATCTGGTTATTTGTCGTACAGCCACATCGTTCGTTTCACTTAGTTCCTAGTAGTATAACACTTAGCTTAACTAGTCGTTTAAATAGGAGTCAATGGTGCAATGGTGCCTGCGTAACTTGCGTAGCTTACTAGGAATCGTTAATAGAGATATGTGTGGCGTATATGCTAAGTATTTACATGCGAAAATCGAATGTCTGTTGAATGGCTCGAACAAGTGTCGTACATTTGTCCTACGAGTTTTGGCAGCTAAAAACTATGCTAAGTTAATTACTCACTAACTAATTGCTGTCTACCATTTTGAGCATTGAAAGTTTCACTTTAAAGCAAGCAACAACGGCAATCGCCTAGGCCTAAACACTAAGTTCGGTTTGAGATAGGTCCGCTGCAGGTCTTACACTTGGATGGTCCCAGTCCCCACCATCGTTTCATTCTAAATAGGATTTACTTTAAGCCTTGGGTGCATGCACACACGCACTCATTCAATCACACTGCTCAATCACACCGTCATGTACACATGGGAATATCTTAAAAAGGAACTGATGATATTACAGGCAGGAGCTGAAGCTGGAGCTGGCGCTGGCGCTGGAAAGGAGCTGGAAAGGAGCTCGGACTACGACCAACTATTTGTGTTGAATACTTTTGTCCTCGTAGCGAATAATGGCGTCGCCGATCTGCTTGCGCGACGCCAGATGGATGCACTGCTCCCGACCGCAGCGTTCCGGCACGCTCTGCGGCAGCGTTCCGCCGCGCGCCAAGTGGTTCCGCACATCCTGGCCGAAGCGCAGATTCGGCTCCACGCCGCGCAGTATATGTACCGAGTGCTGCGCCGCCACGAACATATCGAGGATACTCTCCACGCCCGGCGGTCGCGTCTCCTCGCCCGGCTGCAGCAGCAACTGATCGATGTCCAGGTCGCTGCGTATGATCGGCAGTCCCTGCGGATGCAGCAGCTTGCGAGCTGAAGCGGAATGGGGAATACGTAAACGTTCAGGGTTCAACTAACTGGAAAGGTAAGCTGCACTCACCCTGCACATAATCCCGGCTGTAGAAGGCGATCACGTCGTGGTTGTGGCGATCGAAGTAGCCGCTGCTCTGACTCACGTCGCAGGTGTCGCACTCCCGGCAGAACTGCGCCCAGCGGCACGGGTACATCTGGAAGCCGATGGGGGCGTACACCTGGAAGCCCTGTATCGTGTTCATGCGCACGCGGTTCAGAAAGTCCGCCTTGAAGACCATGCCCGGAGTGGCCAGCAGCACGAGGGATTCGAGGCCCAGCTTGGGCAGTGCCAGATCCGCCACCACCAGACTGAGCAGCTGGCGTGGTCCATACATGGAGGCGTGCAGCAGCCAGTCCTGCGCACCCACCGGCTCGCTCAGCTGCTCCGGCAGCCGGATGGACACCCAGGCGATGCGGGAGCCATCCGTTTTGTACTTTGAGGACAGGTCCAGGGCCAGCGTCTTCAATGCCTTGAAGGGATCCTCGTCGCCCTTGCTGGGCGAGTCCAGGCGGTACATGAAGATCTACGAGGTGAAAGTGGTTACATTATTCTGCCTTTTAAATTGCATAGTGCGTGTTGAGCTCACCAGCAGCAGGAAGGTGTTGTCCTGGTTTTGCATGCAAATCCGTTCGTACTGTTCCACAAACAGCAGTGCATCCGGCACCTGGTGCTCGAAGGCGGGCACCAACATGGCGATTCTCGTGCTCTCCGTGACGTAGGGCGAGGGCACCACCTCCACGCGACCCAGTGGCTTCACCACCTCAAAGCTCTTGACCACCAGGCGGCGACTGCGACCCGATCCCTCCTGCAGATTGAGATGCAGCTGGTAGTCCATGCCACGTGTGGCATCGAACTTCCGATAGGCACTGTGCAGGCTGTGGTAGCTCAGGCGCGGATGCTTGAGGGCGGCATACTGTAGTGCTATCTCCAGGACCTTGGCAAAGTCCTGTGCCTCGATCCGCGACAGCGTCGCCAACGCGTGCTCCGCATTGCCATTGGGCAGGAAGCTGTGCGTCCCATTGAGCAGCTGCCACGTGAGGATGTCGTGGCGCGTCTCCGGCGCACTGGGCGGCGGCACGCCCAGCGGCCACCGGATCTCCAGTATCTTGTTCGATATGCTCCCATTGGCAATCCGGTAAGACTTCTGCTCCAGCGCATAGCCCCGCTCCTGCACCTTCTCCAGGTGGTGCTGCAAAGCCAATGGGTTTACTGATTACTGTCACCAGCATCTACTGGATGGCTTACCTTGGAGTAGTAGGCATGCAGGCGGTAGAAGTCCTCCGGCGTCTGGACGGGATACACGGTGCTGGCATTGCGGAAGGCCTCCTCCTTGGCCAGTTCGCTGAATTCGCGATGACGCCGGCCCGGCGCATCCAAGGCGTAGCTGAATTGCCGCATGCCCTGCAAGCCAATAAAGATACAGATAAAGATACAGATACAGATGCATATAGTTGGGTTTGGACATGGTCAAGGTCAGGTTCAGGGCCAACGCTCGATTCCGTGGAAGGAAAGTCGGGCTGTGGCTCCCACGAGTGGAGCAGTGCCAGTGCCACATGGTCGCCCAACAAGCGATCCCTTTTACGAGCCATAAAAAGCAAAAGAACGAGCATAATTTAATTAACAATGTCGCGCTAATGGAACAAAGATCGCCCATTCGATCGCGGATTTGAACACACATCTTGAGGCACTTCTTTTTTTATACATATTCTCTGTGCAGTTTTATCCATTCGGAGCAGTTTTTAATTGGCCCGCGCACATTAATCAATTCACCCAGCGAATTGCAGCTTTTGAAGATGCCGTTCGGCAAACTGAAACTCTTTAGGCCAGTTAATTAAGCGAAACACACACTTGCATATCTCCGTTTTTTGTTTAGACAGCTGCAGTCCAAATAAAAACATTCAGCACGCCGCCCATAATTAAAAGAAAATGCTTTTTAGCAATAGTAAATGAACATTGATCCACTCGTTATTATTGCTTTCATAAACTGCAACTAATATTAAAGGGAATACCAACTCTAAACTATAATATAAATAATCTACAGCTGAATGATATTCTTAAAGTTGGAAATAGTTGACAATGTTTACCAATGGCCTGTTGTTTCCCAAGAAGATGACCGAATAAACACTACATTTCAGCTGAAACATACAACTCATGGCCGGAATTTACTGTGCTATGTGGCATTATAATCGCCAGCACTAAACATTTTTCCGCAGAGACCACACATAGGACATAAATCATTCCATGCTCTGCCCCAGCGCATAAATAAAACGCAATCCAAACAAACCAATCGAAATCAAACGAAAGGAAAACTAACATCTCAGCGGCAAAAGTTCCATTTCCAACTCACGGTTGTGTTCCGACTGTTTATGCAAAAATAAGCTGCGTGTTCATATAAACAGAGCTATAATCAGAAATGATAATGAGTAAGACACACCCACCTGCACTTTCGATTAGAGGAAGTACATACATAGGTATTTATTAAATAGGAAAATAAACACAAAAATAATCAAGTGACTTTAGTAAATTGTACCTTTTAATAAAATAGCTGAAATCAACCTTACAGCATTTACTATGGGTTCACTGCAATCTATAAGATACTAAAAAGTATCTTAAGTTGCTTTTAAAGTGGCTCTCAAACTGTCACGACTCACAAGTTAACATTCACAGCATCCCCGCCCAGTGCCACGCCCCCTACCCCTTACTCGCAGGCAAAGAAATTCTGTTCTTCTGTTGCTACTTGGAAATTAAATAAACTGTTGCGTTGTCCATCAACCGAGCGATTCTGGTCTTGCTCCGAATTTGGTTACTCATCTCATTGGTTGCTCTGCGCGAACAGAGGCGTCTAATCAAGTGTGTCAATAAACTTATTCATTCATTCACAGAACCTAGACTTCAACTTAGACTCTAGATTCGAATCATTGTGTTTAAAGCTGCTGGGGGCAGAGAAGAACCCCCTTTGCGAAACATCCAACGCACGCCACTGCGCAGAAAAGTACTTTTGGCTCGTTGCTGGCGCTTTGCTCTTATTTTTCTCGGCTTTTCAGGGTCAATGTGCAGCAGTGTTGGTTGAGTTTTCGTTAACAAAAAAAATAAAAAGGCAACGCTAATTTAGCGGTCAGTAATTATTATACTAAAGTGTACTGTTAATTGTAATTGTTTTACATTTGAGCAAATGTCAAACAACAAAATATCCGAACCGGTATCTCTGGCACTTTGTATCAATGAACTGATTTTTTTCGGTTTTTGTTTTTTATTTTATTTGTAGTCAATAGCAAATTGTTTAAATAAATAAAACGACAAGTGGCAAGCAAGTGGAAGAAAAAGATTTCAGAGAGCACATACAAATAGAAGGAGATCAGATCGGATGGGATGGAATGACGACTCACCTGAAAGCTCTCCTGGCATCCGGCCACCCGACTGGCGTACTTGACGCACCGCCCGATGTTGACACTGTGGTCACTGGTGCTCCCGATGCGGACGCAGCGCTCCAGATTGTTGCGCATCTTGCGGATGACGCTGCTGCTGAGCAGGATGCCCGCCTCCAGCGAGCAGTAGTTGCGATCACTGGCCCCGGGAGCCTCATTCTCATTCTCATCAGCCGGCGGCTCATTCGACTGGCCATCGATGGAGGCACTGGCGCCGCCACCGGGAGGATCGAGACCGATGCGAGCGCCACCCATGTACAGGTCAAAGGTGATGCTCATGTGGTAGAGCAGCTTCACCAGCTTGCGGGCGTCCACGTAGACGGTGTCGGGCACCAGCAGGAAGTAGTCGTACTCATCCAGATAGTTGTCCGCAATGTACTTGACCACGTGGAAGGGTCGCCGGCTCTCGCGCGTGTCCGTGAAGCCGACGATGTTCTTCAGCTTGTAGTTGGTCTTCACGCTGTCCGCGTAGATGAAGAACTTGATCTTGTTGACCAGGTGGGCGGTGGTGCGATTGAAGGCCGTCGCAAAGGTGTTGATGTGCTCCTGCGAGGTCATCACCCCGATGAAGAGCTTCTCGCGGATGCCCAGCTCCGAGGAGTAGTAGCGCGGTCGGATCACATTTTTCACCTGCGAAAGGGGAAGGGAAATGGAGTAGTTAGTAAGATATCCAAAGCAATATTTAATAATCTTCAAATGTTATTAAATTCATTAAATAGAAACCTCTTTTTATTTCGAGAAAGATGTCGATTGTTAATCATTTGAGGCTCTATCATTCTCAGTACAGCTGGTGGAGTAACTTAAAATCTACAAGTCCTTCAATTCCGGGAATCTAGAACCGCATCTGGGCCCTGATCTTGAAAACATCTCCCATGATTTGGGATGATCAAATGCCTGATATCTAAGTGCATCGATCTGCAGGCAGGGGAATAGTTGTTTCTAGAATTACCCAGCATTTTACGTGACTTTGTTTGAAAATGCGGTTTATTTTTATACCGAACTGGATTCCCCGTGAAAGAAGAGGCTTCATTTTCAAGCCATAATGTGAATGGGTAAAGTAAGCAGATAATTCCGAGTCATATACCCAAAAGTGTTCCTTGTGACTTGAAGTATGAGTATGAAGTATATCTCCTGATATTCACCTGGCTATTTTTAGCCGCTGACATGCACTCAGCCAAATAAAGTGCGTTAAGGGCCTTTATATCTGGCCAATTACATCTGCTCGTATATTCCTCCACGCTTAAGTACTCAAAACGACTGACTCTGCTCAAGTGGCTCCATTTTTTATTCGCTGACCACTTGAGGGCACATTTTAATTCTAACTTTTACGATTAGATGACTGTTCAAAGTTTGGCAGCACGATGACGAGGAATTCCCCCTCGTCGAGCAGCTATTTTATTTCATTTTACTTTATTTTATCCACTATCTTGTGCTTATGACTGAGGTAGAAAATTATGGCGATTGCGTTTCCCAGAATGCCTAGATACAGTGATAATAATGTCAGGTCATGGATTTAATGCCATGTGATTCCAGAAGTTGACAACTAGATTCTCTGGGGACGTCGAAGGAATATTTATTATTATTTGTTATGTGTCTTAAGACGCAGTCACATGTGACTGGTCGTTATTTAATGTTATTAAATATTTAAGCTTCCTTTGCGTCATTAAATATTTAAATGAAACTATTTGATCGATCAGTTGCCTTCGCAACAATCTTATATTTTACTAAAACCTTTGGATTCTACATTTTATGGATTTTTAGAGTATTCACTTCCATAAAACTGCTGTAAACAAATGCTCACTTAATTTATAGCAGCAAATCATTTAATGGCTTCTCCGCTTTTGTTTGCCATTTAATGTTAGAAAGTATGGCCAGAATTTCGCGGAACTGCACACTTTTGTGACTCACTGTGCAAGGTAATTTTATTTGTTTTTTTTTTCCAAAACAGAAACAAATTTGTAAACTTATGTGTGCCGTTTAAGTGGGCGTTTGGCTGCCCTTCGAAATTTGCATGTATGCCAAAGTAATTTATGTACTGACCATCTTAACCCACTGTTGACCCCAAGAGATGCGTGCAAGGTGGTCACTCCTCCCGATTCTCCCCTCCCCCTCCTCCACTCCGCCAGGTTGAGTTTTCCATCTGAGCCACGTCGAATAAACAATTGCCAGCCAAGTTGTGCAACCACTTTATTTTGTGTTTTTATTTATATTTATACTGTTTTTGCGTCCAGGTCGCTGGTGCAGTTAGCAGGAATTATGGCTAATTAAAAATCATTCTTAATAGATTTTTAATAACGGCAACAAGCTGTTTGTGTGGCATCCATGTTTATATGGCATCGTAAAGTGGCCAGTGTGGCCAGGGTCAGTTTCGATAAGAATTACTTCATGTTTCGAGTGCTGCCTCAGTTACTAGGCGCATTTCCATGCTCAACAGGAATACATTTTCTAATTATGATTTTGGTGGCAGAACATAAAAGTTCATGGAAATGGAACTCAGAGACCTGCAGTTGCGGAATGGAGTTGCTTACTAGTTGCAGCGATTACTTTAGTTCATATATTGGCATAGATATATTTATTATTAAAGAGGAACATTTATTTGCCAAGATTTCTCTCTCTGCTCTGAAGCAATCAAAGTCCCATTTCAATTTCAATTTCAATTTCAATTTCGATTTCGATTTAATTGAATTGCAGGCAGTGCAGCGGCGAATAGTGTAGTATCTCGAATAGAATAGTTTCGTATGCAATCGCTGCCCACTTAATGGGTCCATGTGGCGCTTTAATTACCGCGCTGGGGTTGCAGCTTGATCCCCAGTGGATCGGTTCAAGATCTGACCTTGCGCCAATACCACAGATACGCAGATACTTAGATACTCAGATACACAGTTACGCAGATACTCAGATACAGCCGATGAATAAATGTGCTGAGAGGGGGATTGGATGTGCACACGCACATTTGGCAATCATCGAATGTGTAAATATCGCCGAAAGATAAACCACGGGTAAAAATAACACCGAAAAAAAAACAACGAAAAAAACATACATTTCGGCTAAGATCGCTCTCGAGATCTGTGTTTGTTCGCTTGGATATTTTGTAGCGCTTTTGGGTAAATAAAAATGCTTTTCTAAATATGAATGATGCATGGGAAATCCAATTTTTTTTCTCAAGAAATCAACCTCAAAACAGTGGTCGCTTTCACAATATGTTGTGTCAAATACCAATTGAAATTAAACATACATTTCCGCTTCAACAATTTTACTGCATAATATTAAATAAGCCAAGTCACCATGAATGTAAATGAAGTTCTTAAATGCAAACCTCTTTCTTGGTAGGTTTTGTTATTATTATTTATTTAATGGTTATCAAATTCCTTATAGAAATGCGTAAATGAAACCACTGTATGTGGTTATTTCGAAAACTTTGTCGGCTTTTGGCAATTTGCTAGCAAGGCCATGCCTGGCATAAATGTGATTCACTAAAAGGTTTGTTCACCTGAACAATGAGTTCGCATCTTAGATCCAAATTCCCCACATCCACAGCCATCTAGATCTATGAACCATACATTTTCGCTGGAAATCGTTTCAAAATTTTCCCCGCCAATGGATAAATTTCCGCCACCGATCGAGAAAATCTGGCGGGGCACGTGGAACACACAGTTTTCTATGGCACCAAGTTGAGTTATCGAGTTATCAACAAAACAAGCTCTCACTCACTCACAACAGCCTTGTGACGTAATATGACGAGAACGGAAGTGGGAAAAAGTGCCAAGAGCTAAAGAGGAGTATTTATTGACGACCAGAACGGGCGAGCAGCCAGCCAACTGGCTAACCTCCTTATCGATTGGACTGTCTTATCAGTAGATATGGCTAAGACGACGTCACCATGCCCCTGGCACAAAATGGGAATGGGAATCGGAATGGGAATGGAAGCAAAAGCCATTTTCAATTTCCATTTGCAGTCCACGGAATTTAATTAAACACGCACACAGCAGATAAAGCATTTTTCATTGTTTACTCGCTGGCCGTATAGCCGTAAAGCCAACTCTTTCGTCAGATAAACAAGAAATAGCGCCATGACAATCTATGCCAAAGGTTCCAACGTGGATATATAGATATATGATAAGTACGACCAACAGGTGATTTGATTAAATTGGAATCTATGAATATCTAAAATATGCCTATGTACTAAGCAAGGAGTTGTATATAATAGCATAGTAAGTAATGCTGCAATCTTTCATACAGTAAATCATATTATTTACAGGCATATATATTTACTTGGCTATGAATGAAATATATTGCTGCCTCTTCAGTTATTAATTATTGCCATGTAAAAGTTAGTTAAGCATTTGGGAAATTGATCAAATATAAGAACGTAAACTCGATGAGTCATTTGGCAGGCTAAACTTGAACTTAGGACGCGATAAATGTTTACAGTGATTATATGGCCCTCGTCGGCTTTGGGTGTAATAAATCTCCAGATAGCCCGCCCAGTGGGTGTATTAATTTATATGGCCGACTACTTAAGGTGTGTTTGCTTTCTTAAGCAAAGTGTAATGAGCCGCATGGTTTGCATCTGGAGCGAGTGAGCCACTTAATACACGGCTCAAAAAATCAAACTCAAAACGGGCCAAGTAAATGTTGATTTAGTAGCTGAAAGCAAACATTTCTGTTGTTTTTATATTTATCAACCAAACTGATTGGGTTTATTTTTATAAGCAAACTTGATTCATTAACTCAGCCATTCAATTAAGGCGATCAATTAGTTGCTGCGATGCCGCTACTATTATTAACGATTCAATTACTACGCTACGCCATTTAAGTGCAGTCTAATTATTTTATTATTTTATTTTGTTAAATGCTTGCAAACGAGTTTAAAACGCAATGGTTTTCTACTTTTTTTCGCGAGTCTAGAGCAATTTAGACTATAATCATTTATCTTTTAGTAAATATTATTTTTGTTCCCTACTCACAATTGACCTTTACCCTTTTTCTTGAAGACGTCGCGAAGCCGCATTTAAAGTCAATTATTTAAATTAACGTATTGGTTACCCCTGGGTAATTGTTTCAATTATAAACCGAATCGCAAGTGGACTTTCATTAGACGTTCGCAGTTTTATAGCTTTTTGAGGACGGCTCAGGGTATCGATAACTCGAGTGATGTCTGATCGCTGTGATTTGGATCCTAAAAAGTCCAGCTAATAATACACCTACTACCCGCATACGTGCATGAGGGTGTAACTGGGGATTTAATGCTAAATTAAACGATGCATAATGTGAGTGCTTAAGATATAATCTAAACTGGGGCTTTTATTGACAGATCTAGAGTCGACACCTTTGCAGTGCAGCATGTGGCATACGGAAATGGATCAGGTACATGTACATATAGCATATGGCATATTGCATATTACATATAGCATATATAGGCAGCTGGCAATCTCGGCTCTGTAGGCTTTTCACAGTTCCAGCAGCGCTGTGTGCAGCTGCAAATTGTATTGGATTGGACAGAAATCTTAATTGGGACAAGTACGCCGTCGACCAGACACCGACTTTTTCTAACGCCCGCGGGTGCAGGAGAGGAATACTACTACTATAGCTGCTATAACTACTAGTACTTCTAGTACTACAGATCGTCTGATGGTCTAGTCCGCTCTAGTCAGCTTATGGCAATTGATTGGGGCCGCATCTGTGTGCTCGTGGCATATACTGACACAGACACAGACTGTGTGTGTACAGTCTGCCTTCGAATAAATGCGACGAACCTCAGACTTTAGACCGGAAATGCGACGCGCTTTTCAATTAAGCCCCGCCAAGATGTTACCATTGAGCATTTAGCATTCAGCATTCAACATTCAGCATTCAGCATTTGTGATGAATGATCCCAACGATCTGGCTGAGTTCGCTGGCAAATGTGGGAATGCCCCACAAACTCCCCAGGGGGAGCGCAGTTCCCCAACAAACTGAATGATTTTAGAGATTAGATTGGGGGAATTTGAACTTCTGCTTATAGCACATGCTAGATTTAAACGAAGGAATACATGATTTGTATAAGTACTAACCATTTCATTGATTGTAATCCTAATCTTTATCTTAAGCCTATAAGACATAATCCATTCCACACTTTTTCCCTGTTTCCTTGTTAAACTTTCCATTCCTTGAAGCTAAATGCAATATTTACTACAGATTCTGAAAGCTACTATCACTGTCGTGTTTCGCCCACTTCCAATCTCAATCTATATAGATAACCTATTAAAACGTCACTAACGCTTATCATATCGACCAAGTTATTCATCAGGTTCCAAGTGCTTTATTATATAATGTGTAGAACAAATGTAATTTAACGTCAGGTTCCATTCAACTTTTATCTTTTTAGATTCCAGATTATCATCACATTGTGGCATATAATAGCAAAATTGAGTCATTTGATTGCAAACGGAATGGAAGAACTGATCAAAGACAACTACAGGATTATCAGATGGGTTTAGCTCTAGATTTCGTGAAGCTTTGTATTTGGATTCAGTTTCAGTTTCGGTTTCAATTTCGATTTCGATTTCAATTAGATTCTTGCGCAACTTGTGGAGCCGATAAGCGGGTATATTTATAGAGTTAGTTTTACGCCAACCACCTGATAAGTGGCAGCAAACACAGAAAAATAAAAACACAACCCATTGATCGGCCAAAGAATATGATCTTTTGGGTTTCAACGAATCTTTACTCAGCACACATGGGGCAGCAAATTATAATTGATACGTATTATCTATCAGCTCATTTTATGGGCTTCATTTCGCAGGATGCATGCCACCAGCCATGTACTTGTCGAACAGGTAGGCGCCCACATCGTTTTGGGCCCTCTCCAGTTGGCTGATGTAGTCGGCCAGGATCTTCTGGCCATCCACTTGCTCCTGCAGGAAGTTGGCCTCAATGAAATCGCAGAGATTCGGGTCCGCTTCCTTGCCAGCCAGGGCGTGCAAGTCGAGCAGATGCCGATTGACCTCCAGTTCCATTTGCAGGGCGTGCTTCAGCGCCGCCAAGCTGCTGGCGAAGCAGGGCAGTGGCTCTGGTACACTGCTCAAAACGATGAGGCCACCACGCTTGTTCACGTACGTCATCATCTTCTCCGCATGCTCCCGCTCCTCGGCGCTCGCCCTCAGGAAGAATCCGTGCAGTCCGGGTGAACTGATGTCGGAGCGATCGAAATGGTAGGCCTACGGGCATATGACATATGACCTATACATATGACCTATTATATCTAGGTAGGCAAACCTCACCATGGCCAAGTACTGATGACAGGCCTTCAGCTCCATGTTGATCTGGTCGTTCAGCTTCTTCTCGCAGCTCTTGGCGAAGTTCTGACGCATCAGCATGCACATGTGGCGCCGAATGTTGCGGAAACACCACGCCATGTCTTTTCCTACTTTTTCAATTTTGTTGTTGTTTTTGTATTTTGTGTTGTTGTTTTTTGAATTTTTGAAAATTTGGTAAGCCATACAATTGGAATTGAAAGTCAAAACACAAACAGCCTGTCTAAATGCCAACTGGGTCGGTGCGGACAGGTGTCGACGGATCGGAGGCGATCCATCCAAGTCCGTCCATTGATCTCATCTCCCAGTATCCAAGTATCCAGATATCCAGATATCCATGGCGATCTGGAGGTGGTGATCCGCTGATCGGAAGGCCAGAAAAAAGAAGAAGACAACGGCGGGTTGGAGTTCAAAGTGCTGCCGGCTCTGATTTCACTTAACTTCCACTTAGCAATAGTGTGTACACAATCTCTCACTCGGTTCGTTCGCAACTATATATACATACGTACGTATACCTTATGGATACAGATACAGATACAGCTACATATATGTACAGATACAGATACATATATAGTTAAATATCTGTGTCCAGATATGTTTGCTTTAACTTCAGCAAGTACACACGAACACGGCCACACTAAGTAAACGCAGTTATTGTCTTTTATTAAGTGAATGGAAGACGACTTTTGTCCGAGTTTTGTAATAATCTTGCTATACCCTTTCTCACAGGGTATTCAACAATTTTATCTGTAAAATCACTGACAGCCCACTGCCAATGGCAGTTATTTAACATTAAAATAATAATAGAGTTAGAAAAACACAACTTCATATTTGGTATTTCAAATATATTGCTTTCTAAGCAAGAGTTCAACGCGTTTTAGAGGTTTTAGGGTATTGAGCATTTACAGATCCCCCAAGCCAGAGATTCCACACATTTCCTATGAACATCCAGGTGGCCAAAAGTACCCGCACTTTACTACAAACATCCACTCATTACGCACATTAAAAGACCAACAAAGAAATGGTGACTCTTGAGCCATGTGCGCCCCATAAAAAGGCAATAATAAAGATATAAGTGGTCATTTTCACCGACAAACAGGCAAACGAACCGAAAAACCGAAAAAAAACACAGGAGTTATGCAAATCATCGTTGGACTGGACAAAAAAACCTAAGACTACCTAAAAATAGCATACAATTTCAGTTTAGACTTCACTGTTTTCTAGGATTATGAAATTGTGATTAAATAATATAATATAATGTATAAGTGAGTTATGACTTATGATCTCGTATGTTTATAAAGGCATTATCAAGTTAATTATCAGAGAGGTTAAGTCACAATAAAAATGATAATAATAATCTTTTTCCATATTAAACTGTAAAATCGAAAATATGCTATGCTAATCCTTTTTTTTCAAAATTTCTAAAATTTGTTACTGCTTGGTTTTAAAGTTTTCGAAGTATTTCCAGAAAACTCAGTTAAATTTGAAATTCCACTGCCGTAATGCCATAAAATTTGAAATTTGGACAAGTGTGACAACTTCAGCGACACTTTTACATCACATTCAAAATACAAAATAACGATGGCCACAATCCAGTTTGCAGTGTCATAAAAACGTGCAACAAATTATTAACAATATATTAAGCTGCGGCGTCACAAAAAAATTATATACACTCGACGTGTTAAACAAAAAACTGAAACGTCAGCAAACGAAGTAAAAAAAATCCAACATAATTTGCTGAACATGAGGTCGAAAATAGCGTACGGCATAAGAAAATATTTAATCGATTTGAGTTATGGCCGCTTTTGATGCTCTTGCAAAGGGTATCAAGCTGCTTCTGAATAATAAATGAATTAAAAAAATACAAATATATTCTATAGATAAATATTAAATTGTACAAATAATATTATATTCTGCAAATTTATACCATCCTGATTTTTAAATAAATATAAACTGCTGTTAAATATTATAGCGTATTTCCGGCTCGACTATTTCAGCATATCACGTGTTGCTCTTTGCGCACATTGTTCAATTCAATAAATTGTGCCTTCGATCGCCGTCGCAACATAGGAATAATTTACAATACATACGAACGGTGTATCAGTTAACATTCATTTACTTTCGTCTGCTGGTCATAATTTCCAATGCGTTTATTTATTTAAATTTTAATTTACAAGCACCCGATCGTCTGGAATTCACAGTCGCAGTGCATTCAAAACTGTGGCATACGAAATACGATCTACGATCTACGGTAACGTGGAAATGAGGGCGGGAAAATTTGAGAACTTTCCACAAGTCACGCTGGATGTTCTCGTTCGGCTTTGCACAAATAATAAATAAATAATATACATATGTACATACATATAAATCAATGCAAAATCGATACTGCATATAGGCTTTATAGGCATTGTGGAATGGGTCATTGCACTTTAAACAGGGAAAACACCTTAAACAATATGTGAAACAAATGTTCGGTGCTAATTACAGTGCCCGCTCGAGAACTACAACCTGTTGATTAGAAGGTTTCTGGGCGCGACTAGATGCGGCATAATGGGGCACACGTGTTGTGTGTCCAGGAAGTAAAGAGGATTTCCCCATGGCATCCTTATGTTTCTTATATTTGGAATATCCTGAATGCTTCTTTGAGTAGCTCGAATGTTGATAGTAGAACACAATGTATGTTTTAAGGATAAAGTTCACTAATTCCAGGTGTTTCTCTAAGATGTCTTTAGCTTTGATCAATCCCCCGGTTAAAGAAATTCAGGGTAGGCGAGTGTGGCGTTCCGGCGATAAGCAGGAAGGTCAATAAAGCCTTATCAGCACTGTCCGTTGTTCGATGATATATATATAGTATATATATTTATATATGTACATATATATACATATATGTGACATGTGTGGCCACCAATGCCGTCGACGACTAAACATTTGCATTTTCGTCTACCGTTTCACAGAAAGCCGAGCAGGCGCCGCAAATCGAAGCGGATTGCGATTTGAGAAATACAATTTCGTGGATTTGTTTCAGATTGTCCAATTGATTAGACCAGCACGAGTTTTTTACGTATTTTACGTTTTTTTTTTTACTTAAATCGGTACAACAATGGATCCATTAATAACTTCAGTCTAATAAGCATGCATGGCAATGAAACCTGATGATTGCAAATATTCACATATTCATTATCAAAAAGTTGCTTAATGAAAATTAAATTGGACTTGAATAACTTGTGATTCGGAATCCATCTTACTAAAAAAAACATTCCAATTGGCGAAAGAGTACGGTTTTGGGGTTATAATAAAAGTAATAAAAATGATGCCAATATTAAATATAGTATTAGATGTGTTCTCATGCGGAAATGTTAGTGGCTATAGTGCAGAGTATTTTACCGAAAATAAAGCACGATGTCGGATAAATTTCCTCATCTGTAAATCAATAAAGTTGTGAAATTCGTTTAATAAATTAGCGGCTGTAACGAGTTGTATTTTTTAATCTTACTTTATATTATTTAATTTTCAGCGACTATAACAAATGATAAAATTAAAAAAAAAAAGTAAAGAAAGTCCTTAAATAGCAATAAACAACCTTATAAGGATCGTACTTGTACCGTTAAACATTTCAGAGGGTTTTCAGACGACTGGGAACTTATACCGTTAAACATTTCAGAGGGTTTTCAGACGACTGGGAACAGTTGACTTACCGGCTTCTTGGCCGCTAGCGGCTTGTTGATCAGGTTCAAATGGGGCTCGAACTCCTGGCCGAATCGCTCGATCAGCAGATTCTCGGCGGCCTCCTCGGGACACTCCTCCTCCCAGATGTCCTGCGGAATGTGCCAGCTGAGCAGGAGGCCCAGGAGCAGGCCAATGACGAAGTAGTGATTGCGATTCAAGGCTGTAACCGGTCTCCGCATGTTTTCCTTGCACCTTCCGTTTCCGTTCCCACTTGAACTTGACCGCCGGCTGTTCTCGATTCCTGTTCCTGTTCCCGTTTCCCTGTTCGCCGCGTGCGAGCGAGATGGCCAATGCAGGGGATGTGCGTGCGAGTGTGCGTGAGCGAGTGGGAGTGCGTGAGAGAGAGCGAGAGAGCGAGGGAAACAGGAGTCGGAGTTTTGACCAATTTGTCATTTGCACATCTTCGCCCACTTGTTGCTGTTGCTTTCGCCTCTCTCACTCTTCGTTCGTTCTTTTCCTTTTCGATCGCCCTTCTCGCCAGCCTGTTTTATTAAATTTGTATTTTCGTTTCGCTTTTTTGTTATTTTATTTTTGGCACTTTTCGCCGCTCTCTTTTTTCGGCACGCACTTCTTTAGCAGCTCTCTTTGCGCCTTCTTCACTTCTTTCATTTTCGATACATTTTCACACACTAAAAAAACCGCGCGCTTTCATTCCAATCGCTTCTTCTCTTCTATTTACACCAATTTGCGGCAAAATGCGGCGGCAAGGGTGGCGAAAAAAAAATAATAAAAAAATTCGAGCGGTTGAACTCGGCCCGGTTTTCCGCTGCACGCAAAGTAAAAAAGTAAACAACTGAAGTGACCGCCAGTGGTGGTGGTACATCGATTGGCAGGACTCGCAAATATCGATTGTGGCTACCGATATCATGTATCGATCTTCGATAGTCATTGTGGTTCACACTGCAAAGTTTTCCCACTGACATCTACCTATTCGACATTAGGTAAAAATACAAAAAATAGTATCTAGTTATTTATTTAAAGTGATTTAAAATGAACTCAACATAAGTATGGTTAAGTACATGATATTAAAAAAACTAATTTAAAAAATAATTTATTAATTTGCACGAGCCCCCCTATTACTTAGATATTTAATTGTTAACAAACCATCGATATCAGTTATCGCCAGTATCGGTTGAACATTTTCTCATCCCAATTGGCTCCCAAATTCTATTTACCTTACCGGTTTTGTTTTTATTTGAAAAAGTCTATCAAAGCTATTCGTAAGAACTCTGATTTTTAAGTAATGATTATGTATTGATCATATCTTTTCACAAAGTCCTCAATTTGTTGAACCGCAATGTCATAGTAATGGGCTTTGAAGGGTCAGTGGATTCTGGAATTTGATCTTTATCCATGGGACCAATATAAACACTCACCTGCATTGGATAGATTTACTGGAGGAGAACTCAATCAATATCAATATGTTAATTAAGCTATGAACTAATTGCACCAGGACTTCGAAGGAAAGGAGAAACCTAATAGTAACCTGAGAATACAATTCATGATTTCGGTGAAAGAGAAAACAAGCATTGAATGATTGCAACATATTTATGACTATGAAACTTTAAGTAAATATATTCATATTCTTTAATATAAGTGATTATTCTTAGCGCGTGTTTACTGTACTGCCGCATCTGCACATCAGCACCTTAAGCACGGACAGTGTTTACCTTTTTGTGTGTCGCTTTCGGCGCGTAAAACCATTTTTAATTGCTTGCTCCACTGTCACTTTTCTTCGGCCGCGCAGCCGCTGACATTGTAAAAGTTGTTTGCCATTGTTTTCACTTTGCCAGCAACCACAATTGATGGTCCGGTCGGGCTTGAAGGCCCAAACAGCTCCAAACAAGCCCGCTGCGATGGGAAAACTCTGCGCAGGCGCGTTGATCGCCATTTGGCAAGGAGATGCATCTGCCGCGAAGTCGCTTTAAAATGGGTCAACAGCAGCAGCAGCTACAGCAGCAGCATCACAACAGCAGCAGCAGCATCACAACAGCAGCGCAACAGCAACAACTTCATACCGCCCACTCCACTCATCAAAAATGCCAAAAGTTGCATTTAATCGGTGGTTACTGCTTACCAGCTACCTATTAAACTAATAATAATAATAGACTGTGGGAAAAAGTCCCTAAAACTTAGAAAAGGTTTGTGCTTAGTAACTCATAAGATTGAGTCATTGTTATTACGCAAAACAATTGAAAAGAACAGACTTGTCATTATACTAAGTGAATGATTCGCGGCATATCCTAGTAAATAGCTTTACCTACATTATTCCAGGGTATCAACAGGTGCTCCACTTCCACCTGCGCTCGCTGCGTCGTTGTTGCTTTTGATGTTGTTGCCGCGACGGCGCAGCTTTTGCTTTTGACACATTTTCGCGGCTGTCTCGTTGCCGCCGACGCTCGAAGTTGTCGTTTATTTTACTTTATTTTTTTCTTTTTGTTCAGCTTTGTTTGGTGGTAGTGGGGTTTTTCGTTGTCTGTAGTTTCTCGGCTGGCTCTCTTGGCAGTTGGCTGTTGGCTTTGGCTTTTGGTTTGGCTTTGGTTTTGGGCCCGATCGATCAGTTAGTTGCTGACTTTGCGCGGCAGCGAGCGGTTTGCACTGCGATTGCCGAGCCGCTTGTTTTACTTTATAGCTTATAGCCACTTGTTGTGTACGAGTTCGAGTATATCGCTATATATTCAAAAGTGCCACTGCGGTTGCGCATGCGCCTCATCCAAAATCGGTGGCAAGAAATAGGCCTTCAATTGATTTTTCGCTTTTTTTACCAGTGAGTGAGTGCAAAAGTGAAACTGACCTGGCGTACCAAAAAAACGCAAATTAAAACTGAAAACTGAAAACTGTTCGTTCTAAGTGCATAAGTTTAAAAGTGCTGCTGTGTCTGGGAAGTTGCTGCCACCATCCCAAGGAATTAGGATCGCCAATAATAGTTTTTGCAATGAAAGCCTTTTTTTAACTATTTTGTAAACCTTTAAATTGTTTGTTTAAACATTCTGCAGTTACAAGTTTAATCAGAAAGGTTTTTGAAAGGTTTATTTACATATGTTTTGGGTTGATTTTATAACTTTTTACAACTACTACAAATCAGAAATCCCAAACTAGAATTCTTCTCAAAAATATCTAATTTATGACAGGTTTTTTGTGCCTTTTTTGTTGTTGAAGTTGCATTCGTGGCCCACAAAAATGGCGCGCAAGTTCAAAAGTGCACACTCATTGAAGATCCGCGGATCTCTGCCTTTTATGGCCTACCACGATCGAGAAGTTAATGGGAACCTTAAAATGGGTTAAATCATGCACTGCCTGAATTTCAATCGATTTCACTGTGCTATGTGCTCAGAATGTTAAAGATGAAAAATCTCGAACTTAGATCCTCGTTTAAGAGCCCTCTTATTCCAATGAATAGTTATGTATAGTTCATAAATTACGCGCTTCGTTTTCAGAGGTCACAGCTTCTAAACAGTTTTATGGAAAACGATATATAAAATGAGCTTGTTTTTTTATGATCACAAAATGTGCGCAAAATGCAGATGTCTGTGGCTTTGACCATGATACGGATCATAAACTTCGTTACGTATACGCCAGGTAGACTGTCGTAAACAGCATGACTCTTTTCTGGCCGTGCACACAATGGATGGGCTCTGGGGATCTCTGCTCTGGTGCTTATGGAATGGGAATGGAAATGGGAGTGGGAATGGGAATGGGGATGCCTATAATGGGCATGCTGGACGAGAATGGCCATTATGACCATCAGCCGCCGGTCGGATTAGCGGGCAGCTGTGAAGTGCGACGCGGTCGTTGGATACTCTGCTTTGTAGAGGCAACGATTTCCCCCAACCAATTGCATAATCCAGGGAGTTTTCGGGTGCCAAACACTACTCATTCGCAGCTGGCAGCTGGCTTCTCAGTGTGCGCCACAAGCGCGGATCAAAACTGGAGCAAATTAACCGAGATTAAGGCCCACAATTAGGGGCCCAATGTGAAAGTTAAGGCAGATCCGAAGATCCGCGGATCCGCGGATCCGAACGCCAGCTGGAAACCTGTTGCTTCTTTTTTATTTTCTGTATTTAGCCGCTGGTGCTGTGGTCGTATTTTATGTGTGTTTTTTCTCTACCTTTTTCTGTTTTTTTTTTGTTTTTCTTCGCTGTTTTGTGGCTCATCTGCAGCCATGGCCACTTTTACTGCACTCCCTCGACGGCGGGTAAAATACGAGAAAAACAGCGATAAACACGGCCAGCTGGGCAAGCCGACACTGGCGATGCTCTACACATTGAATATTATGAGTATATTATGAATACATATGGCCAGCCAAGAAAATGGCTTCTAATATATATAGCTATAGAGAGAATTGCTTGAACTTTGCATTTGTATTAACTTCAAGTTCTAGTAATAAAAGTATAAAAATGTATTACCTTCAAGAACTTCTTCAACAAATTGTAACAATTAGTTGTGAGTATTACTAACAGACTTTTAAGGAAGTGCCACCACATTAAGCTATATTTAATATCTTTATATAAAATAGGTAATAATGCAGCAGTTTTCTGGAAACATGATCTTCGATCTTGAGCCCTAGGTGGACTTTCTTGCAGGGTGTTTGAAAAACAAGAGGAAAGCTGGCAGGGGGCTTAGGTTTTGGTTTTGGTTTTGGTTTTGTTTCTGTTTTTGGTTTGGGCCACAATACGCTTCACTGACCTATGCCAAGGCCCCGGAGCAGCTGATGCCGTGTTTTAATGGCTCTGCTCTTTTTGCACTTTTGAACTCGACCACAACTCTCGCCGGCAACAAAAAAAAACATAACAAAACCAGCCAAGTTCAAGTTGGCCAAGTTTCGTTTGGCTTCTGCCAACCCGATTTGGCCGGAAGTCTGCGTCGTGAGGCACTTCAAGATGCAAGACCCTGTGGCATTCACAGATCCATCACGGATCACAGGTAAAAAAAAAACACAATAAAAAGAAATTAAACTGAAACCCAGCGCTTTCGTTATGATGATGATCTCTGGTTCCCATTAGCCGCTATCAGCGATGAAAACTGTTAGAAATTTCGAGAGCAATTTCATCGCTCATCATTTTTTCAGTTCACTTTGATTTTGATTTGATTTCTTTTCATTTCCGCCGAAGAACTGGGTTTCCATTTCCAGGGAATAAGCGCCCAAAATGAGTTGACACTTTTTATTGGGTTGACTAGTTTGAAATTGTCAAAAAAGAAAAAGAACTATTGTAAAGAGATTAAAAATTATTTAAACAAAACAAGCTAAACTATGCTAACCCGTTTGGAAGTAGTGTGATTCATGGACTCTTTTTGTGTGACTGAGAAACGACTCTATCGAAATAGAACTGGGGCTCAGAAGCAGCTTAAAAATATAAAAGTATAATTAGCACTTCAGGAAATATTTTTGTTGGTAAGCGAATGAAATGGTTTCCTGACTTTAAGTTTCTGTGAGTATTCTAATTTGAAAATTACTTGCACTTTTGTTTAGTAACATTTTTTATGGCTCTCCACGTGTTCTTGCTTTTAATTGCCCAAAAGCCATTTGAAGTCTGACCTACGCAAACCTCGAAGTTTGCTCTCAATTGTTGTTGTTGTTCGTTAGAAGCCATTAAAACCAAAGCAGAAGATGTATGCAAATTAAATAGAAACTCCGGTCAGTGGAAGCCAATTGTAGCAAGTGGGAATTTGTATATCGAAATCACCGTGAATATATATATATAATTCCGGAACTTCAAAGTCTAACAATCACTCGTTTGAGCCACTTTGGAGCTGCCAATTTTCCGCTGCAGATTCGTTTTGACCACATTTTTGTCTTGGCTGTTTGCACTTTCGGTTAGCATTGAACTAACCGGTGATCAGTCGTCCACTGCTCCACTTGACACACATAAGTGGGAAAAACGAAGTCTGGTATTTTGCGACTAAAATGTACATATTTTCCAGGGTCTTGCATACTTGTGAGCTGTTTATTTGAATTCTAGCTTGTATCTTGGATAGCAAATAGTCGAGTCATCTTCGATTTGGCATCAATAAAATTTATAAGATGGTTATGTAATTTCTTTCGGTGTGTTTAAGCCTCGTTTTCTGGGACGGCGCTTAAGTGGAGTGGGTGGAGTCGTAGTTTCACGCAAGGTCCATTGCCACACACGCCACTCATTTGGTTTATTTTTGTGGCCGGCATCGTCATCTTATTTATTGACTGTATGCATACAGTGGCCATTGAAATCGCACGAAGTCGCCGATCCCCAATGGAATCACTTTCACTTTGCTCACCTACAGGGCCGCCTCTCCAAAAAAGAAAAAGAAAAAAACTCCGCTCTTGGCCGAAAAACTTGCGTAAACTTTCGTGGTTTCGTGGCTTCCAAACAAAAAGTATGTTTACGCGGTGACAAAAAGAAAATATTACAAAAAGCTGAAAAAAGCAACAATAATAGTAATAACAATAAATGAATGGTGGGTGAGCAGGGGAGGGCAGGGTAAAAAAAAAGGTGTTATAGGGGACATTTTGGCAGCTTTATTAGCAGGTTGGCGGTGCGTGTGTGCAGGCCATTCGCCAGTCAGGTGAGTTGAAAAAAATAGCAGAAAAAGGGGCTTTCTACCTGCGCTGGTTCAACGTCTCGCTTTTAAGCGAAGGTCAAGGGACAACTAACCCCTGACCTTCGGGCCACGAGCCATGAGGTCAGCTGCAAAAGGTGTGCAATAGATTGGCGATCAGCAATTGCAAGCAATAAACTCAATTTTCAGGGCTAAGGCACTGAATTTAATTATTCTGTACTGATGAAACGTTGATGAGCGCTATCTTTTCATTCACCGCCCCCCTTTAATACATCAAAATAATAGCGCGACATTAGGCGATGAACGAATATGAATGCCTTGATTTATGAACTAATCAACAATGCCAAATTGAATATACATTGTTTTTTGGGTTAGCCACTTAAATGCAGTTCAATACACTGCGCTAAAAGCAAGTGAATTTTGAATGGAAAACCGATTAGCGGCAATCTGTATGCCCATGCCCACCTGCCCACCTGCCCACCTGTCCACTTACGAGTAATTGGCCAAATGTTTGTCAATCCGTCCGGTCAACCGCACTGCCACAATGATAGACCATTGTCCATCAACGCTGCGTATACGTAATGTGTATGTGTGTGTGTGTTGCACGTATACGCCCCGTTGACTGCCAGTTAATGGCTGGGCGTGGCCGATTCTTGGCCAGGTCTTGGCCTGATGCAATACATGACTTCCATTCAACTGGGCGGCCAAGTAATGGGTACAAAGTAGAGAGGCGCGTGTCGTCACTCCCCATTGTTTTGGACCGATTGCCTCCGATCCTCTCGCTTCTTCATTTTCCCAGGGGGGTGGGGGGCAACTGGGAACGAGGTCACCTGAGTCGCCGGTTTTGGCACCTGCCACAGCTGGGAACTTGGCCCAGCGGCCGCTGCAACTTGTACACATGAAAAATATATATGATATGATATAATCCGATGCACCCACTGCACATGTCATCTAATGAAAATGAAATCTATAAACATTATACCAAAAAAACTAAATATGCAAAAAAAAAAAGTACTGCAAAAAATACTGAAAACTGATGAGCACCTCGTTGCTTAGCTAATAAGTATGAGAAGCGCATAGAAGGGCGTGCACAGAAATTTGAATTCAACGGCCAATTTACTTTCACCCACTGTTTGTTTTAATATTTCTCTTTCGAAAATAACAGTCGGAAATTGTGCTGTTTGCTGTCGAATGTATTGCGAATGCCTTTGAACATGTTTTTAGGACCAGCAGCCTGGGAAGGGAAAGGAAATTAACTAGAAATTAATAAGTCATAAGCTGTATTGCTAAATGGCTATGTACAATAATCGAATGGAAGATATTACATTTGTGCCAGGTACCACTTGTCTGCGGTGAAAGAGGTCTTGAATTATTCAAAAACGTTTGGCGACGCCTTCAACCTCTGACACGCACACCCTTGACCCTTCCAACCCTATCCTTGGTCGCCTTGGAATTGATATTGGTATTGGTAGTGCGGACTAATAGAGCAGCGCGAACTTCTCCGGCTTATAAATTAAAGACTAACCACAGTGAATTGCCTCTCTCTCTTTCGCCCTGGGAAACAGTTGGTTGGACACGGTGCCGGTTGTTTTTTTGGGTAGCGGCTCAGTCCAGCCGGCGATGCCTTAGTGGCAGCTCCTCCAGATCGAAAGAAGTAAACCACACGCGCCACACCAAGATGCCCTATAACCTCTGGCTGCGACGGCGCCTCCAGCTGCTCGCATCGCTGCTATTCTGCGGCCTCCTGGGCTACTTGACCTCGGAGGCGGTGGCCAAGCCCACGTTGTCCTTCAGTTTGCCGCAGGGCCTCCAGGGATTCCCCTCGTTCCAGTCCTTCACCCAGCAAATCATCGAGCAGCGCAGCGCGCGTCAAATGAAGACGTATAGGTAAGTCGTAGTCCAACCCAAAAATGTAGCCAAATTATAGGAAATTATAAGGAATTTAAGGGAATTATAAGGAATTTTAGAGAATTTAAGCGAACTTTGCACCCCTAAGGCTCCGTTTAGCTAAAAACTATGAGAAGCGCATAGAAAGGCGCTCTGAGCGAAGATAGAACATCTAGCATTGCAGCGTTTGCCAGATGAAGATGTGACTGTGAGTGGTTATGCATGCCATCCGGCTGGGGGATTAGCAGTCAGCCAACGAACGACTTGAATGGCTTTCCGTCGTCCACAGAGTCCATTGCCATGGACATCACGTATACGCACGGTCGGCCGCCTGGCCATGTGCCCATAGTCGCCACACGGAGCGAGCTATCACTCAAATCTGAAGTCTACGCGCGCAACACACAGGAAAATTATTTATTTACTTATATTTAGATGTAACACTTTGTCATGCCAAGTAAATGGGATGTTGAGCCTTTCACCGAACAAATATTTTTGAATCAGATTTATGTATTTTATTTATGTTTGAATTTATTAGAAATATTTCCATACATATTACACTCTCTTTTTTGGCAGTGGAAAGCGGGTGAGCAACGACTCCCTCATCATGATATACCATCACGATCTGACCATAGCCGTAACGGAGCTGGGTCCGCAGAAGCTGTTACTCGGCTGCGAGCTGATCGAGATCTAGTAAGTACACTCATTACCGAAAAGAAAAATTAATAATTATATTTAAGGAAATGCATAACACGCAACCAAATATCGAATATTGGTTTGGCATATGCTGGGCCAACTAGTTATGGCTGAAATCGAGGTTTTGCGGAAGTAGTTTTTTGTCTGATTTACGTGAACAGCTGATCAGAGTGGATACACTGCATATGCCCTGAATATTTGATCAGGCACACGACTCATCACGTTCATAACAAATCAATATGCACGACTGTTATACAACAAATATTATTATATTATATATAGCAAACATTATTATATTATATGTATATAACAAATATTATTATAATATATATAGCAAATATTAGTTGCCAACCATTGTGCATGCTCTTAGCTGGCGGGTATGAGAATCGCAGAGAAGGGCTTACTAACTTTTCGCATCGATTTTCCCCCAAAAACTCAGCAACGACAAGGAGGGCAAGATGCTGCTGGAGGGCCTGTCGCACTACAACCGCCCGCTGGAGATCAAATTCGACGAGATGCTAAAGCTGATGGATCAGTGCGAGCACGTGGACAAGCTGACCTACGCCTCCCGCCACAAATCCCAGCTGGAGGGCGGTGAGCGCAGCAGCAGTGGAGGCGGCGATGCAGCGGCAACAGGTGGTGCCAACGATGGAGTGGCCCTCAAGCTGGCCACCAACATCTTTCCGCGCAGCCCCTTCTCCTTGTTGAGTGGCATCATACCAGGTGAGGTGGTCACATTTGAAGATGCCAAGATGTTCCACTTATATGCACTACAACTCCTCTTCACAGGCACAAAGTGGTGCGGCACTGGCGACATCGCAGATACGTACAGCGACCTGGGCAGCGAAATGGCCATGGATCGATGCTGTCGCCAACACGATCTCTGCCCCATCAAGATCCGTGCATATCAGAACAAATACGAACTGATGAACGATTCGCTGTACACAAAGTGAGTGGGAAATTGGTTACTGCATATCATAATCCATACATAATCCATTTGCACTCGGCGTAGATCCCATTGCATCTGCGACGACATGCTGTTCTCCTGCCTGAAGATGACCAACACCTCGGCCTCGCAGCTGATGGGCTCCATCTACTTCAACCTGGTGCAGGTGCCCTGTCTGGACGGGCGGAGCAACCAGTACAAGTTCCGGGCGGCCAAGGAGGGATTCTGATGCAGGGTAGCCACAAGTCGGGGGTTTCGTGGCTCCGTTCATTGTACAGGAGGTGTTAGGAAGAGAGAGGGAGTTGAGAGGGAGTCGCTCTATTTATTGTTTTACAAACGATGACGCCCGCTTTTTATTTTGTCGAATATTCTGTTGGGTTTACAGTTAGCGTTAACGTTATCTAGGATAAGTATAAAGTAGAATTGCAATCTTTGTTATACAAATACGAATATAAATATATATATAGATGTGTATCTTTAATGGTTTGATTAGCCGACTTTATTCGTTAACAACGTACAAAAAAAAGGGGTGTGTGTGTATATGTGTATATGGGACAAGGAAAACACGCACACACTTTTCATTTCGAAATCCCGATGTCATATTTAACTACAATGCTTAACCTTACTCGTTGTCTCTCTCACAATATTGCACTAACAAAACAACGCTCAAAAAAAAAAAAACACACTTTATGTATATATATAAAATTTTGATACGCATTCACGGGAAATTTGCATGTTATTCTCGGCAACGACACTGACTAGTCGAGTCTCTTTCTACTACATATGGGTTGTCTTTGCTGTTCCGCTGTCTTTCGCTGTATTATCGTCGAAGTGGTGTATCTGGTGTGTCTAGGTACTTGGAAGGGTTCTGGTTCTGGTGGCCAAGAAGAGCCTAGAAGATGCTGGCCACATTCGGTCCGGGCTGCGAGTTGGTCGGTGTCGGCTGTGTGGGCCGGTCGATGTCCTGGTAGCTGCGCTGCTGGCTGGTTGGGAAGACCGATCCCGTGGGCAGGGTGCCGCCCCTCGTGTTGAACTCCTTGTAGAGCAGCGCCACGCTCACCGGTCGCAGTATCAGATTGATGATGCTAAACGCCACGGCCCAGCCATCTAAAACGTGGATGGTAGACAATCGGTTATTAGTATCGTCAAGGATCGATTGGGTATTTCGTGTAGCGATAAGGATGACTTACTCATAATACCGAAATGAAGAGAAATGCTGACTATATCAAAAAAAATGCTAGAAGCGTTGATGACGAGCGCCTGCAAAGAGATACGAAATGAAACGTCATGAGTGTGGGGGGGAGTGATAGTGGTTGGGATAAAGGATCCAGCATTCGTATAAACACGGGTGAAATTGTGTTTCATCTTAAGAAAAGCAAGCAGCCTTTTGGGCTTTTCAGGTAATAAAATACAAGCTCAGTGTGTGATTGAAAAATGCTGTACAGTAAGACAAAGGCGTGGATATTGAGTGTAAATAATTTACATATGCTTCGGATACACGTGTCCAACGACACACGTGTCCCAATTTGGTTAATAATACGTTGGCCAACTTGACTGGCCAACATATGCTACAATTCAAGCAACCAGACCCGGGGAAAATGCCACTTCACCCACTTTGCCCGCTTCTTGAGGGCACTGAGTTTCACAATTTACATGCTTGAAATTAAATAAATTATGTTCATTGATTTTTCTTTTACAGTTTGGCCAGGATTACCCACTGGCTGGCCAGGAATTTGACAGCGAGTTGAGCTCAACTGTTGGGTCTGCTTGGACTGACTAAGAGGCGTTGCTAATGGCTTTCGAGGAAGCCAAACAAAACAAAACAAGCCCCGCCGGCTGCGAATCCTCGTTAAATGGGCATCGTAATGCCCGATTTATATACAATATGTATGTTATACTGCTGAGGGAATCGCGTGTGGCAGGTCCTTCAAGGCGGCGAAAAGGAGTAAAGGTGGTAGCTTCAGCCAGCAGGAGTAGTTGGGAGTAGTTGGGAGTGGCTGGGTGCTGAGGTGGCCGCCTTTTGCTGGACGTGGTCACTTTTCGGACGGCCTAAGGTCAAAGTTGAGCCATTCGCCCTCCTTACGGACGGCTAACTCATCTATTAATACCAGCATTTCCCCAACTTCACACGCAATTTGCCAACGAAACAGGACTTCGATGTGGAAATACTAGGTATTCATTACACTAGAAATGTTTGGATTTCGCAAGTAAATATATAAAAATATACAACATTTTGAAACGGTGCAAAAACCTTTACTTTGTTTGCAAAACCCGCATGGAACTACTATTCATTATGCCAATTTCTCGCTGTGTACATGCGACTTAAGTCCACTTTCATTAGCATACCTCCACGCGTTCAGATTGGGATTTGGTTCCGTTTTGCTTTTATTATTTTGGCCATGCCACTCGACGGCTTGAATCCACTCACACTCGAGGGCTGGAGCAGCAGAACATTAGAGATTAAAGATCGGGGCCGCGGGGAACCAGTTATGGCTCAGCTAGTCCATAAGCAAGCAAATTGATTGGCCATAACGCCGCCGCAACTTTTGGCATTCGCCGAAAGCAGCACCACAGTTTTCTCTGCCAAGTGTAAAGCTTTTCTGCCAGTGCATAAACCCTAAACATATATGACAAAGTCCCCATTGTAAATCACTTTGGGAAAGAGCAAAGCATTGCCACTTGGATAACCCAAGTGTGCTATCTTATCGTCACCAGCAGCGCTTTTTAAATATTTAAATATACATGCCTGTTTCCCATTCGCCACTTTTATCATTACTCTGTGTATATTTCTAAAGTTCTCTTGAACAATTTGTATGAATTCAGTGAGTGCATCATCACCATCGCAATCAATCGCTGTTTTCATTGTTTTAATCTTGATTTCCTCGCTGGCACCTGATGCCGATGTCGAACTATTTTAGTGAGAACATTTGTTATTTTTATTTCGCATGAGTATGCTAATTGCCCATTGGCGCTTTTTTGAACAAACCGGTTTGGAACGATTTAGCAAATTCCGCGTTGATATCGATGTAAGTCGTCTAGCAGTTGATTAAAATCTCAGCACTAAAATCCAAAGGCAATTGCTACGCGTCTATATTGAACTGATTGGTGATTGATGAACGCAGTGCACAATGCACCATAAACCCACTCATCTGTATTACTTAGAGGCCTATCAACAATACGTTCATGACTCACAAAAAGCGATGAATGGAAAGCTATTTCACATACGTAACCAAAGTCGTAAGTACGAATGCAATTGCAGCAATATGAACAACTAGATGTCACACTCGAAAATAAACTACATATATGGTGAATTATAAATCAGTTTTGGCTAGCTATTGAAACTATTCACAAATAACTTGTGCATATGGCTTGTCCAAGCTGTGATACTCCAGAATGCAGAGTATGACGAGCCAATTAAACGAGTTAATTGAAGAGCCTCCTCAATTGGGAAAATCAAAACTCGCTCTATTGATCGCACTTACCGTTTGGATCGCCTCGATGGAGTCCTTGCTGTGCATCGACCAGAACATGGCGATCAGGAACAGAAAGTTGTAGAACTCATACGCCCCATGGCCCCAGCTTCCCAGCATGGCATTCGAGATGAAGAAGAAGTGCACAAAGGCCACCAGCTGCAAGATGTAGAGATAAAAGGGAAAATATGAGAAAATGCAATATGGCAACTATATATGTGTGGTTATCTGGTTATCTGGTTAGCACATATGCATAATCATAAGCGGTTTAGTGCCAAGTGAAGCCCCACGAATCTGGCGGCGAAGTTGCCAATTGCAGTCACTGGCATCGTATCGGTTGTCATTTGCGGTTAACTACTTGGGGTGCTAATCAGCCAGCGACTGGCCATTAACCCATGGAGGCCCAACAAGTGAGAGTCGTACAGCCGCGGCAACCGCAATAGCAACCCAGGTATCTTTTATCTAACTTAGTTAAAATGGCCATAAAGCCATAAAAATGACTGTTTTGAGCAGCTTATTACTTATGTTAACGTTTCCTATCACTTTCTGACGGATTTATAGAAAAACAAATTTTTTCCAATTTTTGCATTTTTGGTAAGGGGTACCATCATCAAAATTTGCAAAAAAATTCCAAAAAATTTAAGTTCCCATTTTTGAACACAGTTCGATTGGAAATTTAATTACGAGCTTAACGAGGTGTGACATTCCAAATTTGGAACAATATTTCGAATGTTATGATCAAAATACTGATAATTATTTACGCAAAAAAACAGAAAAACGATTTTCCGCAAAAATGCAATATTTACGATTGGTGTTTTCGGTATAACTTGGCCAAAAATGCTCAGAATGCTAAAATAATTACAGTTTTTTACTCCTAATTACCAATACTAACCATCCATATCACCATTTGACCGAATTTGTTAAAATAATTTTTGGCCAAATTTTCGCATTTTTTGTAAGGGGTACCATCATCAAAATTTGCAAAAAATGTGAAAAAAATAGCATCTCAATGTTTGAACACAGTTCGATTGGAAATTGAAATACAAGCTCAACGAGGTATAACATTCCATATTTGGACCACTATTTCGAATGCCGTGATAAAAATAGTGAAAATAAAGTTCGCAAAAAAACAGAAAAACGATTTTCGGCAAATATTCATTATTTACGATTGGTATTTTCGTTATAACTTGGCCAAAAATGGTCGGAAAGTTAAAAAAATTACATTTTTATACTCCTAATTACCACTACTAACCAAAAATATAACTTTTGGACCGACTTTGTCAAAATAATTTTTGGCCAAATTTTCGCATTTTTTGTAAGGGGTACCATCATCAAAATTTGCAAAAAATGGCAAAATAATAGAATTTAATATGTTGGATACAGTTCGATTGGAAATTTAAACACGATCTCAACGAGGTATAACATTCCATATTCAGACAATTATTTTTAAAGTTTTGGCCAAAAAACTGAGTTTTTCATGACAAAAATTAGCAAAATCGACTTTTGTCGAAAATTCGATATTTACTTTAGGATTTTTATCATAACTTGGCTAAAAATGATCATAAAGATGAAAGAATCACTGTTTTGAGCAGCTAATTACCAATGGTAACCATTTTTGACGGATTTAGAAAACAACATTTTTGGGTCAATTTTTGCATTTTTTGTAAGGGGTAACATCATCAAAATGCATATACCTTTAATGCAAAATAAGCATCCAAACACATGTAAGTATATTAAATCCGACTCTAAATAAAGTTTTTATCTAATTTGCATGCCTTTATTCTCCAGAAAGCAAATATACATAAATGTTCCATACGCCCAGTTTCAATTTTCTGACCGCATCCGTAAAATTCTTTATCTGTTTTGTTTGTTTATTTGTGCCACACAGCGAGTTGAGCCGCCCACTGCTATTATTTTGACCGCAGCTGTACCATATGTTATCTATTTACCATGCCTATTGCTGCCTCGACAAATAAATGAGACTTTTTCATTTGCATGCGATTACTATGACCGCTTCTGTACCATAATTATCCAAAATTTGTATTATTTTCTTGTTTTGTTGGTCAAATGTCATAAATTTTCTTAGTCGCCCACTGATATTTTTATGGCTGCCAGTGTTTGCCGGCTGATGGATGGGGGGCGGGGGGAAGTGCAGTGCACTGCTTGCTGGATACCGCAGTGCAACAGCGGCATTTCGTCTCCCGCATCGCATGCACTGCTTGCTTACCTTCACACGAACAAAAGGCGATCCCATTAACTCGTTGAGGTCGGTCATGATGACGATGTTGCTCTCCTGCTGCTGCTCCTTCTCACTCGCACTCAAATGCAGTTATCTCTCACTCCCACTCCTTCTGCTGCCCCACGCGGCGCAGACAACAACAATAAAACACAGACAAAAAAAAGTCGCACAGCTGTTTTGTTATTTTCGTGTGCAACAATTTGCTGAAATCGTCCCACTTTGCGTCTATTTTCACTTGCAATTCACTTTCAATTGGTGCTAAAAGCGCAATTGTCTCCCTGTGTGAGTGGATCTGTGTGCGCCTGTGTGTGTGTGTGTGCGCACTTGTTGGTCTTCCTTCGTTCTCCAATTGTTATTGTTGTTGTTGGCGCGGTATTTGGCAATCGCTGTTGTTGCTGCTTTCGCACGGGGGCGTCAAAAATAAAGAGCGAACTACGTTTGGTCACGGCTCCACCGCAACAACTATCAGCTAACCGGAGAAAATTGTATTTTCTTGTAATTCAGCACGTAGCCGACAGCACAGCAACACGACCAATTGCAATTTAAATTAAAATTGGGTTGTGTGGGCCAGTGTGACCCGTCGCCGTTTCGCTATATATGCCAGCAATCGTTTCGGTGTGACTGCAGCGCAGCTCGCGCTATATACCAAAATTCAAATAATACCAAAATGTTGGTATTCTAGATTATCTGCGATCTTCCCGGTGTGATTGTGTTTGTGTGAGCGTACGTGCGTGTGTATGTGTGCGTGAGCCGCTGATAACGCAGCTGATCGGGCGATTCCACTGAGAGTTTTCGATTTGATCTGAGGAGTGCGCGGACGCAGAGCATGGCCAGCAATTCCACCCAGTCCCAGCAGTCAACCAGGATCACCAGCGACATGGTCAACCAGCTGCAGCCGTCGTCGCAGGAAACGAAGGTCAGTGCCAGCTCTCGAATCCCACCAACCTGCGACATAACCTTGATCGCATTGTCACACGGCGAGATCTCAGTGGGCTCCATGTTGCTCATACACATATGTATCTGCATCTGTATCTGTATCTGTTTGTGAACTGAAACGTATCTGTTTGCAGGTGGCGGCGGTTCCCAGTGAGCCCCAGTGGCGTTCGCCCCAGCTGATGATCGTCTTCGAGGACGGGGATCTGCACTCAGCACGCCAGCAGTTGCTCCAGTCGCTGCAGAATCCCTTTGCCGTGGGTTCGGTGGCCACCCTGCTGCTCCAGGAGAGCATTGCCGATCAGTTTGTGGGCCTTGTGGCCCAGGACCTGCGTCCGTTGTCCCAGGAGGTGTCCAAGCATCCGGCGTACATCAACGCGTTGGCCAAGATCGATCAGCTGAAGGCCAAGGCGGTGCAAGGAGCCAGCCTCAAGGCAGGGGAATCGCCCGTCTTGGTGTACGACTGTGTGCACAGCTATCTGGGAAGTGGAGCCACGGGTGTGGTAACAGTTCACACTTTCCGCACAGCCAAGGAGGCCGGCGAGCTGGCCAAACGGGATCCCCTGCCTTATGGCCAAGTTAGCCTGTGGAACGAGAAGCTGGGCTGCGCCTACGAGCTGATACCACGACTGCCCAGCGATATTGTGGCCATTAACTGCTTCAATCCGGACGTGGACCCCATCAGGGACTCCTTTGCTGCCGACCGCAACGATGTGCTTTTGGTCAAGAACTATCACTATGAGTCCCTGGTGGTGAGCGGCAAACGGAGGATCATCGTGTTTCCCGTGGGCACCATCTTTGGCAACTGAAGTGTTGCACGTCTGGACCTCTGGACGATCAGGAACGAAACACATCCAGGTGCTCTTTTAGCCATACTTTGAATTACCTCTCTAAGCATTTTACCTGTAGCTTGGGGCCTTTTTCACAGTTCAATTGGAATTTGATCTAACTACTTTCTAGTTATACTACTAAAGTGGCTACACTTTCTAAGAAATTATCTGGCTTTGAAATCAGTTAAGTTGCCATCATGATATCATAATATTCCAACTGAATTGCCAGAAGGTCCTCGAGTCTGAATTGTTTTTTATACTCTGTCAATAATTGTCCACTGAAAAATCCGTTGCCTACTTTTGTGCATCTGTGGGAATTTGGGGTAGGTCTACGAATTTCAAGATGCAACAGGCACTTGTTCGGGACATGCGCAAGTGGCGCTCCAGAAATAGACATCCTGCAAAGCATTTGAAATGGAAGCAGTTAAAGGGCACACTCATACACTTTGGGTCACTACAATAGGACCAACGGACTTCTATTCAGTAAACTTGAAAATCCAATTTATTTGCAAGGGAACCATTTAAGTGATAAACAATAGTGCCTCTCCTAAAATCGACATTAAAAAGTTGTTAATACATAAAAGGCGAACTGTTTTTGATTTCAGAGGTACATTTTTAAAAGAACAATGTACGCAGCAATCGATCAACTTAACCCTTTATCTTATCAGTTTTATTGTAAACCCAAAACAAATATGGAAAATTTTTCAGTTGTAGATACATATTATGTGTGGAATTTAGGCTTTTGCTCATTTCTTTTGTTCTCTAATTAGAGCTTGAATTAACTTGCAAACAAGAGCTTTGATACCTAAACGTTGCTATTGTGTTGGCCAGAGTTGTATGAGTGTGTGTGTGTGCTGGCAACTACTTGGCCTTTCTCTTCTCATTGTTGTTGTAGTCAAGATTTTAGTACATATTCCCTATTTGATTTCGACTATCAGGAATTTTGATTTCTGTTATTGTTTTCATTTCTTTACAAATAGTAATTATTCTATTACGCCGTTGATTGTGTATGTGCGTGTGTGTGTTCGAATGCGGGTGTGTGTGGCAATAAACTAACTGTAACTAAACAAAGATAGTATACTTAAGTTAGTTCACAACAATACATTTCGCACTGCACTCTCTTCTCGCACACCGCCCCCTTTCTCTTCGCGCCTCTCTCAATTGTACTCTCTCGCCCACTCTCTTCCCTTCTGTGACGTAGCGCCGCACCATTCATGCTCCACTTTCACACGGGAGAGAGCGAGAACGCCAAAGAGCCAGCCATTAGAGAGAGAGCGCGCACAGTGGTGACTCCAACTGCAGGGGCGCAACAGAAGGGGTGACCACCCCTCACCTCCCCACCAAATGCCGTTAGGAAGACTTAGGATTCAGCTAAGACTCTATCAGCTACTTTCTTTCACCAGAAGGTATCGCCTCCCGTAAGGAACCCCCTTGCTATTCTGGCTACGCCCCTGCGACCCTCTTGTGGTTAGAAGCAACGTTTGCTGGCGCTGCCTTTTGCTTGGCTTTGTTGTTGCGCTGTCCGCTGCCCGTTGCCCGTTGCCATTTGCCAGTCCGTCAGTCTGCGCTGGTTCCCGCTGGCGTGGTGAGGTGTCCGCTCGCGCTGCCGCTCCCGCTCCCATTCCCGCTCGCTCCGTCTCTTTGGCTGGCCAAGAAAACCGCTTCCGCCACTGGCGCTGGCGCTGGCGATACAAATACAAATACAATACAATTACCAACAGCTGCCTGCCGCTCCGGCAGAGAAAATGCGCTGGCAGTCGCAGCTCCAAACGCTCAAAAGACGCTCCAGAAACGCAATCCCCTCCAAAGGCCCAACATCTGCAATCCGCGTCCACGCAACCACATAGAGCGCCACGATGCCACCCCACAAATGGACGGATGAGTCGCGGGACGCCTCGTGCTACTACGAGGATGCGGCCGCATCCCGCCTCCGCCGGCCGTCCTCCTCCTCCAACTCCTCCGACTCGGCGGACCGCTCCGACGACGAGGCGGACGACGAACGGGAGGCGTTTTGCTCCGGCGAACGACCGCTAATCCGCTCCAGCGGCGCTGCGGAGGGTGAGTAGCTACGAGATACACAGATGGGGAAAGATATTTACTTAGCTATAGCATTTGTAGGTAGAGCAAGGTAGATACTCGCCTTACAAGATACGGATAACTTTATTTATTTAAAAAATAGTATTATTTCTGCTTCGCAGTGCTTTCCATTTACGTTAGTTTTTATGTCCTGGGTCAGTACTTTCATCAGATATAAACACTTGGCATGTCTGTATAATGCAGCAGTGCTCAACTGAAAGATACTTTCCAATATGGTAAACAAAAAGTGTTGTATCTTTCACAATTCCCCCAATTCCGTTTTATAATCTGTTTACTTATGGGCGTACATGATTTAAAGGTTTACTTAAATAACTGAATATTGTATCTTTCAATTCTCATTTCATCCTAATGTTAGGTATTATAAGGTTTAGAGATAATCAAAACTAATGCCAAGTTTGTTATACTATTGAAATTCATTTAATTGCATAAAAACTTCAAGTTTATAATATTAGGAAACTGTAAAATAACTGGAGTATTACAAATTCGTATAAGTTGACTAATAGCCAAGCTCCGGTTTCCATTTCGCACGTTTCTCTAATGCAGTCACCTATGCCTATCTATAATTTATTCGTCTTCAATTTACTGACTTTAAGCTACGTTTGTCAGAACTTTTTAGAACAGTACACAACTGCATTCCAAATGGATCGGATCGCATACAACTCTTCTAATGGTATCAGATCGTTTAGTTTTGAAATATTTTTAATTCGTTGGAAAAAATATCTGATAAGAAACAAAATTCCCTTGGCAAACATTTTACATGAAAATTTTAAAGAGAATAATAGGAAATTGTTAGTTTCAACTGTGACGCGATATTATTTTGCATGGCATATAGGGATTTTCAGTGAAACATAGTACCTTATCGGGAACTGCGAGAACTTTTAAGTAAACCCGGAACTGATATCGTTGTTACGCCTCCCAAACCAACTTTTACTCACCTCCCCCTCTCTCTCCCCACGCAGAACACCATGGCTGTGGCCCGAAGACGCGTCACATATTCGGATTGATGGGCTTCCTGGGATTCGCCGTGGTCTACGCCATGCGGGTCAATCTGTCGGTGGCCATTGTGGCCATGGTCAACCAAACGGCCATTCCGCACAGCAACTCATCGGTGATTGATACGGACACATGTCCACTGCCGGCGCCGCATCACAATGGCAGCGATCCCAGTCCGCAGAAGGAGGGCGAGTTTGTGTGGGACGAGGCCACGCAGGGATTGGTGCTCGGCAGCTTCTTCTACGGCTATGTGCTGACCCAAGTGCCCGGCGGACGGATGGCCGAGCTGTATGGCGGTAAGAAGATCTACGGCTATGGAGTGTTGATCACGGCGATCTTTACACTCATCACCCCACTGGCCGCCCACTGGGATCTGCCGCTGCTGGTGCTGGTCCGCATCCTGGAGGGCATGGGCGAGGGCGTCACCTATCCAGCTATGCACGCCATGCTGGCCCATTGGATACCGCCGCTGGAGAGGAACAAGTTCGCTGCCATCGTCTATGCGGGCTCCAATATCGGTACAGTCATCTCCATGCCTTTGGCCGGCTGGCTGTGCTCCCAGGACTTCCTGGGTGGCTGGCCATCGGCGTTCTACATCTTCGGGCTGCTGGGCATTCTGTGGTTCATCGCCTGGATGTACTTGGTGTACGACAAGCCCAGCGATCATCCCAGGATCTCAGTTACGGAGCGAGAGTACATCGAACGGAGTCTACATGTTCAGAGGCTGATACATCAGGATTTGGCGGAGCCCGAGGAAGAAGAGGGACAAGATGATGTCGATCTGAGGAGGCCGTCGGAGGAACCGATACCATGGTCATCGCTGCTCACATCCGTGCCGCTGTGGGCCATCTTGTTGACCCAATGCGGCCAGGGATGGGCCTTCTACACGCAGCTAACCGAGCTGCCCACCTACATGAGCAACATCCTGCACTTCGACATCCAGTCGAATGCTCTGCTGAACGCGGTGCCGTATCTGACCGCCTGGTTCGTGGGCATCGCCTGCTCCGCCCTGGCGGATTGGATGCTGGCCAGGCGCTACATCTCCCTGCTGACCTCCTACAAGCTGTGGAACACGGTGGCCTCGGTGGTGCCCTCGCTGGGCCTGATTGGCATCATCTATGTGGGCTGCGATTGGGTGTGGGTCACCTTCATGCTGGCCGGCGTGGGCTCATTCGGTGGAGCGGTCTATGCTGGCAACCAAATGAATCACATTGCGCTCAGTCCCCGTTATGCGGGCACCATGTACGGCATTACCAATTCGGCGGCGAATATCTGTGGCTTCCTGGCTCCGTATGTCATCGGGCTCATTATCAATCATCGCGAAACGCTGACCCAGTGGCATTTGGTCTTCTGGCTGGCGGCGGGCTTGAATATAGCCGGTAACTTCATCTACCTGATCTTCGCCAGCGCCGAGGAGCAGAGCTGGTCAAAGACACCACCCGCACGCAACTCACGATCCCAGCGCGCTTGAAGCAAGCATAACTATACGCTATTTTAGCTAGATCTTAAGCATTTGTGATAATTCCGATATATACACATATATCCTACATATACATACATATATATTTGGGCTCGACGTTTTCCGAATGCAGGATGCAAGAATGTGGCTTCCAAAAAAACAAAAAAAACAAAACAAAACGAAACGAAACTAGTGCTACCAAATCGGAATCGGGCAATCGTAAGGATGTTAACTGTTTTAGTGTATTATATACGTGTATCGTCCTTTTATATGGACTTTTGTTTTGCTAGGCGTCTTTTTTGTAAACAAGTATACCAATACCAACTACATATATATTTATATATCTATGATATACACGCTCGAAGGCACGTAGATCTGTCGAAATAAACAGCACAAACATATCGAACTGTGGCACATTACCTGATTCCATCGTTTTACTCTTTAACTGGTGACTAAATCTCTGTTTCATTAAGGAATTGGGATTTGTTTGGTTATTTACATATTTTACACAGCTATTGCAGTCTAACATTTTGAAAAAAGGCTTTTAGGCTTTTCATTGTTTTGTTGGCTGCAAAAGAGTTGCATAGTTTTAGTTTTGTTGGCTGCAAAAGAGTTGCATAGTTTTAGGGGCAAACTCTCCATGTAAAATCTTTGCACAAACATAGTTGAGGTATATAAGAAGTATTGTAAAATGATGATAATGCTATAAATGTTTGGTTTTAACGTTATGATATATGTTTATGCAATATTTAACAACTATTTGTAACTATCAGCTTTACATTTGACAGCTATAGATTTTTGTTTTGTACGTAGCTTTTCCTAGCTGATTTAGATTCACAATTTTTTAAGTTTAAAAATTCTTTATATTATAATTTAGAAATTCCATGAAGCTCCTCGATTTTTTATATGATTAATATTCCCCAGGACAAATTGCTGCTCCTTGTTGTACAAATGTGCCACTTTTTGAATTATTTTTCTAAACTTAAAACCTAAACTTAAATGAGTGCAGCCTCCTCAGTTTTCGGTTATGATTTCAGTTTCAGATTGGGTTTCGTCGTGATTATCGTGGCACAGTTGTGGCTGTCCTGTCCGTCCGCAAAATCTGTCCGTCCGTTGACGTGAGGCGTTTGTGGCTGGGCTGCCACGCCCCCTTGGCCACCATGCACACCTGCCCACAAAATACTTGCCTCCCCTAAAAAAAAAAATATGGGGGCATTAATAATGGGCAAGTGACATTGCAGTTTTTGTGTCGCAGTCTCTCACGCGGTTTTGTTTGTATTTTGCGCTTTGTCTTATTGTCAATTTTCTCCTCATTACATAACAATCCACGGCCCCCCAAACCCCCTTCCTTTTTTCCCCCCCTCGCTCAGCGATCTGAGTTCCCCCGTGAACTTCGCAGGGCCATAAAAACATAGCCGCAAAATTCAAGTGAAAATATTTTGGCGCCGTTGTTACAACAGCGAACCTCTCTCTTCCATACACTGCAAAAAAAGTGATAGATAATACAAATAGACTGCGACTTAGAAATAGTAATGTGGTGACACATAATTTAGTTACAAATGCCACTTTGTTTTAAACACGCGATACGGAAAATTGTGTTACAGTACAGTTTATTAATATTATTTTCTTTCAGTGCACACTCACCTGCGCTCATTTGGCCGTGCGTTTGCGTTTTTAATTAACGGTAGTTTCTTCTATTGCCACACGAAAGATTGCAAATGCAGTAATTATAAAAAAGAGATAAAAACATTTGAGATGGGGAAAGACGGCGTGGAAAATAAAAGTTGAACTGTTACGACCAACATTCGGTTCAATTTCATCCGTGCGATCTTCCCGTGCGTCTCGGTTTTTCCTTGCCAAGAAATGCGTTCATGGTCAAAATGTCAGGCCGTGACGCAAGCGCAAACAGCAAACAGTAAACAGTGAACACCAACAGCAACAGCAACAAACAACAATTAACATCAACAGTAACCGCAGTGAGCATCAACAATGGCATTAAAAGGTAACAAAAAAACCCAGCAACAAGGCTCCATCCACAAGTGATCCAAAAAATGTGAAAATTTGTGCAACTAAATATTTGGTCGAATGATTTTTAAAGTGTCAAAAGCGTTTGTTCAGCGTGCATCCGCGCAAACAATCACTCAAAGAAACCGGACACTGATTCTTGGCATTGATTCTGTTAGAAGTATCTGTTGAGTAAAAGTATTCTGTTGAAACGTATCTTACAGATAAGAAATCGTTGATTCTGTTAAAAGTATTCTGTTGAAATGTATCTTACAGATAAGAAATCCCGAAACTTAGCAGCTGGTTCAGTCCAAATTATAACGATTGTTTCGTGTGTTGATCTTTAAAGTGAATATATATTTGCCATTTTCAAGGCTTTATTGACAAAGGAACGGGATCATAAATTATTTATTAATTAAGATGTTTTCGATAGAAATCGCCAGACACTCGACATGACCCAATTTCAATGTTTCACAGCGGAAACTCAGCAAAAACATGAGCCGTGTCAGCTCAAAGTCAATGATTATGTACTGCACTACATTACCAGAGATGATCTCTAGTTTTCATGATTTGAGTCTTCATTTGCGATCATTTAAAATGGAAATCCAATCAGCTTAACGACAATTCCCAGATCGCGATCCCAAATATTCGGTTCATTTTGGTTCATTTCGGTTATCGGCCAGCTAATTGATAAACCCGGCCGGATTTGTCTTGATTTCTGACTGAATTTCATATCTCTCGACCTGGCTTAGTGGTCGCATATTTATTCACGTTTAAACTGAGCCCCTCATTCGGCCAGCGCTTTGCTTATTTCTTGACACTTTCACTTTTCTCATTAAGATATGAGCTCGACCCCGTTGGGCGGTGAGGGGAGTCGGGCGGGTGGGGCGACAGGTTTTCATTCGCTGACAGACCTTACGTGGTTCACCAGGCGACCGCTTGAATGACTGACGGTCACTGACGGACCCTTACACTGCCCGAAAATGCGCAGCGAAACCGAAGTCCAATGAGACAGGAACCAAATACGTATGGGAATATTCTTTTATTTCTATCGAAGAGCAAAACATTATTTCACTAAGGATTAGGTCAGTTTTTTGTTGAGTGCATCTGGGATATTAAGGCTAACCTTAAATATTTTGCTTTTTCATTTGCATCTCCATTCATGCCAGTCGCTGCATCTCGCTCTCTCTCTTTCTCTCCCTTGTTGCCCACTCTTTCGCTCCTTTTGCTTGCATCTTCTGGATGCAGTTTTTATTTCGAATTTTTTGCCCTGCTAACCAGTTTACCGTTGCAAGATCTTCTGCAGGCTTCTGCTTCTTTTTTTTTGGCTTGTTACCGAAAATGCTCGAAGATGCACATAATGCAATTTTGTTTCACTTTACCACTTAACATTTAATTTTTGGCAGCATTTCTGCTTCCTCTGCTTCTTCTTTTTGGCGGTTTTTACTTCTCAGAACTGGTTTCCGTTTGCTAACGGTAAATGCTTAGCATCTTGCCGTCCCTCTCCGTTCCCAACTTTTTATTTGGCTTTTGTGAAAATTGAAAAATTGAAAAAAATTGAAAAGCATTGCACGAACGGAACGACGTCAACGTTTGAGATCTTGCACAATATATGGCAATATATGTATAGTTGGGGAACCAAAACCGACGTAATTTACAACTTCTTTTTTTCGAGAAATGCTTGAGTTAAGGAGCTTGCGGGCGCGAGAGAGAGAGACAGAGAAGGGGGGGAATCTGCACCAGGTGCAACTATCTCTCACTCCCTCTCTCTTTTCGTAAACAAAAGTGTGTGAGTGCTTAAAAACAGGTCACCATCGAAACAACAACAACAATTATTCCAACGCTTGCAACATTTTCATTCGAATTCCTCCATTCCCATTCCTGCTACTTCAGCTGGAAACCTGGAATTCGAATGGGATTTGGAAGCAAGTGGCTATATGAAAAGTTATTTCCAATCTACTCGTAAATAAACTCATAAACAAATACTACAGTGTGTGGTTTTTAATTGTAATTACCTTGTTTTATCACCAACCAATGTATTATATTTGAAATTATATTAGCTTGAAATATATTTTAGTAAATCCCCTTAAATTATTCACCTCTTGTTTGGGTGAGTCATTTATAACACATTCATATGCTGAAAGTTTCCAACTTCAAATATTGACATTAACTTAATATCTTTTATTTTCCAATTTTGGAACCGATTCGTACATACGCTAACTTTAAAAAACCCATGGAGTTTTCATTAAAATGTGTAAATATTCCTTACGGTTATCATAAGATCCTTTGAAGTAAAAATAAATATTATAACATTTAATATCTTTCCATTATGCATCGCGTTAATTTTATGCGAAGCTGGGCTTTTAGGCGGCCCTTAAAAGACGTTCGTAAATGTGAGTTTGAGCAGCGGGCCTGAGTGCGAATCCATTTAGCTTATTTAACCGACTGGGCTTAACTGATTTGACCGACTTGGCTGGAATTTGGGACCGCTGGCTATATGGCCATAGTGGTTTATAGTGATTGCGATTGCGATCCTCAAGACCTCGTCGCGTATTCAAATATCAATGGCTAATTTCATTTTTGCGGCCACTTTTGCAACACTCACACTCTCGCGAAATTCCATAACATAATGCTCACACACACCGAAAGCTATTACCACATAGTACGATGACGCAGTGCTTTTGCTTTTTCCCAAAAGAGAGAGAGAGAGCGGTAGGGAGCGCTCGGGCTGCCAACGAAAGTGCTGCTAACGGTACAACTTGCGCTTTCGGGAGACACAGAGAGAGTGAGAGCGCCCGCGCTGCCAGAGAGCGAGAGTGCGAGAGTGTGTTTGTGTCTGAGATTGAGATCGAGCTTGAGCTGAGCTCAGATTTTTTTTTCGTTTTTTTTTTGGGCCTGCGTTTTTTGGAATTGTTAACATATTTTTACAGCTGCTCAAGACGCGCAGTCGCGATTCGAAGACGTGCGTTCATGCCAAGCGGTCGTCGCAGCTCCCCAAAAATATAAATAAAAGCTGAAGACTTATAATAAGCCGCGCGTGTGTTTCCAATACATTTCCCCCACAACTCCCATTCCAAAAATAAAGAAAGAAACACAATATAAAAATTAAAGTGCTAACAAAATACATCAAAACAAATAATACCGAATTCTAACGGTTCTGCCGAGTGTGTTTGTCATATAATTTTTTTTTTTTGCTTGTGAAAATGCTGGTGCAAAATATATAAATAATTCCTGTTAACCCGAATTGGATTTTATATTGTTTTTTTTTGTTGTTTGTGTGGAGTGAAAGTGAAGCAGGCCGAAAAACAGAGAAGCAACGCAAAAGACATCGCAGGAACGTCGTGCCCAGCCAATTAGCATATATATATCTACATATATATAGATATATATAGATATCGCAACGGAGCGATATGATGCGCAGGACTTTGGTGCTGGCAACGCTGCTCTCGCTGCTGGCAACGCCGCAGGCGGCCATCGACAAGGACGACGGCAAGTTTCCGCCGGGCAGACATAACCTAAGTTCCGCTTCCGCCGACCAGCACAATGTGATTAACCTCCGTCTGCACGGCGCTGTCCCTTCCGCCACTCTGCTACCCCAAACTGGTGACCCCAAACCACCAACCCTCAGCTACGATCTGTCCCAGACGCGTCGCCTGAGGGACGCCCTCAACGTCTTCGATCTCGCCATCCTGGCCGCCCAGTGGGGCCAGGTGGAGAGCGCCGGCGGCGTGTCCGCCAACTGCAGTCGCGACATGAGGAGCTATCTGGGCGGACTCAGCGATGCCAAGATGTGGGCCGTCAAGAGTAAGTGCAAGATACATATATGAATCATATATGTATATGGGGAAACACTATTCAGAACTCTATTTAACTAAATATTCATAGGGATAATAGGGATTTAACACACTTCTACTTAGTTTATCAAAACAATAACAATATTGCAGCCTCTATTCTATCATTGTTTTTACCAAAGCTCAAACAACTAATTGCATTCAATTAGGAACACCAGCAGCTGTGATAATCCTAATCAAATCATAATTTCTGGCCGCAGAAAACAATTAACATTTAAGAGCCAAAAGATTAAAACGGAAAAATGAAAATAATAAAAAGATTTTCGGCTTGCGGTTAAGCTTAAGTCTCTATACAAATTTGCTAGGAAAAAAATAAAAAGAATTAAATTAAATGAATAAAAACAGTATAATAACATAAGTAATTAGATAAAAAGAAAAGCGAATGAAGGTAGCCGCCGATGGTTTATCTTCTTTCTTCTGAACGACAAACAAAGATCACGTATCCATTCACTTGCACCCATGTTATCGCAGTTTCCACAGACGTTTTCCGAGTTAAAGCTGATCTTGTTGTTCGCGACCCATTCGATTGAAAAATAAAACCAACGATCTGCACCGCCGTGTGTACGTATGTATGTGTGAACGTGCCATTCGCCGATTTTGGCGATCGGCGCAGATACTATATATGCGCGGTTTTATAGATATAGAGATTTTGGCGTCGCCGCCGCATAGACGAATTTGCCCGCGAGCACACAATCTACATAAGTGCACGATACGAGGCGAGTGATCGCCAAGGTCGCAATTAGTTCTTGCCACTGCAGCAGCAGCAGTGCAGCAGCAACACGCAGCAACTGCAGCAGCAACCCGCAGCAACTGCAGCAGCAACACTGCGACTGCGCAGCAGCAACTCAATCAAATTTTTGGCTTGATGGGCGGCTTCATTTTTCGCTCGCTGTTTCGCCGAATTTTTCCCCATTCGGGCAAATTGGTTTTTCCAAAAAGTTCGTTTCTTTTTTTTTCTGATTTTTTTGGCTTTTTTTTTGATTTTTTGTTGGTCATTATGTCAGTGGGCTTGGTATTGAATAACTGAATGGAACGGTTCAATTGCACGACCAGATCAAATTGGATCGACTGGGCAGTATTTGCAGTCGAAAGTGAGACTGACTGACTGACTGGCCGAGATCAAAAGCCTGAATTATGAATACATGTTGTGGGACTTGTTTTATTTTCGGTTTTTCGGTTTTTGGTTTTTCTCTCTTTTTTTTTGGTTTTTGGTTTTTGTGTTTTAGTTGCGACAAGTTGCCGCAGCAGCCAAAAAAGCAATCCTATCGATTCCAGCAACCTGAGACCGACAAAGCACCACTGACCAACTGACTTGGCCAAGCTAAAACCACTCTCCAGATGCTGGTTATGTAATCAATTAACGCAAAACACAAGGAAAAGAGAAAGAGAGCCCCACAAAAAAACCAAAACCAAAAACCGAAAAAAAGCATACAGACGAAATAAAAGTGTTCAAGTTTCTTTTTTATTATTATTTCACTGCTTGCACCATGGGCCAAAGTGACCGGAAAGTGGGCACATCCATTGAAAGGCGCCTCTCGGCCACGGTTCAAGTTCATGGAGTCTGGGGAAAAACCATTTGGTGAGCGCGGCAGATGAATGGCCGTAAAAGAAAATGCATTTTCCGGCCGTGCGGAAGCGTTTTCACTCTCCGTTTTGGGGGTTTTCGCTTTCTTTCGGGGAGAAAGGCCAAGGCGTTTCGGAAGTTCGTCTTAATTTCCTTTTCATTAACGAGCAGTTAAATATCGCAGTTAACTAATTAACTAACTGCAATAACTTGGGGGCTTTGTCTTTTGCCAGACGGTTTATATCACCTTATTTTATCTCTATTTTATATATTAATATGTTTTTTCCCAGCGAAAGCATTTCCTTAATTTTAATTAAACATTTTCCTTTTAATGTTGGCGCATTTTTTATTATTTTTTTGGGCTGCCGTGTGTATGCTTACAATAAATATATAAGTTTCACTAAACGTGAAACACAACCAAAAATGATGCTAATGTAATGTAATAGATCTGTTGACCGGAAGTTGTGATGTGATAGGAAAAGTAGTAGTTTGTGTGTGGGTGTGTGTGATAGTGGTTCCAGAGGCCATGTGGGCATCCCGTCGTCATTCTGGATGCAGTGCATCATGGACCTGGCCACACTTAGGAGGTAGTTTAGTGCAGGCTGCATATTTATTCTCAAAACATATTCAATTAATAAACGTACATATTTAATGATTTTTTTTAATTTTAAACTATTTTTTCATTATTTCAATAATATAATATATATTATGTAGGTAAACTGTAATTTAAGTTTTGTTTCAAAAATCCTTTTCAATTATATTTGCCCATCAACCTTCAGTTTTTTGCTCCACCGCCTCCAACTCAACATAAAACATCACAAAATTGGGGCTTAGGCATGGGTATTTTTGGTTTTTTTTTGTTTTTGGGAGGCAAAAAGCCGGGACTCTGTAACTGGCATGGCATCTGTGTCAATGTCTCCACATGAATTGTGTGTTTTATTGCCACACATGAGCGGAGTCAGGGCCAAAGTTTTTCCTGCTGGCCAACTAACCAGCCAGCTAGACAGCCAGCCAACATAGTAAACCGGACTCGAACTCGAACTCGGACATTTGGACACTTGGACACTGGCTGGAAATTGTTATTTAAACGCTTCGGACATAATTTCCAGCACAGGTTTCGTATCTGGAGCTCCCAATCCTCGGCCAAGATCAATGGCTAATAAATTGTGGCCGGTGTTACCTTTGTTTTTGCTGCGCTTGTTGTTACTTGTTACTTCTGTTTTAATTCACATTTATCGCTGGTGTTTCTCCATCTATATTCGTGTGGCCAATGCAATAGCAAATGCAATAGATTCGGTGGCATGTACTCGCTTGGCTGAACTCGATTGGCAGGTTGAAGGTTGCCCTGAAATGCACTTGCCGTGACAAAAAAACCAAAAAAAAAACTTGCATTTTGGAAGTCAAGTCGAAGGTCCCCGTCTCCATCGAATCGAAAGAGCGAAAACGAATTTGTACTTTTTTTCGGCACTTTTTTTTGTTTTGTTGATTTAAGTCGCGGGCAAATAGTCGGCAAAAGTCTTAGAGGAAGTGCAAATATTGTCTCATCATCATCATCGTGGAAGGCAATCGTTAAACTTCCTCAAAAATCAAAAAAAGCTTTCACAATCTTTGTAATACTCATTTTTTTGTATTCTGCAAATATTCCGGGTAAAGAAATATCGCTGGTTGTTGTTGCCAGCCCAGGAAAATGACCTCGTATTGCATTTCACCTGAAATTACCGAAATTGAAACGAAGCCAAGTTAACAAAATAAGCCAACAAGTGATCGAGGTTCGATGGCTTGGTTATGGACTTTGCAGCCTGTTTGGTCATTAGTTGGTCACAATGCACAACGGTTTCTTTTTTTTTAGGCCAATATACTTAGCCGACTTTTCGGTTTGCAGTGCGGGAGGCGGCGGGGGTAACAGGCCCAATTACAGCCTTTGTGCGAAATGAAACGTCACGCAACATAATTTCTACGGCTTTCCCATATCAAAATCCAACGGCTACAGTTGTGTTCAAAATTATAGGGGTCTCGTGTGAAATTAAATGTAAAACAAATACTTATTTTTATTTGCTACTCAAAGCAAACAAAGAAATTGTGATCTGAAAACTAAAATGAAAGTTTAAAAAATAATTTCGATACTATTTGTAAAATAACATTTTTAAAATATATGGTGCTTGCTACTTTTTTTGGTTACATATTATTTACGCGATCAGTGCTAATAACTTGCGCATAGCTGTGTTTATTTTTGCCTGCAACGCGAAGAAGAAGCAGAAGCTGAAATTGCACAACAAACAAACACGGCAGCAATATCAGCACAGCGGCAACATGCGACAAGTCTCTCTCTCTCTCTCTCTCTCGGTTTCTCCCGAATAAATCTCAGTGTATCTCTATTTCTCAGTTTCTTCCCCTCTCTCTCTCTCTCTCTCTCTCTCGCGGTCCACCTGTCTCTATCTCGCTCTCTACTGGACACAAGCTTAGCTTATGTAATGTAACTTTAATTTGATTGTTGCAATGCCTTGCAGTTTTTTTCTTTTTTCTTTTTTGTTTTTCTTCAGTTTTTGTTTGGGGTTTTATTTTTGTTTTCAGCGAAAATGAAATTATGGCCAAGACGACGTTGTTGGCTATTATTGTTTGCAATAACGGTTCATTCGAGTGGAGACATTGTATGTAAAATACTTTCAACTTTGACCGCGATTTTGGCCGAGTTTTTTTCCCCCCCACAAAACGAATGACTTAGGCAACAAACTCGTTTTCGGATAATTGTGCGTAATTAAAATCGCCGCCACGCATTGCAATTGGCCGAGTCGCAAAAAAAGTGGCAGTCGGTCGCGTATCGGGGTCCAAAAGGTCTAGGCCAAATACCAAACAATTGGCACAGAAAACAGCAACAGAATGATCGACTTCTTTGGGGTGTTAGGAGTGTTAGGATCAGAGATCAGCGCAAATTGTGGCCTACTTTTCAGCGCGGCGTTCTAGAAACCAATAAAAATTTATTGATTTGAGTGCTTATTCTGAAATTATTGATTTATTAATACAATTACAATAATATAAAGTTTTATTAACAGAGTTAAATATTTTAGAAATTTATTTTAGAAGCAATGGACCTTTATTCTCACTTTTATTTCTTTGTTTAATATTTTATAACATGTAAAATGAAGTTTATTGAAAGATTTCCATGAATTGCGCGCTAGGAGTAAAGTATTTAAAGACCAAAGTGGGGATGCGTAAACAAAGCCATTATAATTTCGTGTGCAAAGTGGCATCATAAAGAAGGGCGGACTTAATGCCCGGGCCGGGTTAATAATTCACTTAGATGAGCGCCGACCGAACGCAATTAACACGCAGACTGTTCGAGGGCAATGCGAACGCCTAAATGCCACAATTAGGCAACTCCGAGTGGAATTATTACGACCAGCTTCCAGACAGACAGACAGACAGGCAGACACACACACGTTAATTAGACAGAAATTGCATTCCATCATGAGACGGCGCTAATTTCGATCATTGCGAATTGTGTCCGTCATGGCGGGACGCTTGCCAAATCCATTTGTATAGTAGTTTCAAGTTTAATGCGACACTCGGTCTTGGGCAAATGCAAAAAATAAACAACAAATAAACAAAGAAACACAAAATAGCGAAAAGCTAATCGATCGATTTCTAGTCGCATTGCATTTCGATCGAAGGTTGACAACCAACCACCACCCCCCTTAATTAATAAACCCCCCAACCACTTTGATTTCGATCCGTGTGCCATAACCATGCCACAACCCATTTGCATTTGACACTGGGTAAAAGCAAGAAACCATTTCCGTTAGGTAAAAGTGAGCCGGCCACAATACAAAAAAATAAAACATATGAATACGAAGAAATTGAAAGACAATAGCGGCAGGTGATCGCTGGATCGCTCGATCGATCGACGTGCCCGGCATTAATTTGAATTTCCACCGATTCGGTTATGAAACGACCGACGGCCATTTGAACGAGCTCTCAATTTGGGGTTATTGACCATAATTGCAATTTTGGGTGGTCGTATCAATTTGATTACAGCGCATTAGGGTTATGCAACTGCGAGTGTAGTTGGCAAAATGACGAAATCATAAACGAGAAGTACTCCAGAATTAATTACCAACATGTTAATTATTAATAAAATATATTTGATAAAGTCAAACATGTATATATTTAATAATAATATTCATTTTATATTATTTTATTATTATAATTTATAAAATGAGTTGTTAGTTAATGCACTTCTTACTACATATATCGCAATGATTAGAGTTCCCTTGAGCAAACAATTCATTATCTTCGACTTAGCAGATAGGCTAGATAATAGATAAATCCGTGGAAAGACGAGCTAATTTAAGCTGCAATGACTGCTGACGGAATGCACCGTGACTCCGCACTCTGTGGGCTAATTATTCCACAAATATTCCACAGAATTACCAGCCCATCAAATAATCGTTTCGGCAATGACGTTCGACGTTCGTTGTGACTCACATTTTGTTGGGCCAAAAAACCAATGTGCAGCCCTGAATTTTTGTATTTGGGCCAACAACTGGTAACCCGAAACCAGTTTCATCGGCCATCCGTGGCAAAGAAATGCGCAGAAATCATTTAATTGTTGCGGAGCGATCATCAGCGGTCGGTCCATTGCGCAAAATGATGGCATTGCCACGTGTCAGTGACCAAGTCCAAAAACATGGAATATCGAAATTCAGAAATCGAATCGAAATACCAGTTAGTCAGGCGAAATAACCAAAGCTGAAGATGCAGCTGACCTTGTGCCGAATCTGTGCCGAGTCCAAAAAGAGAAAAAACCCAAAACCCAAACCCCAAAAGACAGGCCAACTCTTTGACTCGTCGTCGACTCTTATTTTCATTAATTTTTTTCATTTTTTTTCATTTTTTTTTCTTTCAACTCTTACTTTCGTCTGGCTGCTACATCGTCATCGATGTGGGCGTCACAAGAGCCCCGAGGGGACGTCTTTGATAAGATTTATGTGTGTGCAAAGCCCCTGGCTGCCCAACATTGACATTGAAAAGTGGGAAAAAAGAAAGAAACACTTTGACTGTGGGCCAACGAGACACGAATACGATTACGATTACGAATACAAATACCCATGCGGTACGTATTGCGTATCCATAACCTCAGGTGGCAAGTAGGAAGTAATCGCTCCATCTTATTTGGCCAACTAACTGAGCCACTCGAGGAATCTCAAGCTCCGCTGATCTGCGAGCATAAAATTGCCCAGCGAGTCGCGTTTTATTATGCGACTCAATTAGGCAACGGCGATGTATAATTATTACATAGCAGAAAAGGGGGAAAAATGTTTAAGCTACTATGAATCATAAACTGACTGACTAACGATTTCAAGAAATTAACAATAGGTATATCTGAGTACTTATCATGATAAAATATCATTCTAAATCCAAAGTTTACTTGAACTGAAAAAAAGGAGAACCACATTGAGAGACGCAAAGAACAAACAGCGTTTGTTGTTTATTTTTAGCCAGAAACATGGCAACTAATGTATCCTCCAGATGCGATCTACTAGACACACCTCAGCAATGAGCACACAGAACGCTACACCCAGCCAAGTTCAAAGACTTTGGCAGCTTGCGCGTTAAATGACAGGAAATTTATTTGGCCAAGACAAACGAGCGGATCTTAAATCCACAACACACGCCTCTAATGTCCCCACATCAGCTACAAATTTCGTCTTGACTCTGGCGTTCTAATGACAAAGCCAAACATTAGTACGCAATTGCCAAATTTAGTTGGCCAAAGCGATTGCTTGAACCTTTGACACAATCAATTAGATGCATGTAGAATTTGAAGCCATTCAAAAGACCCCCCAAAGCTAATTTAATGGCACTAAAAGTGCGGTTTCCTGGGACCATTTGGTAAATTTAAAAAAACATTAAAAATGTTAGGGCGTGTTAGGCGTTTTGCACGATGGATTTACACTTTTGGGGGCGTGCCAAGAGCCAGCCCCCCTACATAAATCTTGTAAGTCTCCACAACTAGCAGTTAGCAATTAGCGTGGTGTCCAAAAGTAAATTTTTAGCCAATAAAAAGAATAGCAAGCCAATATTATTTATGGATTGCAATGCTTCTTGTGACGCAGATCATTAAAGAAATTATTACTTTTCGTGCCTTAATTGAACTGTTAGCATTTGAGGCGCGTTGTCTTGTTTTTTTTCGTTTTTGTTTAATAATTTCGCCAGCTTTGACTGTGCGCCGTTTCGCAACTGTTCGCAAAAGTGGATAAATACAAAAATATTTATAAAAATAGCAACAAAAGGTATCGGTATAATGGCAACTATTTGACGGGCAGAGCGCATTATTTATTGCCATTATATTTATACAATCGTTTCATCAATCAAATGGATTTCAACAGCTTTGTCACCCGGTGGTTTTGGCCTGGCTTTTAGGGCCACGCCCTCATTGTTTTCTGTTTCTGTTTTTCGCCACTCATTATGGTCGACTGCAATCGGCGATTTGGTGTGTTAACACATTTGCCTACCCCGCCTTTGTCCTCACCTTCAGTTGAACACGCATATATGTATGTATATTTATGTACTATATTTATGTATCTTAATCTTCTTGCAAATATTTTCGTGCGATTCAAGTGCACAGTTTGATCTTGGCCAGGCTTTCAATGAGATTCTGCGAAATTGTAAACAGCCTCCGCGTGGCGAGCACTTAATTGGATAATTTAATGAGCTTTGGGTATTATATTTTCGGCTCTAACATTTTTTAATAAAATATTGACTCACCTGTAGTTAAGCAAAGGAGACAGGGCAAGTCAAACGAAAACCTCAAAAATATCTTGTACTTATTACGAGCTGTGTAATGTATGGAAAATTGGCTGCGCTTTAAGGTGCGGCTGGTGTCGTGAGCATCGATTTCCCTACCTGCTGGACCGCTTTCCCCCGACCTATATAAATCATATATATAAATATATATACGCACGATCTCACATGCTGGACGACCTTCCGAGTCGCCGGACAAGAATACACGATGAAATCTGTTTTGAATCTGTTTCGGCATCGGAATCGGCATCGCCATCGGCATCGACTTTCGGTAGCCGCTACCAAGTTCATCTGGGTTGGGGATTGGGTGAGCACTGGTGGTCGGACATGTCACCTTGTAAGCCCCATTGTCTGTCCCATCTGTTGATCTTGTTTGGGTTCGACAGCAGCTTTGGCTTAAGCTTCAGCTTCCATTTACCATTGACCATTTACCATTGACCATTTACCATTAACTATTTACCATTTACCAAGAGCGTTAAACGCCCGAATGACACGTTCAATTGAAGAAGTACATAGGTACATATGTACATACGAGCATATCACATCACTCTGATGCTTAAATGCCGACCCATTTGCCATGTACTGGCGTCTCGATGGAGGTTTTGTGATGAAACGCTTACCAGCAGCCAATCAAATGACCTCAATCGCTAAATTAAATTGAAAACATGTTTAAACATTACGCAGAGATCGCTGATCGCTGATCGGTTGAGGGTGTGTTGGAAAAACAGAAATCACTTTTATTTATCACGGCTGCACCACGTTTAGTTGTAACATATATTAGGCGTATTAAAAGGGTGATAAAAACCAAGTGCCAGGTTGTGCAATAGAGAATTCACATATATAGTTTTACCTGGACATATATTTTTTCTTAATTAAACTATAAATCAAACATGAAAAGCATATTCCTTCCGCGTTTGTTCACCATCTGTACACCGCCACTGAAATTGGTGTGTTTACTTTTGATTTCGGCACATGCAAATGCTGGCAAACATTTCCGACCGATGGCTCCTCATGGTCATGGCCGGCTCTTGTGTAACCCAGAGATTGCTCAGAGATCAGTTCCTGCTTTTGGCCAAGCCATCGGGGAAGTGGAAGTGGCTGCTGGACACTAAACACTAAACACTGGATAGTGGATAATGGACAGTGGACAGTGGATAATGGATGCTCACGTAAGAGTTGCCATTTTCCTCGTGTCACCATGCCAAGCGAACAAAAGAGCATTGCATGACTTAAGTTGCCATTTTCGAACCGAAAAGCAGCGATAAAAATGAAAACTGGTTGGACCCACAGTCCCAGTTCCAGTCGCCGTCTCAAGTCCCCGATCTGTTTGGCAACTGGTTGCAAGCAAACGAAAATAAAATACCATAACAACACCTCAGCTTCGTGCAAATAAATCAGCAGTGTTGCATTGGGCAAGGATTGATTTTGTAGCCGAAACTGAAACTGAATCTGAATCTGACTCCGAATCCACTGCAGCCTTCCAGTTCGACTGACAAATTCATCAATTAGTTGCTATTCGATTCTATGTAACATAATATAGACATAAATCAGGCATTTTAATAGATTTTCCCGCTAACTTTAAGCTTTATAGGGAATTGCTTGGGTCGCTCAGTCGCCGAGTCATCAAGATGATGGCGGCATTTTGAAGTTGGCAGCTCGACGGCTGCACTGCAATTGCATAATGGCTAGTTTTATGTTTTTTACTTATTATATTACACATGCCACAGCATGTGTTGCACTTCGAACGCTTCTGATGCCCTTCCCTTCGCTTTCCCTCTCTTTTTCTCTCAGTGGACGATGCTTCCGGTCACTATACATCCGGTTTCTTCTACGGCAACAACTACTGGATGGGTTCGTTGGCCCTGTGCGATGCCATTGACGATGGCCAGATCGTTGCACCCGGCAAGGACAACAGCTCCTCGCCAGCCACATCCTCTCCAGACGGCGAGACCAAGAACAGCGGCCTGCCCTTCGCCGCCGCCCACACCCAAGGATACAGCAGTGTCTACAACGCCCCGCCGCCCTTTCTACCCGGTTTCTATGTGATCAAGATGCAGCTCAACGAGACGCTGCCCACCCAAGTGGTAAGGAAACCATATGAAATACATAGTTGCAAAAGGCTTGGCATTCAAGATGGAAATCTAGGTTTTTTGGCATATCAAACAATATTTTTAAATTGCAAGAAAACACCTATTTAATGTTGCATTTCATGTTTCACCAGCTGCGCACCATTTACGTGGGCATGTGCCTGCCCTCCAGCTGCTCCATTGCGGACATCGACCGGATGAGCACCTGGGCGCATGTGGAGCTGCCGACGCGGGATCTGCGTGTCCTGGACATCCGCGTGCCCACCGACAAGGAGTTCAACATCTGGGCGGACAAGACCTTCTGCCTGCTGATGTAAGTGGCCGGAAACCAATCCATGCCAAGCACCACCATCACCAGCACCACCCATCAAAAGTTCACTTTCAAAAATGCCAGAGTCCACTAAACAATTGAGCAAACACAATGCGCAGTGTTTGGGCAGTTGGTTTTGGGCATTAGCGTCAGTCAATGGAGTCGGTAGTTAAGTCAGTCGATTTGTGTGAAATTTTGCTTCCCCCCAAATCGAATTATAATAAAAAGCGAAACTCCATTTGTTGGCTTAAAATATTAGCGGCTAATATGATTATATGCTTCCCCATGTCTGTTGAAACTGCACGGAGAATAATTTCTGAGCTTCAAATATTTATTTGCATTCCTTACATCTTTTCTAAGTAAAAGTTGCTTTTTTTATTTATTAAACTACATTTTTGAATACTCCATTAAATGCAAAGCAAAACCATCTGATCATCTAATCGAACTATTTAAGCACAATTTTAGAATATGTAACTAATATTGCTGGATAACACTTATCTGCTTGTAGTGTGGTATCTGGCATTGTGCTGGCCTTGATTTGCTGCGGCACCCTGTTCGAGATTTACCTGAGGCGCCAGCTGAAGGAGGCACTGCGTCGCCAGGACAAGGAGATGATGAACAACAGCGAGACGAGCTCGGGAATCGGCTGTGCCTCGTCCGATTACAGCGACACAATGACCGCTCACGATGATCCCCTCAAGCAATCGGATCACTCGCAGTCCTCGAATTCGCTGAAGCAATTGGACGCTTTGGTGCTGAATTTGCCACCGAATGATAATGACAGCGGCAATGGACACCACCACGATCACGATGCGGATCACGATCACCACGATCATCATCGCAGCGGCAGCAACAATAGCAACTCGGATGAGCACCTGGAGGGGCATCTGCATGAGCCGGAGAAGTTGAGCATCTACTCGGAGCTGCTGCTCTCCTTCTCGGCGATAACGAACTTCAATGCCATCTGCGATCGCAATGTGGGTGCGGATACCATTCCGTGCATCCATGGACTGCGCGCCTTCAGCATGGCCTGGGTCATACTGGGACACACGTGCATCGTCGTCTTCAAGTACTCCGACAACATGGAGATGCGCAAGGAGGTGGAGCAGAACTTCTTCTTCCAGGCCATCACCAATGGGCCGTTCAGCGTGGACACCTTCTTCTTCATCAGCGGCTTCCTCATCTCGTACATCTACTTCCGCACGAATGCCAAGGGCAAGTTGAACAAGTTGAGCAAGGGTGCCAATGAGTTTACGGCTGGAACTGCACACTTCTTCGGCCTGGTCGCCTATCGGTTCATGCGCCTCACCGCCCCCTATCTGTTCGTCCTGGGCGTGGTCCAGGTGACCATGAAGTACCTGGCCACCTACTCGATCTTCGACCCCCCCACCATGGACCACATCACCTGCCCGGACTACTGGTGGCGCAACATCCTCTACATCAACACCCTGTTCCCTGTCGATGAGATGGTGAGAGTCTTAATTTAATCAAAAATATGGGTATCACTCATACGCACTGTGTACCGTGCGAACAAAATGAAGCAAATATCACGCATACGCCGCGTGGGCCTCTGTTTTTGTATAACAAACAGTAACAGCTTCTTTCTCCTTTCCCCAAATCCACAGTGCATGCTCTGGAGTTGGTATCTGGCGAATGACACGCAGTTCTACATGATCGGCGCCATCATCCTGATTGTGGGCGTGCGGCACTTCAAGCTCTCGGCCATCACGACGCTGGTGTTCCTGGTGCTGTCGTGGATCACCACGGCGGTGATTGCGTTCACCAACAACCATCGGCCGAACACAGACGATCCGCTGGCGCTGTTCGACAAGATCTACGACAAGCCATGGACTCGCTTGGGTCCCTATCTGATTGGCATGGCCGTGGGCTGGATTCTGTTCCGGACCAACTGCAAGATCCGTTTGCCCAAGCTGACGGTGGCCACCGCCTGGACACTGGCCATGCTCAACCTGTTCGTGCTGGTCTTTGGGCTGTACAAGGCCGACCTGTCGCAGTTCACCGCCGCCGCCTACAGCTCGCTGAGCCACTCGGCCTGGGCGCTCTCGCTGGCCTGGATCACCATCGCCTGCTCCACGGGCTACGGCGGCTACATTAACTCGCTGCTCTCGGCGCCCTGCCTCTATCCCTTCTCCCGCGTCACCTACTGCGCCTACCTGGTCCACCCGATCGTCATCCGCTCCATGGCGCTCAACTCGGATGCGCCGCTTCACCTGGGCGGGGATCTGATGGTGAGTTGTTATTTGATGGTGCAAAATGGTTGCTCATAGTAAAACTTATTCATTTCCCATGTCATGTTCCAGGTTGTCATGTTCTTCGGTCTGACGGTGGCCTCCTACTTCCTGTCCTTCGTGGTGTCGATGTCCTTTGAGGCGCCCGTCGTCACAATGCTGAAGATCCTGTCGCCCAGTCGAAAGAAACGCCTCGCCTAAGTACTGAGTACTGAGTGCTGAGCCCAGGATCCGCCCATTTCCGATTATTTATACCCTCCATTTTGTCATGTTATCTATTTCTTGTCTATCAAACAATGCCCACATATTTATAGCATCGACTCATCTGCACCCTCGACTTTTTCGGATCGTTATCCTCCTCCTATACATGTTCTTTTCACTCTGCACCACATTTTACACTCACAGTGTGTTCCAGTTACGAATAGTAAAACAAAAGTTACAAAAAAAAGAAAGAAAAACAAAAAAAAACACAAACAAAGAAATCAAATCGAGGAAAACATGACGTGCAACTTGAAGCGTGCAAATCAATTCCAACTATTTTTGTCATATTTTTGTTACATGATGAGTACATTTTAGTCCTTTAATTTATTCCGAAGGTTTGGAAATTTTGCGCGTGACGAAGAGAGAGTTATACATAGTACTTTATAGTTATAATTATATAAAACTCTAGTACCTAATTTTATGAAATCATGTTGTATATACTATATGCTGTATATTGTTATACATAAACCTTTAAATAAAAACTGCTACCAAATACAAAGTCCAAGCGTTTAAAGTTCCCTCCAACTTAAATCAAAACCACATTTTAAATAATAGTCAACGATTTTAAAATCCATTCGTTTGCCAAACGGTTAACATGTATATAGTAAACATGTAAAGTATATAAAAACTATATATAATCATTATAAGGTGTCCGCATTCCGGAGATCTCTAAGCTTTGGTAATACGTTGCATAAGTCTTTTAGCCACCTGGCCGTTCTTCAACCTGGCTCTATCCCTCTGCTCATTTCTGCTTCCTGACCCCAGCTGCAGTTCCCGTCTTGTGTACTTTCTCATGGCGCCTAAGACTGCGGCAGTGTTTGAAGGACTTGGAGCACTGGGAGCACTTGTAAGGTCGTTCATCGGTATGACACCCAAATGGTCGACTCTCCTGGTGGGTGGGCGCATGCTGTTCAAGCCCCTTCCTCGATAGCCGTTGCGGGTATGGAGGGCACCTAATATGTTCATTCCTTTTCTTGTTACTATTTATCTTATTATTTTCATTGTTGCTATTATTCTTATTGGGTTTCTGCTGCGCGCTACTCTTGCTGGCACTGCCATCCCAGTTGGAGTTGGAGTTGGGCCAGGCATTCTCATCGTTCTCCACCAGAGGCTCGTTCCTCACGTGCGGTGGAGCCTGGTTAGCGTGGGAGTCCCCCACTAAACTCCATAAAGCATCGATTGGCTCCAGCACGCAGTGACTGTCATCGATTGTTTCCTCCTTCACTTGGATATCGAGCTGATTCGCTCCTTCTCCCCCACTCGCTGGCTTCTCCTCCTCCGTTACCTCCTCTTTCACCGAGTGCTCTGGCCAGTGCGCGTGGTCCATCTGGTAGGCACTGTGCGCATCCTGCAGACAGGATGAGCAAATGGTCTTGGGAAAGGGATCCTGCGGCTTGACTGGGTAGCCGCTCCACTGGGAAATCATGCGCGCTACGGAAATCCCGGATGCCGGTGTCGCTTGGAAGACGTTTAGCATGTTCTCCTTGTCCTCCAAACACACACGGCATATCGAAGACTCCATTTTCAGACAGATATCGCATTGGGAAAGTTGGGAACGGTTTGTATAAACGTGCCGGTAAATGTATGGGTGCGACCGATATTAATCGTAAAAACTTCAAAATACTAAGTGCCGTTATTGCAAAGATCCGATAGTTCTTAAGCTTTCGGGTATCAACAGGGCCGGCACTATCGATAGCTGCTTTCGATGTTTTGCCGGCTCTAGGCCAGAAAATCGGAAAATCGCTACTTAGTTTTCCCCAACTTCGGCTCGCAACCACCGCCCACCGCCCGCCCTCCATACACCATTCCGCCGGTCAACGCACCAACGAGAAAACCGTAAGAGGAGGACATGGCCCTGCCCTCGATCTCCACGCTGCTAGGCGTGGCTTTCCTGGCGTACATCGGCCACTCCATCTATCAGATGTCGCAGCTCTTCAACACGCTACAGTGCAGCGGTGTGCCGTGCTACACATCATTCCTGGCGGACCGGCCACGCCTCCAGCTGGCATTGTTCTCCTCCCTGAGCAGAAGTCCCATTGCCTCCGAGGTGCGGGATCTGTACAAGGCCAAGCGGTTCGACTATGATCAGAGCTTTGAGCACGACTTCGAAGTGGATGTGCCGCTGAAGACGCGCCGCAATGGCTCCCTGTACTTTCATGTGGTCTTGGCCCTGGAGGGTGAGCCACTGGAATGGCGGAGCCTGCGCAGAGATGGACCCACCGTTGTCCATACGATGAGTCTCACGGATTACATGGTGCCGCGAGCGGAGGCCTTCAATCTGCTTGGAGATTCCGAAAAAGGAGCAGCGGCCGCTGTCCAGGTGAAGAAAAAGAAGGAAGCTTCCACCTCCGGACGTCCCAGCACTCACATCCGATCGAATATTTATGTCACCCTGCTCACCGATCTCTTTTCCGTGTCGCAAGCGGATGTCCCGCCGGAAATGGCACCGTTGATACGTGTCAATCGCAATCAACAGATCCTGCCCATCCTGCAGACTGATACATTTAATACGCGGCTAAAGGATCTAGTGCCCGTCACCCGCAATACCACCGAATTCACCTTCAGCTTCCACTACAAGCCCGTGGGTGTGGGCAAGCTCCGGCTGATGCTGCTCATGGAACACGCCACTCAGGCGCTGCTCACCATTGGATTTGCCACCAAGGACATCGACGAGGTGAAGGGCATCTTCTCGGACACCAATGTGTACTTGCTGTGTGGCACCATCTTTGTGTCCAGTATCCATGTAAGTAGGGATTGGAAAATCCTTTGGAAAATTAATTTATGTTTTCCTTTTCCCGCAGATGCTCTTCGACTTTTTGAGCTTTAAGAACGACGTGGCCTTTTGGCGCAAAAAGCAGTCGTACGAGGGGCTATCAAGCCGCACCACAATGTGGCGAGCATTTTCGCAGATCGTTATCTTTTTCTATCTGCTGGACGAGAATACCTCGTATCTGGTTCTTGTGCCCGTTGGCCTGGGCACGCTCATTGAGCTGTGGAAGTGCAAGAAAATCCTGCGTGTGGAGCTTAGCTTCAGCAGCCTGATTCGACGCAAGCTGGAGCAAGTTGACCGGCGGAATGGCAACAAATCGGATGTACAGTCCGGTCAGCTGGCGGAGGAGCAGAAGACCGATCAGTTCGACAGGCAGGGCATGCAGTATCTGAGCTATCTGCTGTATCCGCTTTGCATATGCGGAGCGGTCTATTCGCTCCTCTACCAGCCGCACCGCTCCTGGTATTCCTGGACACTCAATTCGCTGGTGAACGGAGTGTACGCCTTTGGCTTTCTGTTTATGTTGCCGCAACTGTTCGTTAACTATAAGCTGAAGTCCGTGGCCGCATTGCCGTGGCGTGCATTTATGTACAAGGCATTCAACACCTTCATCGACGACTTCTTTGCCTTCATCATCACCATGCCCACTGCCCATCGGGTGGCCTGTCTGCGCGATGATATTGTGTTTATTATCTACTTGTACCAGCGCTGGCTGTATCCGGTGGACAAGAGTCGTCTGGACACGGGTCTGGCCATTGGCGAGAACCCGGAAACGGCCAACAGCTCATCCGCATCTGCTGCAAATCGCAAAAAGCGAAATTGATCCTATGTCAGCAAAAGATGCAAAGGTTGCACATGTCGCCTAAAGCTTCAGGTCTAGCCCGTGTCGTAGTTAACCGAGTCCGTCTTTAGTTTGGTAGTGATATTAATCCTGTGTTGTAGACTCAACTGTTCAAAACTTGTGCGTAGTGTGGTTAAGTTAAATGGCAGCGGCCTCAACTGAAAATGCATTTTATACAATTTTAAACCAACAAGCACCATAAGATTGCAAAACTATGGAATTTACTAAAACACTTAATTTTAAAGTATAAACTAAGAAATAATGTGAATGACTTAAACGCTGGCCTTTCACATTCTTGGATCGGTCAGCTTAAAAGCCAAATGGTACACTTTACAATAATATATCCAAATGTAGATGAAAGCGTATTTTAGAAACAATCAGTTAACATGAAATCGTAATGGAACACCTACAAGTGATCCTAATATCTCAATTAACCAACACAAAATGCATTTTATAAAATCTAAAGGGAACCCAAGAGCATCAAAAGGCTGCAAAACATATAGAGAATCAAATGAAATCACACGTAATAAACAATAAACTAGAGTGTTTTAAAAAGTTAACAGAATCAAATTTAAAAGATAGGTGTTATATTTGTATGCCATTTTATTATAGCTTACTGTTAAGTCCAATATTTGTGCTGGATGTGTGTATTTGGGAACAACTGGAAAAGGGATTTCGTTATGGAACGGGATGGAGTTCGGCTTGTCGCAAAAAAAGGGATATATTTTAAGCTTAAACTAAACTGGCGAAGGAAAAAGAGTTTGCCGTGCGCACGGTTTATGGAGGTCGCTTGACGTTGACTCCACAAATTGGCTGGTGGAGAAGATCAGCTTAGCAAGCATTCACCTAGCCGTTGCGTATGCCCAGCGCCTGCTCCAATTCGGCCCGCTTCTGGTTGACCTTGGTGAAGAAGTAGCGCGAAACGGCCTCGTGCGTCCATGGCTGGTAGTAGAACTCCGACCGACGCTCCTCCTCCGGATTGCCTACCACATCAGTCATCAGCTGAAAGGGGGAAAGGTTTAGACAACGTTATGACGCATAGAAAACAGGACTAACCTTCAAATCTCTCGTCTGACTGATGATCCAGCGATGGATAAACATTTGCGGATCCTTGGCGAAGCTCAAGAAGAACTCCCTGTTCGTCTTCATCTGGTTGATCGTGTCCACCGTCTCGTGGATCTTGGTGTCCAGACCCTGGATCTCCTGTTGGCTAGCCGTGCTCATCAGGAAGCTGTTCATCTGGTTTTTGAGCGTATCATCCACCTCCACATCGATGTCGTAGCAAGCGGTCTGCTTGTTCTCCGCCCCGCTCTCAATGAAATGATTGATCACAATCGGATCGGGCGGATGCAGCAGCGGATTGAGGCGTTGCGGTATCTCGGCGAACTTCATTCGCTGGCAGCTGAATATCTGCTCCAGATACTTGTCGCAATTGATGTACTCCCGCTCGTGGGCATCCTGCAGTTTATGGGTCTTGATGTACTGCCACAGGGCGGATATAATCACCGGCCTGGTCTGTGTGTGTACGCCCAGCAACCTGGCGAGTCGCGGGTCCAGCTTGAACTGCAGCGGCTGGTAGTCAAGCAGCAGGAGGATGGTGCAGCGCACATTGCGATCGCCTGGCCGCTTCACCTGAAAACCGTCCGTCTCCTGGGTGGTGTGAGTGCGATGCCACTCGACCAGATGGTTGTCCGGACCGTACAGCTCCTTGTCCAGCTCGATAACCAGCGACTTGAAGAACGATGAAAACTTGCGTTTGATCTTCGTATTGGGATCGCCCTTGCCATCCTCTAACAGGCGACCCTCCACCCGCAATTCCCAAGAAGCAACGGCGCCCTCCTCGCCATCGTTTGTGGGCTCCTTGCTGGGATAGAATGTGTTCGAGATGAAGATGCGCAGTTTGCGCTTCTGCTTCATGGGTCGCTTGAGGGCCTCCTGGATGTCCAGACGCTTGCGCATGATGGTGGCATCCAGTTTCCGCTCAAACGTCAACAGATCCATGTACGCCTGCGATTCGGGCACCAGATCTCGCACCTTCTGCGGCAGTATCTTGTCGGCCAGCTTCTTTTTCTTTTTGGCCGTCACAAAATCACTTTTGCCACCGCCGCCACCCAAACTGCGGGACTCATTTGATCTCTTGCTGCCTCCGCCGGATCCAACGCCACCGCCACCGGCTCCAGTGCCGCGCAGACTGCTCTGAAAGCCCGACTGTTGGGCGGCGCGCTGCAGCAGCGATGGTCCCGGTACGCCGGGCACTCCAGGAACTCCCGGTACTCCGGCCACGTTCGCCGTGCCGGGAACGGGTTGCGTGGTGTTCGGATGCAGGGGAAACCCGCGCGGCTGTTGTGGATAAGATGATGCATGTTTAGATGGCACGTTAACTGCAGGAAAATGTGTGGAAAACTCACCGGAAAAGAGGCGCCTGGCGGCGGATAGGGACGCATGCCGGGCGCCGGTGGTGGTGGCTGATAGCGCGACTGCACCGGCGCTTGGCCAGGTGCAAAGCGTTGCGACATCTTTGCTAGGAGCTCCTCCCTTTTTTCCGGCCGTAAACACTTGCCTTTTGCAGCCGAAGGAAAATTTCTGGCTTTTTGTTTCAATACAACAACGCGTCAAACACACACACAATTTCGCCTGTAAAATGGCGTCAAAACAGGGCTGCACTAATACTGGTGGTGGGCTACTGGGCGATGGTTATCATACCGTTTGGCAGGGCTGCAACTATCGGTTGCCACGATCAACGAAGTTTTACATTTTAATATACCTACAGCTATATATTTAAAAACTTGCAAGGAAATTTGTAAAATGTAGTTGGCTTACATCAAAATAAATCAATTAAAAAAGAATATACCTACATTAGCTACCATCGATAGAACACATTTGCTTGATAAGACGTACGATAGTTGCAGTGTCACACCATAAACATAAGCAATATCGATAGACGCCGATAAGTTCGGACAAATAACGTCTTCTGAAATCGAAAAACGATAGGTTTAAAACCGACTTTGTCATTTCGACACAGAAAAAACAAAAAGCAATGGAGGACAGCTGGTGGGTGGCCAATTTAAAGGCTCTGGAGTCGAGGCCACAACGCCTCGAGGCCCTGACCACGATGAACACGACCATCGCAAAGGAGGCGGCTCTTTCGCGGCAAATCATTGAACGCCTGCTGACCACGGCGGAGTTGTATGACTGCGCCAATTCCGCGGCGGATTCGCAGGTTCCCAAGGATCAGGCTGTGGACGTGACCCTGGACTTGCTGGGCCACTGCCTTGATCAGCTGGCAATGGACACCGCCGACGAGCAGCTGCCCAGTTTGCTGAGACGTGGCTTGACCCACCCGAATCCCGCCTTGCGTGCCCTGGTGTTGGCCAGGTTGCTCAAGGAGCTGCGCCGCCAGTTGGCAGCCGGGCAGGTTCGCACTCTGCCCAACAATGAGCTTATTTTCCTCATCTTGGACGAGCTGAAACAGCCGAATACGGAGGGCACCTCGCTGGCCATCAATATACTGTCCATTGTGCTTGTTCAGCGGCTCAGCGATGCCGATGTGCAGGCCAAACTAGTGCATCTCCTCCAGCAGAATGAGATCGTGCGCTGTTGCGCCTACGAATTGGCAGTGGTGCTGGCCAAGGAGAGTGCCGCCTCGCTCAGTGCTGTCAAATTCATTCTGGACGCTGCACTCAGCGAACTGGACAACGATGATGTTTTATTGCAGGCCTGCGTCATGGACCTCCTAGGGCCACTTGCTGAACAGAACCATGGACTCTCCTACATGGAACGGCGTCGTGTTTTGGATATAATCAGCACACGGGTCCAACGCGTCGAGGAGCATCCGTTAGACGCCCTGCTCATACCCAGCATTATGAAGTTTTTCGGCAAAATTGCCGCATACCAGCCTCTGAAGATCATTGCCGGCTACCCGCACATGCTCGCCTGTTTGTTCCAGCAGCTGCAGTCGGAGGATGAGAGTATTCTGCCCACCGCCATGGATACGCTGGCCAATTTGGCCAGTACTCCGCAGGGTAAGATGCTCCTGCACCTGCACTTCAACGCGGCCATGGAGGAGTCCTTTAAGATATATGGCTCGTACACTAAGAAGCTATCGGCGCCCATCAAGGAGCGGCTGCTCAACTCGCTGGATGTGATTTATGAGGTGGAGACACCGCCCACCAAAGAACTCAAGTAATTTCGCACTCCATTCTTAATGTTTTTTCCTGCTAATCATTCTCTTCTTTTTCAGTACCATTCTTAAAAGCTGGTACGAGTGCTTCGCTGGGGGAGCGCATGCCAATGTTTTTATGGACCTGATCAACACCCCGTTCCCTGACCTCCAAATGGCCGCCTTGGCGCTGTTGAAGACCATTTGCAAGTACGGCTGGGGCATTGTAGCTCTTAAGAATACCGGCGGTGCTGTGGAGTTCTTGCTGTCGCGTCAAAGGGATCTGCACAGGTGCATTAAGTATATCAAGTGGCAAATCATGGAGATTCTGTCCGCCAGCGCCGAGTTCTCGCCCACCGAAACCGTCCGTTTTACGGCCTACGTGAACGAGGGACCCTATCACGTCCAGGCGGACCTCGATATAGCCACCGAACCGCAGGGCAACGCCTAGAGGTCGGTATGCCAAGCATTTGCGGCCTTTGATTCTAAATCGTATGTACAGCGACAGGTTCAATTAACATCTGAATATGTATTTATAGAATTACAATAAGATTTAACTATTAGATCACATGTAACAATGCCCCATTGGGCAGGTCGAATTAATGGGGATGCAACAAATAGTCAGAATATTCTTTGGACAATTGTAAGTGGTTTGCCTTAAAGCGATTGGTAAAATATCAACTTTTGTAATTTACATAGAAAGGATTGAATACCTTCCAAGGGCAAAGTAAATCATATGCAATAAAGAAACTTAAATACAACATGCTTGAGTCTAGCTGGAATATCTTGTCTAAGGGCTAATGCAATTATAACTTCAAAATGATATCAGAATAATAATAAGTACGTGAAATACCAAAAGCTTAAGGGTCCAATTACATGGAAGTGTCCTCTAGCCCCACTTGTGTGTATGTAAGTCTGTTGATCTCGTGCTGCATTCCAAGCCAAGTTACGCCGCCTACAGATAGCTCATCTGCCGGTGGGACATCCGCTTTCGCCCCGATCCGCCGCCCACACCGCCGCCCAGGTGCGCCAGACTGACACTCAGTCCGGACTCGTAGGCAGTCTGCGTTTGGGATCGGGTCTCGTTGTTCACCAGCGAGCAGCTGGGCAGTGTGTGACAGTAGCGGCGCAGCTGTTGCTTGAACGCCGCCGTGGTCAGTGTGTAGAGCACTGGGTTGAGGGCCGAGTTCACTGGCAGCACCAGTACCGCCAACCAGGCGTAAAGATCGGGCGAGATTTCGCAGCCTAACATGGATATAGTTAATGAGTAATCAACATAAAGCTATTGCAGTGGAACTCACCTGAGAGGGCAGCCACTTTGACCACGATGATGGGCAGCCAGCAGGCGCAATCGGTGGTCACAATGATGGCAAAGCTATACAAATAAATATTTCTTTAATGAAAACACTTGCCTGGGATACACCAAACTTACCGAGTGGCCACCACATTCTCGCGACCGCTGTGAGTGCTCCGCATTCCGCCACCGGAATCCCGTATCGCTTGCAGCATTCTGATGTAGGAGAACAGGATGAAGACCAGCGACAGCGTGTTGACCAGGATGAACAGCAGCGCCGAGTACTCCCAACCCTGTAAAACACATTTTTGGAATGTGAAAGCAATGCTTTCCAAGGAGCGGGTGATTACCTTCGCATAAGGATCGTGGATGTGCAGGGATAAGCAGACACCATTGTTGCCGTAGAAATGGTTTCCGAAGTAGGGATTGGGCAGAAGTGGGGCAGCAGCTAATGCGAAACTGATGCCCCACAGCAGCAAGAGACGCAGGACAATTCTGGGAAAAGGTATCTCTTTTAATAATTTATAATTGTTTACACAATTTACATGCAAACTACAATGAAGCAGTGAAATCAAACATAGTTGCATTACGAACAAAGTTTGTGCGGTAAATAGAATGCTGGGCATTGATAGTTGAGCAGTCAACAAATCAGCAAGTGTCTGCAGCACAAGTAATTAATGTAATAGAATAAACAATAACTTTATCCCCCTAACGAACACTTACCGAACTTTTTCCGTATCCCGCGGCTTGAGGGGCCGCGTCACGGACATCAGGCGATCCCAGGTGACCAATGTGAGCAGCAGCGTCGACGACTGGCAGCTGAAGGTGCTGAGGAAGCCTACACGGCGTACACGTGATAATTCACATTAGCCCCCCATTAAGGGGGGTGGATGAGATGGAGGTGATGGAGGAGGGATACGCACCTGCGAAGGCACAAACACCGCTGTGCCGCCAAGCCTCCTCGTATTTGATGTACTCGCCGCGAAAACTAATGTCCGCACAGGCAATCAAGGTGAGGTAAATGCCCATGAGGAAATCACTGGCGGCCAAATGGCGGAGGTACAGCGAGTGCTCCACGTTGCTCCGCGACTTGTAGAAGTAGCGCCCCAGCAGCACCAGTAGGTTGCCCACCACGGCAATGGAGGCCATCACCCAAACACTGTGAGGAAATGGTTACGCAAATGTTGCTTTAGCAGTAAGTAAAGTAGTAAAAACTTCAAGTTACTGCTGTTCATTGTGAACTTCAAGTATGCATATAAGACTAGGTGCATACGACTTAAAAATGAATATATATTTATAGATATTAATGATCCCGTTTTCTCTGTGTGCATTGAAATAGAAATACAGGAGCATCCTTTGCGACCTTGACTGGGACAATTGTCGTTATGCCGCTAACCATAAATTCCAGCAATTAAAGGAAATTTAAGTCTTCCCTGTGGTAAAGACTTCCTGTGCTTGTGTTTGTGGCTCGCACAATTGCCAATTGCCCGGTTGGTGTGCCTCATTATTGCAGTTCTGCTGACCAGGGAGGTGTGGCCATGGACGCCCGACTGGAGTGGAGTCCCGAGACTTGGGCACAAAGGAGCAAGCAGCAAGCAAAAAGCAGAAAGCAGCAAGCAGAAAGCACAAAGTAACATCAGCGTTCTGAGGAGCAGAAAGCAGCAAATAGTGAGTGCCAACTGTGGTGCCATGGCAATTGTGTAGTGTCGGCATGATGATTAGGCGAATGGAGGAAGAGAGACCTGTAATTTATGCCAGCCTTCCGCTTCCCATTCATTGCCAGCACTTCCGTTCTGATTATGAGCAGCCATCAATTATGCTTGACCCCAGAAACAGCTGTCAATTTCATTGAATTACTTAATTAAACGAAGATGCAGCTCCTTTCCGAGCTCATACCTCGACTATTGCATTCTCTCTTGTCTAAGACTAGAAACTCGCAAGTTAGTGAAACAAACAGTGTGCTCCAAGTAGGGAAATTTGAATTTCAGCTTTGCATAGCAGTAAATAATTCGAGGTCACCGATCAAACGAACTGGAGGTTATTACATCCTCCTGCGCGCAGCAACAACGCCATAATGTTGTAAATTTGAGAGAAACATTCCCGGTGCACAGCAGACACCTTCGCCATTGGATGGCAGTGCAGTTGTAAATGGAGGCTGGGCATCCAGGTGGCTAATAAAAGTGGAGAATGGCCCGGGAGAGAGCAGGGAAATGAAGCGAACTGGAAAAACGGAAAAACGGAGAGCCACGCCAACGACTTGAAAACCTAAAGTATTTAATTTTTATGAAAACGTCAACTTAGAATAATGAAATAATGTTCTAAGCACAAAAGCAAATTCTCGCCGGCACCGGCAGCCTTGTAGTCCTGTATCCTTGCTCTGCAGCATCCTTATGTTTGTCTGGCTGTGTGTGTGCACATGCTGGTGTTTGCTTTCGCTGTGAACACATCGAGATGGAGATGTGGATGGAGATGTGGATGTGGATGGAGTTGAAGATGAAGACGTCGGCATGCAGAGTGTGTGTAAAATGTGTAAAAGGCAAACAAACAACCCGACAAGCAAGGAGCGTAATTTTCATTTTCAACAGGAACACATCCTAGACGACGACGATGAGGCGATGGCAGGCAGCCAGATAATCACTCAGCACACTTGATGACAAGTGACTGCCGGTTGCCGGTTGCCAGTTGCCAGTTGTCAGTTCCGAGCTCTAAGTTCCGAGTTCCGAGTTCCCCATTTTCCGTTGAGAGTACCCCAGTTGTTGATGGGACTACCTATTTGTCTTGCCAAGTATGTTAGCTACTTGGCCAAGATACCCAATACAGCGGAGACAAGCGCCAGTGTTTAGACAGCGGGTCTAGCCACTTCAAAAGGCACGAATTTGGGTGTTGAGCGATTAGCACAAGGAATGCGGGAGCAGCGGGTAACTGGCGCCCAACGTGGGGCGCCACGAATGCTTTGCAGTTCAACACATCAATTTAATAATTGAGCACCGCCGTTTGATCCAAGCTCGTGATTTCAAATCACAATCTCGTTTCGCTTAAGTAAAGTTAAGTTATTTAAGTTACTTAGATCAGAGTGTGCATATGCTAGTATTTGAGTGCAAATTTCCCTCGTAGGCAGAACAATGCAGTTCTCGCACTCTAATTGCAATTGCAATTGTGCTTGAGTTCGGTTAAACTTCGAGGGCCATAATGACAACGATTTAATTGCAATCTAATGAATGCGATTCGCACACAGACCGCAAGGCGAAACAGGAAGCTCAAGTTTAGAACGCTCTTGGTTTTGGTCTCGGTCTTCCGTGGGTCAATTGGCAAGGGCTCTTAGCTTGATTAAATCGAAATCATCTTATCATCTTACGTGCTGGGGCTTAGCACTTGCTAGTACTTACCTGCCTCGCAATATCTGATTGTCCAGCAGGTGCAGCTTGCTGCTGATGCCATCGCCATGTGGATCGCAGACGCGGACATTCATGGCGGCGCTGCACAGATGGAACCACGAGAAGTAACTGCCGGCGACAAATAAGTAAGGGTATTTGGGTATTTTTAGGGATGTGTGTTGCTCTGCTCATAACCATTACAATTTAGCGATGGCTGTGGTTGGTGTTACTCACATATAATCCAGGCTGCTCAGGTTTTTTAGGACCCGCGGATCAAGGGTCTGGAAGCGATTGCCCGTTAGCAGCAGGGAGCTCAGGTTCTTCAAACAGGCGAAGGCCTCCAGGTCGAATCCTTCGATCCGGTTCTCGTTCAAGTGTCTATTTGGGGGAAAATGGGAAAGGGAAATGGGGAAGAGGGGGAAAGGGAAATCGGAGAAATCGGAGAAAAAGGCAGAACATTTAGATGAAAGTGGTTAACACATCAGAGCCGCGCGGCTTTATGGGCCAGCGCATAAAAGCCAAGCATTCGGTTTTTTTTGCATTCGCGTTATTTGCATTCGAGATTGGTTCCGGCAGTGGAAGGGGTGAAAAGGGGTGAAAGGGGGGTACAAAAAAAACAAGAGGAGTTCAGAGCTTAGGTTCAGGCATCCGACTCAAAGTTTCATCATTAAAGTTGGGCCACCGATGCTGTGGCACGTATCCGGCATTTGTCCGCCCATCTTTCTCTCTGATGTTTTCCTCGACTATATCTATCTTTTGATTTTTGCCCTGCATGCAAATCATTCCACAGGCTGTATTTTCTTTTTTTATTATTTTTTTATTTTTTGTTTTCGTTAAGCCTCCTCAATATGCATTACATGAATGCCAGGGACGGACGACGGTGGGTTGGTTAGCTTCCACAAACTCGCAGCGAAGTTTTCGCAATGAAAAACTGTCAGCTTTTTGGCTTTGCATTCCTTCGGCCTCGAACCACATAGCATTATTGATAAATGAAATTCCTTGGCCGAAGCGTAACTTAAACGGCAATAAATCCAAATGACACTTTCTCCCACTTTCCCCACCCCTCTCCCCACACCCCTCTCCCCACTGTCACTCAACCTCTGCTGTTTGGGATCAGAAATCGGAGGTCCCGAAGTCCTCTGGTCACGGGCCACATGGAAGATGGAAGCCAAGCAGAGGGAAAATTCCATCAGAGGTCAGAGAAGTGGCACTTGTTTGTTCGAAGCCCTCCTTCCATAATGATGCCCTAGAGGGTATGCTCGAATTCAGCAATATGTTTAGTGAGCTTAGCATTAGTTACTTGGTCAAATTTACGTGCATAATCTAGTTAAGCAACCCTATTACTCGCAAGAACTCCTACACATAAAGCTTATGACTTTACAGGGTATTTCAAGTGCAGAAAGACTTACAAGCCTTGTAGATTGCTGAGATTGCAAAAGGTTTCATCTCGAATGTGGGATAATCGATTGCCAGCCAGAAATCTGCAATAGGCAACAGATTGATATATTTCTACTTTCTCCGTGGAAAATCTACTCACAAATATCGCAGGCGTGGAAAGGGGAATGTATTCGCGGCGATTTCCTCGATCTGATTGTAGGCCAAGGACAATGTGTGCAGATTGAGCAGGGTCCTGGGAAATCCTTCTGCGTCCAGACGCTTCAAGTGGTTTTCGTTCAGATAGCTGCAGGATAACAACAACTCTATATATGTATGCATGTGTATTCAGCAAAGGATTTTGGGCTAAGAGCGCTACTTACAGCACTTCCAAATGCGGCAGTTGGGCGAAGACCTCGGCTTCAAAGTTTCCAATGCGATTGCCACGCAGGTCGCTTCAAACAAATGTTCACATTTACAAAATAATTACTTATAAATTATATTTGTTTTTATTTTTCAAATACTTACAGCTCTTGTAACTTCTGTAGATTCCGAAAATCGCTTCGCTTCAAATGGTGCAGGTGATTGCGTGCCAAAATGCTGACCACCACCCCCAAAAAAAACAAAGAAAAAAAGAAAAATAATATGAAATAGATAAAAAATCTAATTTTAATGCTGAAAAGTTGGCAACAAAAGCCGATGCAATTGCATTCAGGCAGTGAAAAGTCGGCGCATATATCTTGATTTTAATTAGCCATTAAGCGCAAGTAACAAACGCCACACGAGAAAATGCACTTTTGCCCAGCTGAATTCCCTTGCTACACTGCAAGCAAAATCAGTGTGACAAATTAGAAAAGAGGCAACTATAAAGCTAAGCTGGGTATCTTTAAATGTGATATACTTTCAAAATGTTTAGATACATAATTAATCCTATAGATACATAGATACAACATCTTTTCATTAGCATTCATTCATTGCTTGCCAGATTCTTGTCGCAGCACTTTTCTCGCTGTGTGCGATTGTCAACCGGACAGAGACAGAGCCAACTTTCGGGCCAATGCCAAGTGCAGCTGGTCCTCCGGATTCGTTGGCGCCGGAGACGGAGTGCAACGGATATATGTATCTCCGTCCCTCGTTCGCCCCAAATCCGAGATCCGAAATCCGAAATCCGCCTTCCGCCGCAAAAGTGTAACTGAGTTGTTTATGTGTTTTCGTGTGCCGGCAGTTTTGTCTATTTTCTCTATTTTGTCTATTTTGCAGCGCATTCAAAAGGGGCCTTATGAATGGAAAATGAATTGCGGATAAGTCGCCCTCTATGCATTTATAATATTAAGTGTTTTAGTACCAAAAACTATTTTAATTGGATCTCTTTCCAAAGTAGAACTTAAAAGGCTGCGTAAACATAGGATGTCATAAACATAGGTTTTCCTAATGTTTATGATATGCCATAAATCTAATAGCATTGAAGGCACTTTAACTTGAATTAAAGATTATAAGAAAATGTTGAAAAAGAGAGTTAGGATTCGTTTATAACCGGTTGGTTAATCGGTAAGTTTTGGCCTTTGCCACTTGCTTTTTTGCCAGCTGGCGTTGTTATTGTTTTTCCACTTTTTTGAGGCGGGGGCGGTGGCAAAAGGAAATGGAAAAGGGGGCGTGGGCCCTTCGAGTCAGTGCACAAAACAAGCTGAAAACTTTTTACCGTCTGTGCTAATATTTTTATGCTCCGAGGCCGTGCAGAGAAAAAATGCGTTGAGGAAGTTGGGAAGTGAGTTTGTGGTGGGTGGTGGGTGGTGGGTGGTAGGGTGGGAAATTGGGAAAATCGCCACAACAATGAGGCAAAAATGCGATGCCACATTGTCAGTCGATTGGGCAAGAGGTTGGCTTTAATCCGGCAACAATGGGCCAACTTTATGGGCCAACAAAGGTTGACAGCAATTGTGATTGTGATTAGCATCGACTGCCGCACATACAGCACACATATGTATGTGGGTTTCCACTGTGCCGGCTCAATTCTCCCATGAGTCGTGATATAATCGACCACCCCCCACCCTACGTTTATTGGCAATTACTGGATTTTTGTCATTTAGCACCTCCGGGTGGCCAAAAAATAATGGCTTTTTATCGCAGCATATCTCTTTCGGCCCTTTCGAAAATGGTTCGATTTCGTTCATTCGTACATTGTGTGCATAGTTGTGGCTGTGCAGCAGGCCAAGTTTCTGTTGTTTTTGTCTAATTTGATTTATGCTTAATTAGCATTTACCTGCACACCCACAAACGTGTGTATTTGTTTTGCAATTGTATTTTTTATTGAGCCTTTTTTATTAATACAAATGGCCGGCTAAGCCAGCGGATGAAATAAATAAGCGAGACACTAATGCTGCGCTGAAATACGCACTGTACATCCGGCAGTTCATTGCAAATCAATGTTTTATGCAAATAGAGGAAGGATTGTAAATGCTAGTACTTGCATATATTCAAATAAAGTGGTGTATATCCTTTTTTGATTGCAATGGTATTAATTAAGCCAGCGATTAAGTTAAGTGCTCAAATTGAAAAGAACGTTGAGCATAGATTTCTTTCAATAAGCTAAAAGCGGCTATCTAGCCGAGCTCATAATTGGCTAATTTACAATTGACCTATATCCGCGAAGCAACCGGAAGTTGGCCATAAAGTTGGTGACTATATGTATAGTATAAAGTATGAAGCATTAACGAACATCGAGTGAAACGATACTTACAGAATACTCAATTGATTGCCCTCGGGGAAGAAGTGCTCCGGCAGATGCGGTAATTTATTATCGTCCATATAACTGGAAGGACATAATCATGAGCATAAGTTGTAGCGAGGAAATTATTAAAGATTCTCGATGGGGTTGGGGAAAAAAACAAAAACAAAAAAAGCCAGAAAACTGTTAAGTGCACATAAATAATGAGACTTAATTATGAGTTATTGTGGGGAGTGGGTCACATGGCTGCCGGGACAGGATACTCACAGGGTCCTCAGTGGGTTTTCCGCCAGGCGATCGAATGCATGCGAGGCAATCTCACGGATTGCGCAGAACTTCAGCACTCTGCGGCGAATGAAAAATACAACAAAAATATGTATAAAAAGTAAGTAAACTTAAATAAAGTAAACAGAGACGTGGGCGAGAGGACACGAGTGAATAAAACGTAATAAATATGAGATTCAATTGTGAACTTGGGCACAATGGGCGTCGGCTGAAAAGTTCCCCCTTATAGCTACCATAGCTACCACAGCTACCATAACTTTTTGACCCCCACTTCCCCCAAGACGAGATATGGATAATAATGCGCTTTGTTTTCGTCGTGTCATTGTTTTGGCCCCAAAAACTTCGCTGCTCATTTGTATGTGCGAAAATAGGGGACTTGCATGGCGACTTCATTAGGAGCTTAATTTGCAATTTAATGTTTCAATTGATTGCAAATTTACATTTTTAAGGCATTTTTCCGAACACCAAAAAAGCCACAGCATCTTTTTTGACACCTTTTCTTTGTACTTTACAACAGCTATAGAAACAAATCTTGCTTAATTAAAGTAGTTATTATTTTTCGGTTGTAAATCCTTTGCAAATTGCTGTGCTAAAACCATTAGCGGCAATCGCAAGTCTTTGTGGCTCAAGAATGCATTTCAACTTGAATTTGGTTTCCATGCGGCGTAATTGATGGCCCAATAAATTTGTGTATATCCTTGGTATTTGTTTTGCACTCAGTTTTTATGGCTCAATGTGGGATAAGCCAACCTATTTTTAGTGGTAATTGTCACCTTAAATTTCTTCCGTGGAAATTCTTTCGCTAGCAAAGAAAGCCAAACAAAGTTGTCTGTGCCTTTGGGCTGAAATATTCATCATCACGAATATGGCCACGAAAGGGAAGATAAATGTGTTGAAAATGTCCCAGGGATGTATAAATAAGGAGAAGGGCGATTGGAGCCACTGGAATATCCTTGTTGATCTCCCCCTTGGTTTTCCTCACAAGGATGTGTGCAAATTGACGGTCGGGAAATCGTATTTGGTGGAATGACAAGAAACTAAATTCCGCTTTGGCAAAACTTTGCGTCTTCAATTCGAGCTGAGATTGGTTAAAACTTTAATGGCAACTGAGAACTTGCATAGTCACTGCAACACTCGACGAAAAAAGCTATGAGTTTCTTTTCTGTAAATATCCTAAAAATATACCTTTTATACACTTTTTGCTCTGTGTACTCGGCAGCCAGCACTGTTGTAGATTTATACCTAGATCGTGCGAGAGCTTGCGAAAACAAGGACTCTGTGGATGTCCATCTTCAGGGAATGGCGATACGACATGTACCACGAGTGTCTGTTTTAAGTCGGGCCACTATGTCCTTTGGCACAGTGACACATAAACTGCAACACGATGCCGTGCATATGTGTTTCTGAGTATCTGGGTAGCTATGTACATACATACGTATGTTTAGCGAGCTTCGAGAGGCGCAGAGTCCTTATCCTTCCGGCTGTCTGGCTGTCTGGTTGGTACGTAATTTGTATGTGCGCCAGCGTGTGATGGCCACCAGTGATACTGACGCAAGGACAACGACCACGTCGACTACGACTACTTAAAGGCACCATTAAGGACACAGCATGTCGCTAATATTCAATGCGGTCTGGTCTGGTCTCGGCTGGTCTGGTCTGGTCTGTTCTGTTATGTTATATCCTCGTTCCGGTCCTCGTCCTTCTGCTCCTTCTGCGCCTCCTAAAAATTTGAACATCCCCCCAATCGCTTGCAGCCGCTGCAGTTAGAGTCATCTGCTTGCATTTCCGTTTTAATTAAGAACCCGAACGGGTGTTATGACATCCCTTAGTTTATTTTGCTGAGCGCAGGAAGCGCCAACAAACACCCAAGAAACTATTACTTACCGTACAGAATGTTAATAGACTTCGCTTGAAATTCTCAAGCCTTTAAAGCGTTTACTTACAGGCTCTCAACGTCTGGCAATGCAGCGAAGAAGTTCTCATGGATGGTTTCGAAATTGTTTCCCGTTAGATCGCTGTAAGTCATAAAACCGCTTATAAATTACATTTTACAATATAACAGTGATACATTTTAATAAACTTATAACTGCCTAATATTGAAATAAGCAATGAATTACAAAACAACTATAATAAACCAGCGAAACTGTACTTACAGCGTTGCCAGATCGTGCTGCGGCAGTCGTGCTGGTACATCAGTTAGCTGCTGGAATCGGCACAGAATTTCGTCACCACGACAAGGACAGGAAAAGTTCTCGTTGGGCCAAACTAAGTGAAGAGTAGAGTTGTATTTGAATTCGAGGACTACCTAAAAGGATGTACTTACGGCACTCGCCAATCCTGAGATTGTCGTGTCTGCCGAAGGGCTGTTTCCTGTACAGGTGGTCCCAGTACTTGGCGTCCACCTCGTTCACGCAGTTCACCTCGTCCGATGCGTCATCGCAGTCGACACTGCCGTCGCAGTTGGCCCGCTGCGGAACGCACTGCGCCGTGGTATTGCAGTGGAAGTAGCCGCCAGGACACTTGTCGGCGGAGTCGGGCACCAGGATAACGGACTCAGCGCCATCAATTACGCCCAGCAGCGATATCACCTCTCGCACGGGGGCTTCCGCCTCTTTGGCGTCCGCCACTTCCGTTTCCGCTTCCAGTTTCGTTTCCGTTTCCGCTTCCGGTTTCGTTCCGATTCCCGTTCGTATTCCCGCTTCGTTTGCCATCCCTGTCGCACCTTCTGCTCCTTCCGCCGCCTCAGAAGCAAGTGCGAGCAGGATGCAGAGAGTAATAGTGATGGGCAGACGAGCTGAAAGGGATCAGCAAGGCGATAACGATTAGTGAGCGTTGTTATCGAAGGAGCAAGCTTGGCATCGAAAAGGATCTTCAATATGCAGATATGTATATTAAAATACAATAGAATTTATAAATATTCAAATATTCCGACGGGAAGAACAGAAATCGGTGTTGCCAGGCAGTGAATACAATGCAGAGAGGTTATTACCAAGCTAAAAATAGCACCCAGGAAGTAATTGGAATGCTACCAGTCAGAATGAGAATGTAGAAAGCCCAGAGCCATTTGGCTAACTTATGGCCAAAGGGAATCCACAAACGTAAGCAGCAAAAAGCAGAAAAAAAAGAAAAAAAAATGTACAAGAGAACAGATTTTCAACGCGTTGAAACAAACAGATGCTGCTGCCTATTTGGCTCCATAAATTTCTTAAGCAAATGGGGCCGAAATATTTGTTTAACCAATTAAATGGGTTAATTAGCATTCGATTAGCCGAAAAGCGAAATAGAAGTGAACACTCTCTGGCCCATTCATTGATGTTTGGCTCAATGCAAATACATTTGTAGGTAGTTTCGTATATATTTTGTATATATTTTTTATATAGTTTGTATATAAAAATATGCATATACTGAGCACGCATTGAAGGAGCTTCCCTTGAGACTGTTGTCAGTGCGTTTATCATTTTTAACGATTGCACTTAAATGCGTCGCCATTTCCAACGCCCCCACATGGACAGGGAATGGCAATTGATTGTGATCGAAATGGTATGGCTGATAGCTGGGGGAATATTGGATATTTGAAGTTGGAAACTGCATGGAAATGGCGAATATGTAAAATGTGTAATAAAATTGTTTGTAATAAAAATTACGCACAGTACATTTGGGGCTCAATGGCGATGAAATGGCCCGTGAAATTTCCCTTCTGCCATCAGGACATTTTTTTTATTTGTAACGACCCCACAATATGTAGTATTCATATTCCCTACCCCCCTATCCCCCTTCCCCTCGCCTTTCGAAATCCTTTCGATTTCAGTTGGGCCTTCGATAAGGCATCATCCACATCATCAGCATGACTGGCTGACTTGCTGACTTTCTGACTTGCTGACGGACACGATGGCATGACAGCAAATGAAAAGAGCATAATAATGAAATGAAAGTGTACCTGTACAAAAAGTATAATTATAATGCAAAAAGCGGGAAAGGTAAACAAATGCAAATCAAATTAAATCCGGCCGGGAATATACATATATCAAGCTCATGGGGTAATGATACCATCGAAGTTTGTGTACCCTGTGTCGCAAATGCAAATATAATTATGGGGCAAGTGTATACAAGTTGCTGTGTAGAATCTCCTTTGGTTTTGTGTCCCATATTAATCACTTTGGAAAATAGCATAGAATTAATTAAATACATTTCTGGTTAAAGCTACATCTGCGTTGATTATCATATTTGTTGTTAAAGTTAAACAAACACGCGACCCGCAAAAGAAAAACATGCACTTGGCCAAATTGAAAAGTCAACATAAATACACAAATATTGTGCAATCTCTTGTTGATTTTAAGTTTTAATATTGCTATTTTTAGGCACAAAGGGGGAATATGCAATTTGCAATTTGCTTAAAAAACATATTTGCCGATCGGCAAATGGAAAATTTCAGGCAGTCAAAAACATATGGCCTGTCCCCCATGTTAATCCGCATAAACAAGGACCCCGGGATGTCCTGGACGTCCTGGATGGGCGATTGCATGGCACAGGAGGTCATAACTCAGACGCGGCGGAGAGGAGAACGGATTGCAATTACGGCCCGAGATGCAGACGGGCGACTGGAGACAGTGAAGAGTCAGGAGAGCAGGAGGACAGAAGGAGCAGGAGGAGCAGGAGAACAGGAGGAGCAGGATGAGAAGGACTGCCACAACTGGGAACTGAGCTGAAATGGAAATGGAAATGATGCGCAGGGGCGGCGACTCTATAAAAGTGTAATTAAGCGCGCCATCCAAAGGCGGGAATGGGCATCCGAATGCCAGGACAAGCACAAGCACAAGGACAAGGACATAGCGCATTTGACACGTGTTGCTAATGTGCCCCATGCACATTGGGGTTTTTCAGGCTGAAGGCACTGGGATTGGGAATGGAACTGGAACTCTGGGGCAACTCCGCAGCAATCCAATACAATCCCATCCCATCGCATCCCATCTCATTCAATTTGCCCCGGAAAACCCGACGACGAATGCCGCCGATGGCATATCAACGTTTTGTCAACACATTTGCGGCAAATTGAAATGTTTGATGTGTGCGGCTTGGACTCGTCTGGCTACCGCCATGATTGATGAGCTAGATCTCAGCAGGGGGCATCCCCATTCGCTTCTCCCCCATTTTCCACAGCTTTCCTCGAGTTTGCCTTTTCCCTTTGCAAGTGCATGCTGCAGTGAAGGCGTTTCACTCAGCAAATATACTTTTACAACTTTGTAGCTCATAAATTCTCATTGAGCCACTCAAAGAGCTGCACCACTGCCCCATTTCCACACCCATCATCCTAGGAACCTTCGACGGGGAAATCCTAATTGCAGAGCAAATGCTTTTGCCCGAAATGCTGGAACAAGAGTATTTTCGGTTAAATGCTTGAATTCTGCATGCCTCAAACTGAACTGAAATTCCGACAAACATTCAAGCTAACCAAGTACATGCAGTGAGAGAAAAATGTACGCCATTATTTATTTCAACTTTGTTTCAAACATATAGTTTTCTAGCTATGCTAATTAAGATATTCCTCTCAGTGTACCAGCACTCCCAAGCACTTGTGGGTGGTCTGACAACCCTCACAACGAACTCCGATTTGTTTATCCAGTCTGACCCTTGCCCCCCACCCACGTGACCTTCTGGAATCATCGGTCGAAAGTAGCACTAAGAGGTACTAAGAGGGCGGTGGGCGTGGCGCAATTAGAAGAAACGAAAACCCAATAGGAACTCACGAAAGTAGAAGTCAATTGGGCTGGCCGAGTAGGTAAACAAATTATCTGCAGTTCGATGTCCGCTGCCCAATTCAACATTTCAACGTCCGTCGATCAATATATAATATCAATATATATTGGATCATCTGATGAATCACAGTTCTCCACTCAATAGAACTATAATAGAATTATAATTGTTGCCAATGATATACAACTAACTATCCACTTCCACTTGCAAGCACATTTGAAAACTCAAAAGTTATAATATGTACATACATATGATGAATTAGTGCGAGTGTTTTGTTTAAGGCCATCAAACAAACCGAATATTAATTGGATTTGGAATGGGAATTAGCTATATGTCTATATAGTACCATTACGACATTTACTAACAAAGCAACAGCTGAGAAATTCCAAAAGCTTTATTCACTGCGCTCCGTTTCGTTGCCTTCAAGTGTTTAGATTCAAACGGATTCCGAGTTCAATTTTCGCTATTGGATAGGAATTTTTATACCCGCCCGAAATGGAAAACAAATCCACTGCGATGGCCGCCGAGCAAAGTTTTTGGCTAACAACAAAGTTGTAAACATCAAATTCGACTGGGAATTAAAAAATATAATAAGAAAAGAAAAGAGGTACAACAACAGCAGCGAATGATAAACACAAAAGGCTTGTCAAGTGCCCACTCGCAATGCGCTAAGTACATGCGAGTACATCAGTAGACTATGAAATATGTACATACATATGTATGTATGTATGTATGTATGTACATATCTCATATCTCTGGAGGGGATTTTTTGTATTTAAAGCTGAACAGCGGATGCTTAGTTATTCCATTTGGGAGATTCATTTGCGTTTGCCACACTTAATTACCCGATGGAAATTAATCATTTCATCGCTCTTGCGGATGCGGACCCCAATGGGAAACCATCCCAATGATTAAGGGACTCGAATTGGAATCGGATGATATTGTGGGTAGATGGGTAGATGGGTGGTTTGGTATTGGTGGGTGGTGTTTGTCAATAGTTCGGCTATTTGAACTGCCGCTGACAGCGGCGGCGAGAGAGAACCGAATACAAATGAAAACAAATGCGATGCGAAATGCTTAATGCCCATGCGATTGCTTTTGAGGGGTCAGGGGTTTGGGGTCAGGGGTCAGGAGTCATGTGACACAAGAAAACCGGGAAAGTCGTGCCGAAATTAAGCGGTTTCTAGCCTGCTTTCGATGCACAGCGAGAAAATAGCAACGAAACCTTTAATGGAAACTATGGAAGTGGAAATAGAACTTTATTTGCAAGCAAGTTTGTTGTTCTTTTGTCTAATAATCTACTGTATAGCAATAATCAGAAGTAGTATATAGACTTTTTCTCAGTGCAATTTGCCGATTTGCCTTATTGCTTCTATTTGCCTTACTTTTCTTGTTTTTTTTAGCTGTCCTTCTCAGTTAGGCTTCAATCAGGGAATTACGCTAGCCATTTTTTATTTTTCCACTTGGCAGGGTCAGAGGTCACATCACTCACACGCACTCGCACTCACACACACACACACACACACTCACACAGGCACACGTCCGCACATATGTTAATACCGTTGTTTTATCTTCCATTCCTATTTGATTTAGCATAAAAAGTGGACCCCCGTCTGATTGCTGTCCCTTAATGTTTGACCTAAATTAAGGAAAGTCAAAAATGCTGTGCATCATATTAATTTGATGTCCTTTTGCGTAATCCCAATTGGGAGTCAGCTTTGATCTCTAGGACGTTTTTAATCGAAACTCCATGCTGGGGAATGCCCCTAACATTTGGAAGCGATATTTCGATATTCGATCTTCGATGTTCGATGTTCGAACGGTGAGCCAAGAGAGCTATCGATAAGTATCACAGTCACAAACACAAAAGCTGGTTGCACTGCGTAGTGGAAGGAAAAGTAAAAATCTATTATATATTTCATCACAACTATATCACCAAGAATGGAGGAGGACCACTATATGGTACTGGGCGTGGATCCCAAGGCCACCGAGCAGGACATCAGGCAGGCCTACAAGCGAATGGCCCTCATTTACCATCCGGATAAGAATCAACATCCACGCACCACGGCTTACTTCCGGAAGATCAAAGACGCATTCGACGTCCTCTCGAATGCGACGACCAGGACAGAATACGATCGATCTTTAAGCCGCAGGAGGACGGAGCCGGAGCCGGAAAGGAGGAATACTTCTGGATATGGAGGTCAGCAACAGAAACAAATGGGGGAATCCGGGAACACATTAGCCCTCATTGGCGCTGTGGGCGCATTGGTGGTGGGTCTTCTCGTCGGATTCAGTGCCACCAGGGTATTAAGCAACTCGAGTAGAAACAACTAGGTGATACATCTAGTCAGCACAGGGAATATTGGCAATGTATGTATATTGGAAATGTATGAATTATCAAAACATGTTAATGATAAAATTTAGTACAAATTTAAGAAGCTTTACGAAAGCGTTATTCGAATTTCACAAGTAAACGAAATGTATGGTACGCTGTAAACATTTGGAATAAAACGCACTTTTTTCGCTTTGAAAACATAGTGACGGCAAACATGTTCTTTCCTTCGAAATCGACGAGATTTCCCAGGTGCAATTGGTACATCTATGAGCTAATTTACGTTTAATCCGAGTTAATCGATTGAAGCGGACAAGCTTGGAATATATGATCCAAGTTGGTCCACAAGGTATTTGCTGCAGAAGCTGTGAAAAGTTTTCGAATGCCAGGGAAAACTTGCGTGCAATGCGCCCAAACTTGATTCTCCTAGGTGTTTCATTGGGATTTGTTTATCTTGGCAATTCAATTACTTGCCAACTTGAAATGGAACGAATAAACAATTAGATAAGTACTTTGATAGGAAATCGGTAAATAGTGTTTAATAGCTAAACAATTTTACAAGTGCATAAATACATTGTAGATATTTTTGAAACATATGTTCGAGGAAAAAACAGTAGAGCCAAAAAAACAACTCCATTTTCTTTGAAGGCCAAATGTGTTTTCACTTCATTAGCGAGCTGCGCAGTGCTGCAGGACCTCTGATCCCTTGGGATTTCCATTTGCCAACCAAAATAATGGGTAATGGATCCATTCGCACTTCAATCATATAAGAGCTCTATGACCCCGGCCCCAATCCCAAATCCCAATCACTTTCCATTCGGGGATTCCCGGTCTCGGCCCTTCCTGCTTTTCTTTTTTTTTTCGGCAATCATTCAGAACGCCCAACATGTCCGCTTTGGATTCGGAATAAGATGCCTTAAGGCCTCAACGGCTGAACAGCACCACTTCCGAGTGAACCCCTAATGAGGCATAACCTTTATGGCGGGCACTGTACTGCCATTGCCGCCGCCATTGGCAATTCAATTATGCGACGCCTCAAAAAAGAGCACCACAAAATTATATGGATTACTTGATCAACTTAAAAGCCGCCCCACTCGATGGATCTGCACTGGACCCACGCTCCGTAACCTGATAGTGGGCCTTCAATTCATTGGCCCTCTGGAAATTGGACAGCGGACTGCGGACAGCGGACATTGGGGGCATCGATTAGCGTCCGCCGGATAATGATACGGCTGCAGATACGGATACGGTCCCGTCCGAGTGGAGATGCCTATGCGGATGCTTAGGAACATGGGCGCACTCGAAAAAATGTAATAGATTAATAGATTGGCAAAGATAAAGCAGCAAAATTACACAAATTTAATTTAAGGGATTCTACCAATTAGAGGTGGCAGAACATCGATTAACATCGATCGTTTTCTACATCGATGTTTCGCCAACACCAATATTAATCGCAATCGATCATTCATTTTAGTTTATTTTATTGAATTGAGAAAGAAAAACCTGTTTAGTTGGATGTAAACAGATGCATTAATATATCTATTTCTCTATTAATTTTTGTTGCCTATTTATATTTACTTGTTTTGGAAACTACTTATTACTAGATATTAACATGTTAACATGATCACATATTTATTCAAGTGTGCCACTCGAGGAGGCTAATGGATCCGCTGCAGTGCACCCACACACCAAGTGGACCAAGTGAAACTGTAGAGCCGCTGGCCCATAAATAACGATTGCTGGCCGTATTCAAATTACCTAAAAGCGGTTAACCGGAGTTGGGTGCAAAATGGGGATATGGGGATATATGGGGATTATTACTCCAGAAGCGTATCACCATATTTTCGGGTGGTACGAGTGTTCGCCCGCCAGCGACAAGTTCTTAAGTGGAAAATCGCCGGGCTTCCCCTTACACATTTCCCATATGAACGTGTAGTTATGTGTGTGTGTGTGTGTGTGGGTGTCTTTGGGTCTCGGAAAATCGGGAAAAATCGAGGAGTTGTGGGCGGCACACACACTCACCCTTTTTCACCCTTTTCGCCTTCGCCAGCCTGAGTTACAATTTGTTTTTTCCGCTTCTGCGGAAAAATTTGCCCGGTTTTCTGCTCCAGCTTAAGCTTTGTAACTAGGATTAAGTCTTACGGAGGGGCAAACTGCGTTTTAAAAAAATATCTACAATTAAAAATGGACCCATTTAAATAGCATTTCGCACCTTTTTCATTTCTTGGCAATACTTATCCATTTCGTTAATGAGTGGTTGCTTAAAATAAAATGAAAGGCAATTTATCAAAGTAAAAATGTAAGTAAATTTGAGGAAATATGTTCCAAATCCAGATGGTACTGAACAACATAACTAAATGCCCTCATTAGGTAATTCCCCAACTAAGCTTATTATAAATACAGACGAAGAAAAAACTAATAATTACCCCAAGCAGCTTACGCAAATAGTTTTGGCGAATTTAATAGAATTTGAGAGGGGCGAAAATGGGGGAGACTACCCCCACTTAATTGACACATTCCACTTGTTTTTCGTGGCTCATTAAAAGATGTGGTTTGTGGCCAAGCACCAGACAAATAATCCCAGTATCTATATATATATATATATGTATGTATATAGTATATAGTGGGGATGAACGGATTTGTCTAAGCTGCCAACGCAGTTACAACTAATAACACAACTTTTGGGGCGTCAAGCGTTGTCAGGTCAGCGCCCATTTCTCTGGCCACAGGAACCACAAGGACCCTAGTCCACCCTAGTCCACCATAGGCCACCATAGGCCACCCTAGTCCACCCTAGACCACCCTAAACCACCCTAGTCCACCCTAGCCCACCCATTCACCTTTTTAAACCTTCTCGCCTAGGCATTTGCAATTCATTCGAGCTCATAAATCTAAACGGCACCACGCACTTACACTTAATGACATTTTATTACAACATTTTAACGCACAGAGCCAGAAATAGACAGAGATAGAAATAGACATTGCCGGCGGTGGGTGCGAGAGAGAGGGCGCGAGAGTCCAGCCATTGGGGCGTCAGCTCCATTTTAATAACATAAATTAATATGCAAATTGGAACAGAATTTTAATTGAAAATCGTTTCGATAAAAATACATTTCGGCCACAGGGTTTCTCGTTGCATTTCCGAACTGCCAAACCGAATTCCTGTCAATCGTCAGCATTTTGATTGGATGCTGTAAAATGTTTTGGCATAATCATTTTCAGTTTTTACACCTCAGAAAACCTGAATCATTTCCAATATTTTCCATAATTCTTACAGTTTTTGGTATATTATAAACATTTAGTTTTTTAAAGCTCTAATTCATATATTTGCAAAACTCTTTTCGCCTTAATTTTACAAATTTGTTAAATATTTTAAAGAATTCCCCAACGCACTGGGAAAAAAAACTTTTGTATCTAATGCACTTTTTATTCGCAGACATTTCTGTTTCCCCGAGCTCTTTTTGTAAAAACTTTTTTGTAAAAACTTCTTGCTGCCCTTTGAACTTTGTCAAACATTCCGGTGCGTTCGTCACTTTTGCACCTTTATGTGCATACAACTTTTGGAATTTCCTTGTAAAATTTCTACAGTTTTAGAACTTTTAAATACATTTTTAGATTGAATACCTTTTATGCTATGATAACTTTAACAATATCTTTTTTTTTTGCGAATTTCCTGAAGTAGCAAACATTTGAAATCCCCAATTATCCCATGCATCCATGGGATCCACCTAACCAACCAAAATCCCAGGCACTTTCACATCCGCAGATGGTCAATATCTTGATCGGGTTTATTATTATTATTTCGATTCGCGTTAAAATGCCACACAAACATTGCGGATTAAGTAGATAAAAACCTATACACATGGAATCAGAATCAGAATCGGCATCGAAATCGGGGAATATCTGGCTTCTATAACTGCACCAATAAATATACACACAAACAAAAAGGGGGTATTGTTTACTTTTCCGAGACGTACGCATGATCACTATTGACATCCAGGGAGTTCTTCGCTCGTTTTTTCCACCGTTCCACCGTCTCAACGGGCAATAAACAATATTTAATTATAGACTCTGATGGGCACAGCAAAAAAATACAAAAAACAACAAATGAAACAAAACGAATCAAGAAATACAACTTCGCCGCACTTCAATGTGAGATCGCGGATCCAAAAATATATATATGTATATATACACGGATCACCGCGGGAAATAGTTGAATTTTAGTTGAATTTAAATCAAAATTTAGTTGAATTTTAGTTGAATTCTAGTTGAATTCTAGCCGATTTTTGGTCCGCAGCGCCGCGCGTTCGCTGCCAACGATAACAAACAACTGAGCTGAAAAAAGCCGAGCGAACGCCTGCAACATGTGGCATGCGGCTTTTCCAGGTGCCCCGCCTACTGGCCCCCCAACCGCCCACCACCCACCACCCATCGCACTCATTCAGCGCGCCGGCTGGCAATTTATGAATGAAAAGCTGAACGGGAAAAGCTCGAAAGCTGCAAAGAAAAGCGTCAAGTTCAAGGTGAAAAGCGCGTCGGAAAAGCTCAGGAAATGAAAATGCTCAGAGCCAAAAGGGAGTTTTCAAATATACATATGTATATGTAGGTATATAAATAAGGAAGTAAGTAAGTTAGTTATTAACTTCAATTATTATTAATTATTTATTATTTTGATTACCTACGCAGTAAACAAACGATCACTTTAGTTTTTCCATAAATAACTTATTTAATAGCAACATAATTTACAATACAAAGGAGCGAAGGCTTCGAAAAAAAAACAAAAAAAATTTGAAAAGATCCCTAAAGAAAATCCAGTGAGTGGCGAGCTCAGTAGTGGTGGTAGTTGTGGCTCTGCTGCTGCTGTTGCTGCTGCTGCTGCTGCTGATGCTGCTGCTGCGCCAAGTTGGCCTGGGCGAAGATGTGCTCCAGCTCGGCGTCGGTCAGCTGGTCGAAGATGCCGCCCTGGCTGCCGATGCCGCCACTGCCGGCACTCAGGGACGACGGCTGGGTGCCCACGGGTGGCAGGTAACCTGGAAAGCATAAACCATCTACATGAAGTTCCTTGTGGCAAGGGATGGACTTGTTAGCTCACCTTCCGCTGGCGAGCTGCCGTAGGGCGGCAGCAGGGTGATCGATGGCCGATTGGGCGACGCTGGCGCGGATTCGGTGGGTGGAGTGTAGAACACCGGCTTCCACGGCTGCTGCGGTGGCTGCGGGACGGGCGGCCGCTGTGGTGGCACCTCCGACGGCGTCTCCGGCTCCGGCGACTGGGGTATCTGCGGCGAGGCTATGCCCGTGCCGGATTCTGGCCGCACGGGAGTGGAGCCCGGCAGCGGCACAATGCCGCCTGGGAACTGCGACTCCGGCTGGCCGAAGGTGGGTGGCTGCTGGGGCAATGGTGGCTGTGGTGCAGCCGGAAAGAATTGGCTGGTGGGTGGACTGGGGAAAGCCGGCACCGTGGGCACTGCTGGTACTCCTGGCACCGGTGGTGGCGATGGAATGGCTGGCGCCTGCGGGAACTGCGGTATCTGCGGGAAGCCGGGGAAGGGGGGGAATGCGGGGAATTGCGGTATTTGGGGGATCTGAGGTATGGCCGGAATCTGAGGAATGGCCGGAATCTGTGGCACCTCTGGGGCTTCTGGTGCAGCTGGCACTGCCGGCTGGGCGGGCACAGCGGGAACAGCGGGCACCGCTGGCTGGGCGGGCTGGAAGCTAAAGGTGGGCACTCCGGGAAACTGAGGCGGTTGCGGGAACTGCGGGACCACGGGCAGATCCACAGCTGGGGGAGCCGGAACACCGAAGGCCACTGTGGGTTGGATGGGTTGGACGGGTTGGATGGGTTGCAGGGGTTGCAGGGGTTGAACCGGCTGGATTGGAGTGACTGGCTGGAGGGGCTGCACGGGCTGGAAGTGATGGGTGGTCACCGGTTGCACCGGCTGAATGGGCTGGAGATGATGAACTGGCTGCACGGGCTGGATGGGCTGAATGGGCTGAATGGGCTGGATGGGCTGCACGGGCTGGACAGGCACAGCCGGAGCAGTCGGAGCATAGGTCTGCACATAGGTGGGCTGCAACAATGGAATGTGTATATCGAACTAGTTGCCTTCGTAGTCAACTCACCTGCACGGCGTGCACATGGGCGTGAGCGGGCGCATGGAAGTGGAGCGGCTTCACGGCGGACTGGAAGACCACGGGCTTCTGCAGGTGCTGGTGCGGATAGTTGACGCTGTACGAGGAGACGACCGCGTTTCCGGGACGCAGGACGTACGAGGGCGGCGCCACGCCGGTGGACAAAGCGGTGGCCACGCCGGTGGACAAGGCGGTGGCCACACCAGCGGGAATGGCGCTGGCCACTCCGGCGGGAATGGCGCTGGCTACGTTGCCGGCCAGACCAGTGGGCAATCCAACGGGCAGACCAGTGGGCAATCCAACGGGCAGTGCTGAGGCGACGGCGGGCAGCAGGGCAGCGGGCGCGGGAGCCAGCGCAGGCAGCAGACCGGAACCGGAAACCAGCGGCTTGACCAGATGACCATGGCCGTATTTGACGAAGTGGCGGCGCGGCGGAGCGGCGGCCAGGAAGGCACTGCCTCCGGGCAGCTGCAGGCTGTAGCCGTAGTGGGCGGCATAGGTGCGGGCGGGCCATTGGCCGTGCAGGTGGGCGTGGCCGTGTAGAATGCCACGCTTGTGCTTTCCGGTCGTGACCTCCACTGCCACTTCCGTTTCCGGTTCCGGTTCGGTGACCACGCTCGCCGTCGGTGCACTTTCCGCCACGGACTCCTGTGGCTCCGCCTCCTCGGAGGTCACTGTCAACGTGGGCGTAGTGCTGGCGGGGGGCGTGGCCGAGCGTCGGGTTTGACGCAAACGTAAGCCGGCATCCACGCGATGGGTAGCCAAGATCACAGCCAAGACCATCAGCAGATGGAGGCTCCTCGAACTGGCCAGGAGATGCATTTCGCAGCAGTGGACTTGTTTTCGATGTATGTATATATAGTAGAGGGGTTGGATCGCCTCGCGTTTAATCCGTTTGCTGCGATCGCCGCCAAGAAAATGAAATGAACTTCCTTGGTCGCTGTTGTATTTATAAAGCGGACATCGCGGCACAGTGGAGTGGCCATTGTGGCCATTGTGGCCATTGTGCTCGCCACATACCCACTGTGCATACCAATCGGTGGCAATGCACCACAGTCGGTCGCTCGGTCGGCTCATCGGCATGGCACACGGCATGGATTGGGCAGTTTATGACTTTTACGCTGCCATTTCACCTGCCGCCACCACAAAGACCCCTCACCCACTGACCACCAGTGCGCCTCATTATGCTACGCCGCCACCTGACCACGCACTGTGGTTCCGCAGATCATATACATAAATCCTTTACTATCGATTTGACTTCGTACTTAGCTACCTCACCTTGAAGTTGAAGCTAACCCTTATGACTATGACTATGACTATGTGAGTACCCCATCGACTGATGAAGCCCATCAACTGGTCCACTCCTTCATTAGACTGGTTTCGCTGCCCCGCTCCACTGTCCCATTGGCCGGCATCCACCTACGCATGCGCAGCACGCACCACACTTTTGCTTTCAATGGCCTGCATGTTCCGCATGCTTTTCGTTTTCTGTTTTTATCGCCGGACTCTTTTCACTTTCCGCTGCCGCAGATGGTGCGAAGGCTTATGATAGGGCCTGCAATTTAGATACAAATCAAAAAAGTGTCGCCTCTTACATAATCCGATCCAAGTCCAAGTCGCTCAATGTTCGTGCTAATCAGGCGCCGGGTGAAAGCATAATAAAAGCAATGTAATAAAAGCAAAAGCGTACAATTGAAAAGCAGCAATTAGCAGTTAGCATGGCACGGTCAATTATTTTGATGGCATTTCAATGCTATGGTTTGACTGAATTGACTGAAATTCGTTAAAATTCAGCATTCACACGCATAAATTTCACCTGCACTAAATCAGATGGGCGCACCATGTAGCCATAGATAGTGGATAGGTGGATAGTTGGATAGTGCTTGCATTATATCACACACCATAGCCGTAGATGGACTTTCGATTAGCCTACATTGATTTTCACTTTTTTTTGAAAACTGCCCGCTGCCCACTGGTGGTTTGGAATTTAAATCAATTGAACGCATCATAGTGCCATTGTCAGTTGGTACAGTTTGCTTTTTGGGTTAGCATATCTCGCCCGGTCATCGAAGTGGGTCTGGCACACAGTGCCCAAGGTCTTTCCCAGGCCTTGCCGCCGGAGATGTCATCAAAACGCATCAAATCGTGTTTGGGTTTTGCTTTTTTGGCACATGTAATACATATATTTGACAAAGAGCCACATAAACCTCAAAATGTAAACACACACGCAGAGGAGCTTGTTCAATTCGATGCTTTATGACCTGGCCGACGTGAGCAGCGTGGTTAAACGCGATAAACCAAACAAATACATTTAACTATCATGCACCGCCAAATGGGGTTCAGAATTTCCTAATCGCTTACAGCACAGATCACCGCTCACGGAGCTCTCACAGCTTGAAGCCGGAGTGAATGCTGACCACGCCGAAGGTGAGGTTCTCGTGGGACACCTGCTCGAATCCCGCCTGCTTGATCATTTGCTTGAACTGCTCCTGCTTGGGAAACCGGCGGATGCTCTCCACCAGATACTGGTACGCCTGCCACTGGCCAGCCAGCAATTGGCCCATCGGCGGGATCACCTGGAAGGAGTACTGGTCGTATAGCCATTGGATCGTTTCGTTCGTCAGATGGCTGAACTCCAGGCACATGAAGCGTCCGCCCGGCTGCAGCACTCGATACGCCTCGGAGAGAACCTTGAATGGGATGGGAGAAATAAGTATAACAAGTACAAGTAATGAGGAGGCTTCTACCTTATCCACATGCGTGCAGTTCCTGATGCCAAAGGCAATAGTGTAGGCAGTAAAGCTGGCGTCCGGAAAGGGCAACTTCTCGGCATCGGCGCACTGCCAAGCGACGGTGCAGTTGGACAGCTGGTCGGTGGTCAGTCCCAGACGCTTGGCCCGCTCCTCGCCGACGTCTAGCATGTGCTGATTGATGTCCGACACAGTGACGTGGCTGGGACGCTGTTGGGGATTCGGCTGGTTGGCCAGGTAGCGCAGGTAACGGAAGGTGATGTCTCCGGTGCCGCCGGCCATGTCCAGCAGGCGCATTCCGTGCGTGGGGCCCAGTCGTTCAACGAACACATCCTTCCACACGCGATGTATGCCCAGGGACATGGCATCGTTCATCATGTCATAGGAGTTGGCCACCTGTTCGAAGACCTCGTGCACTGTGCACAAAAACAGGGTTACTTTCGGTGCTCCGTTTATGGGCTAGCTACAACCGCACTCACCCTTTTGTTCCTTTTCACTTTCGCGAACTGTTTGGAAGCCGAAATGCGTGGTTTGCTCCGTTCCGGATGTGGATGCCGCGCCACTTGACTTCTCCGTTCCCAATCCTGTGGAGTCGCGGGCCGATTGCGCTGCCGTCCGCATGTGGACGAATCTCCTGGCCAAGGACAGCAGCCGGGTGCTCCTAGTGCTTTGCATTTCGTTGATTCTGGGGGGCTTTCCGTCTAGAATTTATTATGAAATAACCAAAACACGAAACAGCCGGTTAGATATGGTACCATATGCTGAACGATATCTATCGATTAGTGTGCTCTCGATTACTATTTCCAATTTGGCGCCAAGTTCAAACAACGCAAGACGTTGATAAATGCACATTTTCAGTCAGAAGATGACCTACTGCTTATTATGATCGCCTGGTGCATAATGTAATGAAATGTGCCAAAAACCGCACATTTTATCCGAGTTTTGTTGGGCACATTGAGAGATTCTGGATTTCAGATACCCCGCACCGCGCACCACGCACACCGCACACCGCATTTTACATTTTACATTTTACTTTTTACCTTGATCTGCCCCGCACCACGCACCCCGCATTTTACTTTTTCCTTTTTACCTTGATCTACCCCGTACCCAGCACCACAACCCACACACCACGCACAAAACCCCGCAAACCGCACCACGTATTTTACATTTTACATTACCCCGCACACCAACCCGCACACACCGCACAAAACCCCGCACACCACGCACAAAACCCCGCACAGCCGCCGCACAGCCACATCATTTATTACCTTACCTTGATCTATGCACCCCGCACCCCGCAAAATTTAAAATGTAAAATGTCTGGGCTGCGGGGTGCGGGCTGCGGGGTGCGGGGTCTGGGCTGCGGGGTCTGGGCTGCGGGGTCTGGGCTGCGGGGTGCGGGGTCTGGGCTGCGGGGTCTGTAAAATGTAAAATGTAAATAAATGGTCTGGGCTGCGGGGTGCGGGGTCTGGGCTGTGGGGTGCGGGGTCTGGGCTGCGGGGTGCGGGGTCTGGGCTGCGGGGGGCGGGGTCTGGGCTGCGGGGTCTGGGATGCGGGGTGCGGGGTCCGGGCTGCGGGGTGCGGGGTCTGGGCTGCGTGGTCTGGGCTGCGGGGTGCGGGGTCTGGGCTGCGGGGTGCGGGGTCTGGGCTGCGGGGTCTGGGCTGCGGGGTCTGGGCTGCGGGGTGCGGGGTCCGGGCTGCGGGGTCTGGGCTGCGGGGTGCGGGGTCCGGGCTGCGGGGTGCGGGGTCTGGGCTGCGGGGTCTGTAAAATGTAAAATGTAAATAAATGGTCTGGGCTGCGGGGTGCGGGGTCTGGGCTGCGGGGTCTGGGCTGCGGGGTGCGGGGTGTGGGCTGCGGGGTGCGGGGTCTGGGCTGCGGGGTGCGGGGTCTGGGCTGCGGGGTGCGGGGTCTGGGCTGCGGGGTGCGGGGTCTGGGCTGCGGGGTCTGGGATGCGGGGTGCGGGGTCCGGGCTGCGGGGTGCGGGGTCTGGGCTGCGTGGTCTGGGCTGCGGGGTGCGGGGTCTGGGCTGCGGGGTGCGGGGTCTGGGCTGCGGGGTGCGGGGTCTGGGCTGCGGGGTCTGGGCTGCGGGGTCTGGGCTGCGGGGTGCGGGGTCTGGGCTGCGGGGTGCGGGTCTGGGCTGCGGGGTGCGGGGTCTGGGCTGCGGGGTCTGGGCTGCGGGGTGCGGGGTCCGGGCTGCGGGGTGCGGGGTCTGGGCTGCGTGGTCTGGGCTGCGGGGTGCGGGGTCTGGGCTGCGGGGTCTGGGCTGCGGGGTGCGGGGTCTGGGCTGCGGGGTCTGGGCTGCGGGGTGCGGGGTCTGGGCTGCGGGGTGCGGGGTCTGGGCTGCGGGGTCTGGGCTGCGGGGTGCGGGGTCTGGGCTGCGGGGTCCGTGGTCTGGGCTGCGTGGTCTGGGCTGCGGGGTGCGGGGTCTGGGCTGCGGGGTCTGGGCTGCGGGGTGCGGGGTCCGGGCTGCGGGGTGCGGGGTCTGGGCTGCGTGGTCTGGGCTGCGGGGTGCGGGGTCTGGGCTGCGGGGTCTGGGCTGCGGGGTGCGGGGTCCGGGCTGCGGGGTGCGGGGTCTGGGCTGCGTGGTCTGGGCTGCGGGGTGCGGGGTCTGGGCTGCGGGGTGCGGGTCTGGGCTGCGGGTCTGGGCTGCGGGGTGCGTGGTCCGGGCTGCGGGGTGCGGGGTCTGGGCTGCGTGGTCTGGGCTGCGGGGTGCGGGGTCTGGGCTGCGGGGTGCGGGGTCTGGGCTGCGTGGTCTGGGCTGCGGGGTGCGGGGTCTGGGCTGCGGGGTCTGGGCTGCGGGGTGCGGGGTCTGGGCTGCGTGGTCTGGGCTGCGGGGTGCGGGGTCTGGGCTGCGGGGTGCGGGGTGCGGGGTCTGGGCTGTGGGCTGCGGGGTCTGGGCTGCGGTGTCTGTAAAATGTAAAATGTAAAATGTAAAATGTAAATAAATGGTCTGGGCTGCGTGGTGCGGGCTGCGGGGTCTGGGCTGCGGGGTGTGGGGTGTGGGGTGCGGGGTCTGGGCTGCGGGGTCTGTAAAATGTAAAATGTAAAATTCCTGGTCTGGGCTGCGGGGTCTGTAAAATGTAAAATGCCTGGTCTTGGGTGCGGGGTGCGTGGTGCGGGGTGCGGAGTCTGGGCTGCGGGGTGCGGGGTCTGTAAAATGTAAAATGTAAAATGCCTGGTCTGTGCTGCGGGGTGCGGGGTCTGGACTGCGGGGTCTGCGCTGTGGGTTGCGGGGTGCGTGGTAGATCAAGGTAAAAAGTAAAATGTAAAATGCGTGGTGTGGGGTGCGGGGTAGATCGAGGAAAAAAGTAAAATAGAAAATGTAAAATGCGGGGTGCGTTTTTACATTTTACATAAAAAAAACCCCGCACCCCACGGATTTTGGCCGAAAATTGATTTTCTGTTTTTTTGCGATTTAAATATCAGTATTTTGATCAGAACATTCGAAATATTGGTCCAAATATGGAATGTCATATCTCGCTGAATTCGTAATTAAATTTCCAATCGAACTGTGTTTACCAAAAAAAATGTATTGAGCTCGTATTTAAATTTTCATTCGAACTGTGTTCACAAATCGAAATTCTATTTTTTGCACATTTTTTTGATGATGTACCCCTTGCAAAAAATGCAAAAATTTGTCCAAAAATTATTTTTACAAAGTCAGTCCAAAAGTTATATGTTTGGTTAGAATTGGTAATTAGGAGTAAAAAATTTAATTCTTTTAAGTTTCCGACCATTTTTGGCCAAGTTATGAGGAAAAAACAACGAAATCGAGATGAAAAGTGTTATCCGATTTGTTGCTGATTGGGAAAACTATGAGCTTAACTGGTTAGAACATTATTTCTATTGTTTCAATAAATATATACAAACAATTGTTTAGGGAAAATGGGAATTGCAACTTTTTGAAGAAGTTACTCGCATCACATTTGAAACCTATAAATAAGAACTAGCAAGCCATTTATAGATGGAATAACAAGACCACAATTTTCATTTAATCCGCACATTTATATTTATTAACTGTACGTATGCGTGCACAATTCACATGATTTTTCAGCGAACATTTTTATTACGCGATTCTCTTAACTTATATTCAGATGCCTCTCAATGTCTGTTGGTTAAACTTAAGATTAGTTACATTACAAGTAAATACCTAATTACAAAGTTTTGTTTGATTAAAAAAAATGCCTTATCTTGGGGGGTTTCACTTTTTGCTGCGCTGCGCTGCAGCCTTATAATTGTTACATTAAAAACAATTAAAAACGTATTTATATATATAGTAATAATAAAAATAAATAGTTTACAAAACGTGGCTGTTTCTTGTGTGTAAACGTAGACTTTAAGCTTAAACCGAATTTAAATTAAATCTTTAAATCATTGAGAAAAGTCCATTTATAAGCGTTTTCATTTCGTTCTCTATATATCATCATATCTTCTGTCCGTTGCGCGGGTGTCAGTACGTGAGTGTGGTGTTTTTATGAGCTATGACGAGCCAAAGTCTGATGGATGGGTTGGTGGTATGTACGTGCGTTTTGGGTTGTACATGGTTAAGTCTATTTAAAATTGAAAAAAAAAAAATGTTGGTTTCTTAAGCCTTTGCTTCTATTCAGGAGCCATAATTCATGTCCTCTTACACATACGCTATGTATTTACGTGTAATTATAGTAGTATTTATATTTATATATATATATATATATATTAGGTTGAAGCCTAGCCTGCTGCCCATGCTTCCTACCATGCGCTGTGGATTCAAATATTGCTTGGCCTCGGTTTGGAAGATACGGGGAAAATAGCGGTCTCAAAAAGTGAAGCCATAACAAAATCACACAACTGATACTCCAGTGTACCCACTACACAAACTTAGTAGTTAAACTCCTCCTGCTTCTCCGAATCGCTGCGCAGATCGGCCACCAATGGCTCGAAGCAGGACTTGGGTATTAAGGTGCCCACAATCTTCTCACCCTCGGTAGTCTTCATGCGTATCACTTGCATCTTGCTATTGGAACGTGTATTCAGTATGTGCTCTACGCGTCCCCAAACGGAGAGCACGGATCCAGCCAGAACGTGGTATAAGCGTTGACGCAAGCCCACCTAAAAAAACAAAAGTCAAAGGGTAGCAGTCATTAAAGATGGTTCACTAGCCAAATCTTTCTTCAAGTTATACACACTCACCTCACAGTCGTTCCCCAGGCTGACATTTCTACAGTTGCCGTTCCAGTATGCGTGCGAACAGGTGTTCACCGAGGCATCGTACTGTTCCGTCCAGTGCGGCTCCGCCTCCTCGCTTGCCACCTTGCGATACTTCTTCTCAAGCTCGAAAAGCGATTCGTGGCGTACCTGAAGACCAGTGTTTGGTCGGTATATCTGGCACATGATCTCCTTTTTGCTGCGAGCTTTCTTTTTCTTGCTACCGCTGTCCGAATCGGTGGTACTGCTCGTCGAGCTGCTGTTGCGTGACTGTTGCTCTAGGATTACCACCATAATGGCGGTTCGCTTCTGATTGCGTAGCTGGTGGGACAGATAGAAGCCCTCGTTCTCGTTGAACAGATCGGCATATCTGCAATTAATTCCAAATTCATAGAAACAACTTTCTATTCACAGTCATATCCCTTAACTTACTTGTCAATGGCCTCCTGCCAAATCATGCCTCTTTCCACTCGAACCGTGTGCATCTCTGTGGGCGCCACTCCGGTGGCATGCTTGCGCACGAACCGAATAAGTCGGACGCGGGTCACATTCTCACCGGCAGCTCCAAGATCTAGTGAAGTAAAATAGATACGACGATATTACAATTAACTCGGAATAGGCGACTCTCGCTCAACGACACTTACCCACAATGCCCAAATCGAAGCGACCGCCGCGCTTTGCCTGCTGAATGATTGCCGTCATGGTGTCCGTAAAATACTTGAACAAACGATTCTGCAGATCCACCGGACAGCCGAGAATACGGTTAAGAAACTTTGATATGTTGTTATAGTCCTTGTCGAGACTCAGCACACCCGGATTACTCTCGCTATTCACTATAATGCCCACACCAACCAAGGCTCCAGCGATGTCCTTGAAGAACTCGCCGCTGTAGTCCGTTGGCGGCGGCACCAGCGGTGACTCGTAGCCCATTATGGTGCGCATCACCGTTTCCAGAGCTTGTCGACCATATTTGTTGTCTATGTTAAACTGGGAGAGATCACGAGTCTCCGTGGCCCTGCGATCGCCGTGGGTGAGTGCACCCAGCGATTCCAGACGCTTGGCAACGGTGGAGGCGAAACGCCTTTCACCAGCCAAATCCGAGATGAGGAAGATGTACTCGGGCGCATTAACCTGATCAAAGATATTGCATTATAATATGAACAATCAGTAACTATTTGAATATTCAACTGACCTGATTGGATCGGTGGGTACGCCCAAACTGCTGGATGGCTCTGTCGGCGGACCAGGGCAACTCTAACGTTATGTGGACACGTCGTCGCTGGTTGAAGACACGCCGATCACTCTGGAGAGAAATACCACTGGACGCCGCTTCCGAAATGATTGCCACATCCTTTTCACCGTCCATAAAGCGCTGCTTCTCCGTTATGTTCAGCGTTTCCAGCGGGACATCCGATTCGGTTCTGGACTCGTATTGGATGTTGCCATCATCAGTTTGTACAACGCGACCTCTTCGACCAGTCATTTCGGCGACATTATCGGGACCACCCAGTTCGTCGATCAATTGATCCAGCGTGTTTGGCGGCAGTCGGGAGCCCAGTCGCTCGATCTTGCGCAGCAGCTCCTCTTTCATCGTGCAGGCTCGTTCAATTGCATCTTTGGGCGGAGGACCATAGTTTAGTTTGACACCATTCACACCCACCGGCGTGACTGTGCCTTTCAGCTCTTGTTTCTTTTGCAGCAGATCCTGGATCTTATCCTGCGTGGAGAGCTGGGATTTGCGGTTCTTGGCCGCATTCAGAGCAGCAACGACAGTAGCCGACATGGACGTACTGCCACTGGGATCGGTTGCGGCCGAACTAGATGCTGATGAGGTGGTCTCCTTCTTGGGCTTCTCCTTCTTCACCTTTTTCTTGGTTTTCTTCTGGGTCTTCTTTGATTTCTTGCTGCGCGCATTCACCCAGGGATCGATGTCGCTATCGCTGCCGCTAAAGAAGGGATTAAAATCGGAACTAGCATCGCTAGCCACGCTTCTCCGGTCGCTGTCCACATCACGATCCTCATCGTCCTCATCTTCGTCATCCATATCACTCCTGAGGTCGTCATCACTATTTGCCTCGTCGCTATCGCTGTTCGAGTTGCCTCCATCCCGTTTCCGATTGCGTTTCCTGCCCGTATCCTCATCGTCACTGTCGCTGTCTTGCCAAGATCCACTGCGCTTCTTCTTTTTCGACTTGCTGCTCGTGGAGCCGTTGTCATTGTTATTACTTCCCTTTCTTTTGCCAGCCGCCGCGGTGCTATTGCTATTGTTACCCAAGCTGGAGGTGGAATCGGCCACGGATGACAGGGAAGGAGTCTCATCGTAGAGACCCAGGATGCGGTTGATGCGATTGCGGTCGGGTGCCGGAAAGTGGCGTTCGACAAACGACTGAAAGACACCTCTGTGGAAAGGATATGAGGGTTAATGAATCTGTATAGGAGTAGTTTTCGACTACTTACTTAGCCGTAGACACAAAGTCGGTGAGTTCGCCATCGTCTCGTTCCAACTGGTCTAGAGTTCGTGCCTCGCCGGTGGACTGCAGACCGATGACAACACACTTGCCGTACTTTATGGACTCGCGGGCCACCAGCACCGCATGGTTAACCTTGGCGGCGATGCAAAGGTATTTGAAAAAGCGCTGATGCGAGGACCAAAACTGGCCCCACATCGTCTTCTTCATTCGGCTCTCGGCATCGATCAGTTCGGCCGCCTCGGTGAACTTCTGCATGGCCTCCACCCAGAGCTCCACGGACTGATCGTAGATCTTTCGAAACTCCTTGGAGAGCGGCACCTCCTCGATCTTGAAGCTCACGCCCTTGAAACTCAGCTGGCGAGCGATGTACATGCCACGCAGCTTCATGTCCATGGCTACGATCTCCATGGCGCCCACACCGCTGAAAAAAGCAAATGTAGTTAGTTAGTTAACAATTATTCAGTTCATATAAATCAAGTCAGCTTACCGTCGCTCCACGGCGGTGATGAAGTCGTTAAAGTTGCCAAAGGCCGTGCCCTGACCCCAGAGACCCAGACGAACCATATAAGCCATATTCTTGGGCTCGGAGGCACCCGTCGCGGATGCATACACCACTCGTGCCTTGGGCAACTTCTGCTGCAGCTCCAGAACGGTCTGGCCCGTCTTGGTTGGCTTGCCGGAGCCGACGGGACACAGATTCTTGGCCTTGTGACACTCGTCGAAGATGATGAGGCCCTCGAAGTCCTCGCCACACCATTGCAGAAGCTGGCGGAAGCGGGATCGGTACTTGCCCGTCTTGTTATTGGACTCGCCTATCAAAGCGGAATATGTGCTGAAGATCACGCCTCGCTTGCAATTGTTATTCACATCGGAGCTGATCTTGGCGTATTTAAACTAAGGGATGATAACAATAAGTTAATAGCTCCTGCGCAGTTTACTTGTACTGAGACGCACCTTGTTGAGCGCATGAACCTCGATCCGCGTGGCGCCGATGTCGCTGAGATCCCGCTCGGCATCGTACTTGAGATCGTTGGACACGGATATCCACAGCGCCTTCTTGCGCCCCTTCAGATAGTTCTCGTAAATGATGCCGGCGATTGTGCGTCCCTTGCCCACACCAGCGCCGTCTCCAATCAGGAATCCCGCGCGACTTCCGTCCGGTAGCAGGTGATCGTGCGCCTGGGAGGCGTACGTAATGGACTCCAGTTGCAGGGCGCTCAGATGTCCGCTGTTGATTGTTTCGTGCGGCAGGGACAGCTTGTAGTAGACATCGCAGGGCTCCACGGAGCTCAGCGATGCTGTCTCCACCACGGCATCCGGATGTTTCTTGCCAAGTTTCACTGCGGGATCGGGAGAAATCAATGTGTTACTCACTAACGAACTTTGGCTTACTACTCGCGGCAATTTAAACTTACATTTGGCTGGCCAGTAGTCGGCATACGTTTCGGCTACACCCATCTCCTCGTAGTCGACCTCGTCCTCCTCCTGCTGGACATAGGCAGCCGCTGAGGCGTGTGCAGCCGCCGCCGCCGCTGCTGCCGCTGCACTGGTCACCATTGCGTTGGGATTCATTGGCTGAATGGGCGGCGGAGTCGCTTGTGGACGTTGCATTGATTGCATGAACATCTGGAATACGTTATTCGGTATGCCACTGGTTAGGTACTCCGGATTCATGGCGATCAACTTCTGCACGGCCTCCATCATCGAGTTGTTCCCCTTCACGCCGCTGCCAGGTGCACCACCGCCCGCCGGTCCACCGCCACCGGCGGATGTGGCCATTGATGGCTTCTGGTTGTTCCCGATACCGCCAACATTTCCGGCTACCTTAAAGGCGCGAATTGGAGCAGCTCCGCCCGCATAACTCACTGGAAGGCAAAGGGATTCGGGTTGGTTGTGGTTTTTGCAGCAAGTTGTTTGGATAATGTTGTGGTTGGTTGGTTAATTGCGGTGTACACGACACCAGAATGAGTGAGAGGTGTATATGCGGGGAGACATCGAATGGAAAGAGACAGAGGAAGGCAGTCGGAAAATCGAGGAAGACAGGAAGATGGGAAGAAAATAGAAAGAGTTTCGTTAGTAATCAACTATATGATGGCATTAATCACTTGTCAGCTCAACTGCAGACTACAGAATCTAGCGAGTGTCCTATAAATCTACTCAATCAGGAACCAGCTATCCATATGCTCACAACACATTCACACATCAATCAAATCCCCTGCGATTCATTCAATAAATGCACCCCCAAGCTAAGTTCACAAACGAACAATGGTTCTGCAGGCAAGCCAATTCATTTATTTCACATCTACTCCAGGGATCCAGCTCCAAACGACTGGAAGAATCGCTCTACCGGATGGGAAATGTGCACCATCCAGTGGGTCAGCCGTCAAAAGGAGTCGTGTCCACTGGGCGATGGACTGGGGCTTTCGCATGCCTGCGCGCATGATGGACAGGCGGCCAGTAGCGCTTGTGGCGATTGAGGTGAATGGAGAACAGCGACTTCTTCAGCAGCACCAGATTGAGTTGGCACTGGGCCCGCTCCCGTTCCCTGACCACGTAGCTATCCGACCTCTTCGCGCTACTGCTGCTGGGCTCCGACTTGGGTCGCTTGTGCTGCTCCCGAGCCGCCACCGCCAGCAAGTCCCTTTCGCTGTTCGACTGGCCGTTGCAGCGAGGATTGCGGTAGATGAGAATGGTGGTCACAGTTGCCGCCGCCGCTTCCGCTTCCTGACTACCAGATGCTCCGGAATCTTCCAAGCTGCGCGACACCACCGACAAGCCATTCTTCAGTTGATGCAGCAGCTGCGACTGGCCAAGCGGCTGCGGCTGCGGCAAGGTGCCTTCATCCAGCTTGATCTTAATGACGGGTTCCACGCTCTCCACACGGTCCACCAGTCGGCGCAATAGGTCGGCAATCTCCTTGAGGTCGCTACTCGAAGTGCTCGTCAATTCGGGCACCAGTCTCTGGCGTATCAGCCGCTCCATCTTCTGCAGCGCCTTGGAGTGAACGCTGTAGAAGCCCTGCATGGCCTCCGCCACCTTCACATTGATCTCCTGCTGCACTGCGTCCCAATTTGCTGGGTCTAGAGCGGGCATATCTATGTCCTTGGTTTCGAGTACTGTTGCTGTTTTCTCATTACTAATGTCGTCGTCGCCGGCATTTGTATTTGTATTTGTATCCATTATACAAACTCAAAATTTTACCAATCTACCATCTACCGTACAAAAAAAAAAGGGTTACAAAAATTTCCAATTGTACAAAACGAATTTTTTATATTTTTCTTTGGAGCTGTGCTTTCCTCGAAACGTAAAAATGAAGTGACTGAATGCTAGACGAAACAACGTTAGGTGACGAAAGCAAAGACAGGCGCCTACTACTTTCCGAATTTCGTTACATTCCAAACTTGGCTAAGAAAATATAATTCCATATAAGAAAGTTGGAAAATAATGAAACATTTGAAGGATATGGGAAAATCGAAACCGAAAGATATTAAATAGCATTCCATCTTTCTTAAGAGCTGCTTATTAAACAAATAGAAACCATTTTGAGTGCTTCTCGCATATTTTCTACCCCAAAAAGAATCAACTCTTGAATATTTTTTTTTGCGTGTATAATCTTACCTTTGCAACTGTCTACACAAAAACCATCTCCCTCAACGCACTTAACCCACAACTGCCACACACTTAACCCACAACTGCCACACACTTTCCATGCACACACACACACACACACACACACACATTATCATATTATTGTTGCTTGACATTTTGGAAAAGAAGAGCGGTTTGTTCTTGGTTGTTACCAACATTAATCGACTTACTCTGCGCCAATAAAGACGCGGCCATATTGAAATTAGCAGCAGAGGCTGAAGTGGACGCCGCCGCCGATCCGCCAAAGAAATTGCCAATGGGATTGGGCATGCCGCCGCCTGCTGGTGAGTTCCTCACCGAATTGGCGGCCGTGGACGGCGGCGGAGGCGGTGGGGCGTTGCTGCCCTTGGCGGCCACGTAGGCGGCCAGATTCATCAGTTCGTTGGTGCTCAGGCTGTTCAGATAGCTGCTGGTGGAGCCGATGGAGCCAATGGAGCCACCACCACCAACCTGGGACGAACCAGTCGTCATCCCAGCATTGCTCCCAGCGCTGCTCCTGGCCGCTGGACTGCCCATGGCTAATGGAGCACGAGATGTCCACCATGGGGGAATCGTAAATAACCACAAAAACAATAACCGAAACGATACGAAACGAAAGGAAACGCAAAAACATTAACAGGAAATAAACCATACAAAATGGGATTGGGAAAAATGATATTATATATTTGATTTGGCGGCATATATAAATCGGGTTTAAATCAAGAAAAGCAATATATAGTGTGGAGAAATTGAGTGGAGAAATAGAGAGGAATAAAGAAAGAGAACAACACAAGCATCATTAATTATTGTGATCACAGCTAGTTCTATTCAGCCAGTGCTGCCAACTATTTAACTATATACTTTAATATTTTTAATCACAGTGTACAACTTATAGGATCATAACATCAATTTATTCCCTAAGTTTTGATTTGTAAAGGTATTAATACTTTATTAATTTGTTCATATCGAACTCAACATAATCTGTTTTTGGAATTTACTTAGCTCAACTTAAACTTTATAATAAAAGGAGTTTTCAAATTTATATAGTTCATAGTTTATACTTTAAGTCGCATTTATTTGCAGTACATTTTTGTGTAAATTCGATTAATGAATTGGCAACACTGCTGTTAATATTATTAAGTTCTCCGCTTCTCGTCTGTGTGTGCTGTGTTTCTTTTTTTTTTTGATAATATTTTATTTTTTTCAGGTGATTAATTGCACTTACCCGTTATCGCGTTATTCAGTTTCTTTGGCATATTGTTTAAACTATTCTCTAGGGCTACTTTTCTCGCTACTATCGGTATCGCGGTGATCTTTCCGCCCAGTGCCACGCCCCCAACTGTTGGTGTACCGCCCACAGTGGTTGGTGTTGCTGCCGCTGCTGCTGCTGTTGTTGTTGTTACTATTTGTCGCACAACGGTGTTGTTGTTGATGTTGATGCTGTTATTGTTGCCGTTGCTGCTGACAATGTTGTTGTTTCTGCTGTTGACGCTGGTGATAATGTTGTTGTTATTGTTGTTGATGCGCAACAACGATATTGGCTTGATTTTATTATTGCCTATAACGATTTTGGCCCCACTTATGGGTATGGGTGTACCGCCCTTGGTCGCCACGCCCACTCCGCTGCGGATATTCTGGGCGTACGTAACGGCTGTGTTCAGATCGCGACCACCACCTAAAAATAAAAAAGAAATATATATGTAGGAAATGAGCATGGAAAGTTTCAATAAGTAATCTGTTGTTATCTTTGAAATCATTTGTATGAATTATTAAACAAAATTCTAGTTTATGATGGTCACAGTGCAAGTGCGTCTGCCTTTGAATTTTGATGAGCTCTTGGGAATTACAAATATGCTAATTGAAATTCGTGAGAATAAGAGACACACAACACTATTAGCAACCAAACAAGAAATTATACAAATGAACCATTAAACGTCACAGGAATTTATACAAATAAACCATTAAATTTCATAGGAATTTATACAAATAAACCATTAAATTTCATAGGAATTTATACAAATAAACCATTAAATGTCACAAGAATCTATACAAATAAACCACTAAACGTCACAGGAATTTATACAAATACACCATTAAATGTCACTACTATTGAGTGTCGCCTTTTCGGATCTTGAATCACAAGTGCTGCTACCTTCTTCCACTCGGAAACACGTGATTAGAAACGGGGGCTTTCCCGCTTTTTGCGTGCAAATGAGCAAATGTGCGAATACCTAATGCAATTTGTGCACATTAGGCCCCCAAAAACCCGTTCAATGCGAATCGAAGACCTGCGAGATTCCAGCTCCGAGATTCCACCTCCCAGTCCCAGATTCCCCAGATGAGCTGCACAAATTGCAGACATACCCAAACCAAACCAAAGCATACGCACCACCCCTCATTTAAGGTAAATATCTAATTAATGAGCAAGCATAGCAGGCACATAAGGTGCAGCTAAGTATGTGATACTGGCCCATGTCAGTATGTGCCACACGAAGGGGGGGGGGGGGGGGGGGGGGTGGTGGGAAAGGTCAGTTGGCCGATACATAATCATAATTATATGTGCACTCCAGCGCACATGGACAGTTGCAAATGGAGATGGACACTCGTCTATATACTGGCTGCATCCAAATGCGTTAATGCCCGTGCTTCCCGCCACCACCGCTAGATGGAGCTGGAGATGGAGAAGAAGATGCAGATGGACGCGGCGGTCAAGATGATGGCAACAAATCGAATTCCGTGCGCCACGGTGCACCACAAATCCCGAAAGGCTCTTGGGATTTCAGGCATCAGACACGCGAATCAACAAATAACCAAACCAAAGACACAACACAACAAGAAGAGGAATTTTCAAGTCATGTACAAGGTACATAATATAATTATGTGTTCAAGATTAGCGAAACTGCAGCACAGCAGTCGAGGTGCATATAAACATAATTCAAATTTTTCGTACATAAATTAGTCTACTATTGAGACATAGAAATAGCAATGGCTTGACCCAAACGATAGACAAATCAAGCGACACGTTGCAAATGCTTTTCCCAAATGCCATTTGCTATTCAATTATTTAACGAGTACTTGGTATTCTCACAGTAGGCACACACCTGTCAGGGAACTCGTCCCCTTTTCACACGAAAAAAACTTCAAGTTGCACAAGAGAACGATATGGCTTGCTTAATAATTGACTATATTAGCTTATTCGTTCAGTTGTTGTTTGCGAGTGAAGGACTTCATAACTGGCCCTTCGATGCCCGGAGTTCAATAATTTACCGCGGGATGTCCAGTCGACAGTTAATGACGCACGGCACCACTGGCTCCTCCCGAATATATATATATATATATATATAGATCTACATATATATATGGCCATATAATCGGGCTTGTATGGCAGAGTGTGAGCCACCGTGGCGGATATACGTCGGGATGTACGACGGGCACATATGTGCGCATTTATAATTCCCATATAGGCCGTTGTATATACAAACATATCGTGTATATATGTATGCGCCGATATCTAGCAGATCTGAGGCAAACAGAGCGCAAGGCTTGGCAGGACATCGCAGGACATCGTTGGATGTATCCTTCGATGTATCCTGACTTCTGGACAGGTGTGCATATGGGTTCTGGGCTCAGATGGAGGGGGCGCCTGGGTAATTTCATTAATGTTTCACTGACTAATGCGAGTGGCCTCTTAATTAACGTTGGTTAGATAGCAAATCAATTGCATGGGTGCGCCTCAATGCGATGGGCTTGTCCGGGGGATTTCTCCACCCAATTGGTATAACTCATTTGGAAACATCCTTCAATTTAACAAGATATTCTCAAAAGAAATCAGAAAGTAATTGTCATACTTGTTGATTTTCTGTAAAAAAGATGCCTTTGGAACTAACTGTTAGTTTGCATTTCATAGCCAGTGATATTTGAAGCTACATGGCTATATGAGCTATAGAACATTTTTGAAATAAGCCGCACATTTCTGCAGCATTTCAGCCAGATTAGCAAGAATGTCATAGCAATTTCATAAACTAAAGGGATAAAATACTGGCACAGTTGATTGAAATACCTACAGAATGAGTTACTGCCTGGCAGGGGAGCTCCGCCCCAAAGAAGCACCCACTTGCTCGCTTTTATCTCAATCCCCCAACCTCTTTTAGTGATCACCCCCTTTTCCTGCGCCCCTGTTTCTGAACTAAATCCCTCCGCCCGGGTGGCCAAAAAACTATGTAGGGTTCGGTTCCCACTCGTTTCTGGAACTGCATGAAAGTTGGAAAGTAAGGCCCACGATGGGTGTGGGGGTGGGGGTTACCTATGGAAATTGTTGTCCAAACAATAGAAAACCGAGTGCCGTGCCGTGCCGTTCCGATGCCAACAACACCCTTCCACTCTGGAGTCCGCAGTCAAATCCCTTTCGAAGTGAACCCACTTTTCACTATTTATTGCTGGCCAGTAAAGCAGCAGCAGCTTTGGTTTTAAAGGCTTGAATACGAAATGCGATATGCGATGACTTACCGGGCACTTCTATTTGATCTGGATCCTCGTCATCGTCGAAATCGGAGCCCGAATCGTCCTCATCAAAATTATCATCGTCGTCATCGGCGTCCAACAGGGTTTTCCGTTTTTTCGATGTCTGTAATTTAAAAATATTGTAAATGTTTTATTATCTGATAATTGAAACGAAGTTTTAAACATTATATTTTAGTGCAAAAAGTCAATTCTTAAGTCTTAAGTATAATAAATTGTTTCAGATACATTTATATTGTTTGGTACTTTTAAAAGTTATTGGATATGCATTCATCTGACGCTGAAATTTTTAAAACATAATAGTGTTTCGTTTTGCACGAAATTTCTTCCAGTGCACTAGTAAAACGAACGACATCGCGAATATAAATCGATATTTTCATAGTTTCCCAGTTCTTATGCTGCACACAAGCATGACGCCGCGAGCACTCAAAAAAATAACACAAATATTCACGGGGATTCACTCGAATAAAATCACACCAACAAACACACACACACATGCACACACAGAAACATACATACATGCACACACATAGGTGGCAACGAAAGGCAAACGAAAACAAAGATGACAAGTGACACAAAAAAGCACGAAAAACCGCATCTATTTTTGTAGCACACTTTTGAGGGCGCACCAAAGTGCGGGGACTTCCCCGGATGTTTAGAAAAAACGGCACAAAAAGCACGAGAAAAAAAATGCGCACGCCGGGTGAAGAAAAAAATAAATGGGGGAATCCCCCAATTGCAAACGGGCAGCAAAAAAAATGTATATATATATAGAAAAAGCAAGAGATATATATATATATAAAAAAAATATATATCTATGTATATAGGGGAAGCACACTCACAAGAGTTTTTGGGTGGAAAAAAGCAGGACCAACGGTCAGATGCTTTGCGTCGCCGGTTGGATGAGGTTCTGCGGCAGATCCTGGGATCTAATAAGCTGAGCACAAGCAAGCAACTTGGGAACTTAGCAACCAAGTTAACCTGGAACCTGGAAGCCACCTCTTTGGTTCACAAATGGGCACAGATGGGCACTATTTTTCAGAGTTCGGAGAATTGTGCGACTGGCTCGATGCTCGTGTGGGAGCCAACTACCCAAAAACCTCGGCCGGAGTTCGAAGACCGGAGTTGTCGAGCAGCAGCAGCTACGGGCCACTTTGCCAGTTTGCCAGCCAGTTTGGAATACCACCAAAAACAAACCCAAAATGGAAATTTCACAGCGAGCACGAGTACGAGCACAACGCACATCGCACATCGCACAGGCAAAGTTGGGCTGCAGTTTTTCGACGGCCAGCGACAGGGGAGAGCCGGGGGTTAAACGGGGTTACCAACGGGTTAAGCAGGGTGTTATGGGTGCTATATGGGTGGGCCCATGGGCGCATGGGGTGGGTTTTTGGCCAACATCTCTCCACGGTCAGGACGACGAAAGGCGAGCCAGCACAGAGAACGAACAACGAACAACGAAGAACGTAGAACGTGGAACTGGAAACAGGACGATAAACAAACGCGAGAGGCCAACCCCTTGGCGAGGGACACAGTGGGTTAAGTTCGCGGCAGCATGTCCCAATTAATCATTTTTATTGCCATCAAACTATTATTAATCATTTTTCTATTATTAATCTTCTTTTTTTGATATGGTTTTTGGATTATTTGCTTGACAAGCACATTTTAATTTAAAGATGTTTTGTGGCTGTAAACGCGAAGCAATTAGAATTTTATAATTTCCTTTAGTTTATAAAAAAAAATATATAGTTAATACCACGTTTTTATCTACAATCCTATTCCATCATAATCATCACAACAATAGCCGCGGACCACAGTGCTCCACTTTAGCCCGGAAAAGGGGTTGGCATTTTCCCACCCCCCGCCCCATGTGGCAATAAAACGAAGTAGCAGCAACAAAATGTTTGGCATGCAGAGATACGAAGTTTCCTCCTTTATGCGGAATATGCATGTGCTTCCTCTGCTTCCAGAAACCCCACATCCCACCCACCACACCAGACCTCCCCCCCGCCCACACAACTCTTGTAGCCACCCCCTCAACCCCTTGGAACAAAAGGGTTTTGGCTCAGTTGGCTCAGATGAAAGCGGACGAGGGGTTGGTCAGGGGGCTGGAGCGGGTCGAAAGTTGGGGGGCAGGAGGAGGAGGAGCTGGAGGAGCAGCAGCAATCTGTAGCGCATGTACAGCAATTAGAGCAAGACAGACTGCTGCGGCTGTAGCTATGGATGTGGGTGTGGATGTGGGCACGTCCTTGGGGAAGGGGTAGGGTGCTGGAGGGCGCCGGGGGGGTTGGCGTCGGGTCTGGTTGGCTCGTTCGCTGGCTATATGCGTCCATACATGTATGTATATACCTTGTACCTCTGTGTGCTCTGGGATAAAACAACTGGCGAGGGACTTGGGCCAAAAGCAAAGCAAACAACCAGCCGATGCAAACAGATGCACAGTGAACACTCGCTGGCATGATCCATCGGGGCAACAAATGATCTAAAACAGTACGATGTACTCCTATAGTTTCCAATAAGTTTCTTAAAAACCAGCTTAACTAATTTCTCTTTTTAATGCTAATATTTTTGTTGTATTTTTCTGGCTAGAAATCTTTGTTGGCTTTTTTCTTTGAAGTATTTCACGCAAATAGTTAATTATAAAAAAAGGTACTTGATAAAGATTGTTATATAGTCATGTTCTTAAGCTCAAAAGATAAAGGAAGTCGGATATTACCATCACAAATGCATTTCCCAAACGAAAGCATAGTTCTCACACCCTCAATAAATCCCAACTCTGCAATATTTCATCCACACCTCCGTCTATTACTGGATTGCAACATTTTTGTTGACACACAAAATAAAATCAAAACGAATGACCTTGCAACAAGGGAAATGTGGAAAAGCTCTGGCCAAAAACATGTGTTTCCATCAACCACCCACCCACTTGCACTCAAATAGAAACATCAACATGTTGTTGCCCAAAAAAGAAAAAAAAAAACAGAAAATGGTATGAATTACGAAAAATAAACAGCCACAACATTAACCCTTATCAACAGGGTTGACGAATGAAAAAATAAAAACAAAAGATGCGGATAAAAGCGGACAAAAAAGGACACAAACAAAGGCCAAGGCAAATAGACCTGAAAAATGTTACAAAAACGGGGAGAGATTTAGCTAATGAAGGGACCCAGAAGCTGGCAGAGATGTTGACCAGGCCGAGGAAGTGTGTGCAAAGCGCAGGCGCCAAAACACACGGAATGCAGTGGCCAAAGTGAAAACGGCGATACATAACACGGCTCGGAGGACCACTCACCCACCCTCCCCAATCAGAAATGCTCTGAATGCAGCAGAGGCAAAGCAGCGCAGCTTGTGGGAGGGGCAACTCGCATTTCCTAGGATGCAGTTCCGAGCTGCAGCTGCAGCCACTGCAGTTCTACAGTGAAAACCCCTCTGCGGGGATTCCCCCGAAAATTGCTGACATGGTTTGGGTCTGTGCTAGAGGTTCCTCACTCCTGCGCGGTTGCTGTCTCCGCTGAGCAACAAGTGAAAGGAAAAAACTTGGAAAAATAATAATAACGAATAAATCCGAGTGAATAAACGATAAGAATTCAAATCTATTCCTTTATCATTAGGAAAGGGATACTTATTATAGGGTTATTATCCACGCACTATAAATCTACAATTTTATAATTAATTGTTTTACTAACTGGTAACAAAATATGCAATTCAGAGGGTTGTATTAGGTAGAGTTACCATAACTCTCGCTTTGCAAATTAAGGCAACGAAAAATTAAAAAGCTTCGTTACTTGTAAACAATTTGAGTAGTTATAAGCTGGCATTAATATAACCAATTCCCAGTAATTGATAACAGCGCCATGTTACAAATAAATATAATTGGTAACATATTATAAAGATTTATACTATTGAATATATTAGTAATATTATTTGTGACATTCGGCTAAAAATGTGAAATATATAAAAAGAAATATATATTTTCAAATAACATTTGCCAGAAATAGGGCATAGTTTTGATAATATTCGAAACAGTTGCCGCCCCCTGAAAATAGTTTTCATCTTCCATTTAATGATGGACCACAGCCCCCTCCCCCGTCCATGGTCTTAACCCACATGTTGCCCCTGAGTCGCATGGCCTTAACCCTAACCTAGCGCAACTTTTGTCGACTGAATTCGTTTAACTCGTGTGCGGGGGGAAAAAAAAAATGCCAAAATTAAACTCAGCGTGTGTGCGCGAAAGAGAGGGCCGAGCGCGAAGACGGAGCATGAGAGGGAGAGAAAAACACATGGTTCCAGGCCACGCGAAAATGCGAAATGAAATGCGTCCTTAGAAATAACCCAAGAAAACAATTGCAGATACGAAAAGACAAATAACACACAATGAAGTGCAGCGGGAGGAGAGTGTGCGTGTGTGTGGGTGGGTGGAAGAGGAAAGAGCGAAAAGCGCAAGAAAAAGAAAAACAACAATTATTGAATGAGTTGCCTACTGCTGCTGCTTCTTCTCATTATTATTCTCCTTCTTCCGCTTCTGCAGGCGCTTTGTTTTTGTTTTATGCATGTGGGGGTGTCAGTGTGTGTGGGTGAATGTGTGTGTGCGTGTGGAAAATGGCAAAATTTAGCAACAAAGAAATTTATATTAAGTCATGCTAGCCGCCGCTACTACTACAACAACAACAAAAGGCCAGCTAACTTAAACTTACCATTTTGATCCTCCAATTGCTAACGGTTGTTTGTCACTCCGATGCTGCTTGTTGTTGTTGTTAACCACAAAAAAAAATAAGCAACAGACCGCGCACACACGCGTTTTTCGCTCTTTTGTTTGTTTTCTTCGGTGTTTTGCTTGAAGTTTTTATATCAGTTCGTTTTAAACAATGATTTTTCGAAGTTGTCAGCGGAAACGGAACAATTGTGCGGCCAGTCAGACAGCAAATGTAGCGAAAAAAAACGCTATACTCCGCAATACTCAACGCGTTAGAGATGTTGTTGTTGTTGTTTTACAGTTGTTGTTGTTGCTGTTGCGATAATAACCGCATGCGTGTGCGTGTGCGAGTGTGTGTGATGAGTGTGTTTCTCTGTTGTTGCTGCACGCGGTGTTTCGCTTCAGATACTTTGGTTCGGATGTTGTTGCACCGCACAACACACGCACTTCGATGCAACAACACTCGGAATCGGAATCAAGGAGGAAGGAAACGAGAACGAGAAGGAAGCGAGGAAGCCGAAAACACACGTAACATGCCAACTATCGCAACTTCGAGATGCCAACTAGATAGAGCTGGAAAAACATCGATGTCACTATCGATCCGTGATGGCAAAAATGGAAATATCGAAACATCGGTTAGGCGATTATTGATTAGCGTGCCGATATCTATTATTTCTGAGATCTGGTCACACTAATTTATAGCGTGTTTGCTCTTAAAATGTTAAAGCATTCTATTACTTATAGTTTATTTATATAAAACATATTTTAAAGAACATATACACAAATTTAAATGTTACTACATTAAATTACAAGAGGTTTAAATAACTTTTAACATTTGATACAAACTTTTGGTATAGCACGCGGTATGCACTAGAATATCGATAAGATACGGCGCGCGTTTTATTTTTAATTTGTTATGATATAGCCTATGCGTTAAATTTCTCTTAAATATAAGTAAATAAATATACATTTATTAACAAATATAATATGATAAATAAAAAAACGTGTTTCCGCTGTTGCATTTCCATAATTATAATAATGTACATCAATATGCACAATAATAATGTGCATCAATGCATTGAAATATGTTATGCTTGGGTTATAAAATAATTGTAACTAACGAAACAGAAAGTAACAACTGAAATTTCAATCTAACTTGCAAACAGGTTGTTTAATAAATAAAAATACATTAAAAATTCTCGCCTAATTCCGTAAAGAATTTCTGGTATTTTCTTGCGAAATTTCAGCAAATTGCGATAGCAGCGCATAAACATCGATTATTAATTTTTCCCCACCTCTAGCACCACATGTGTGTTGTTGCTTGGGCATCAAAAATTGTCGGTAAGTCTAGTTTTCCCGCTTCGAATTTCGCAATCCGCCGACACGAGTCCTTAAAAGTCCGCCGATTTCAGAGCGTCCGCGTTGCTGTTTGCTGTGGAGAAGGAAAAGAACGAGAAGAACCGGTACTACGCCAGGAAACAGGACTCAGAATAGGATATAAGGTTTCCACGGACACGGAACGAAATCCACATAGCTAACAAAATGCCCAACGACACAGTGGTGAGAGTGCAGGAGTACAAGGACTCGCTGATCCTCAAGGCAGAGCTGCTGATCACCAAGGGGTTCCCGGAGAAGATCGTCCAGCTGAACGAGCTGCTGGCCACGCCGATGTTCAACGAGCGCAACTTCGACGAGGTGCACCAGGACCTCAACATCCCGGCCCTGCCGCCTGTCCTGGTTAAGAATCACGAGGACAACCAGTCGGAGGACGGCGATCATCCGCCCACCAAGCGCCAGCGCGTGGATGTCCTCGTTTCCGGGCAGCCGGTGCTGGCACTGCCCGCCGGTACGGTGCCGTGCAACAAGCCGCTCTGCGAGATGATCAAGGTCGTCAAGCCTATCATCAGGAAGCTTGTGGAAGATTGTAAGTGCACCGTATTCTATTAGATTTTAGTAACCTTCTTTATCCACGCATCTCAATCTTAACAATATCTTTATGCTATTCAAAAGCCCATTTAATATTCCTAAAATGAATTCCAAGAATTTGAAACATTAGCCTAGCATTCGCCTGACATGGAGTTTTTTGTATTGAATTCCTAGTAACTCTTGAATTTGTTTCTTCCGCAGCCAATCTACTTAAGATGTGGATCTCCTTTATGATACCCAAGATCGAGGATGGCAACAACTTTGGCGTGTCCATTCAGGAGGACACGCTGGCCGAAATTCAAACTGTAGAATCCGAGGCGGCTGCCTTTTTTGACCAGATATCGCGCTACTTCCTGTCGCGCGCCAAGGTGGTGTCCAAGGTGGCCAAGTATCCGCACATCGATGACTATCGGCGCGCAGTCCTCGAGCTGGACGAGAAGGAGTACCTCAGCCTGTGGCTGGTCGTTTGCGAGGTGCGCAATCGCTACTCCTCGCTGCACGACATAGTTATTAAGAACCTCGAGAAGCTGAAGAAGCCGCGTTCCTCAAATACCGAAAGCCTGTATTAGGCTAGGTATTTCCCAAGCCCGAGCCTCTACTTTTTTTTTTTTCCTTTGCATCATCTTACTTCTTGATCAACAAACAAATCAACAATCAGCCCGTAGAGCGGACGGTCACCGGTTCTTGTGGCTACTTAAAAAGCTAAGACTCTCCACTTTGGTTTACCAACATCAAAATTCATTCAAGTGAAGAGCAGTGATTAAGCAATAGCTGTAGCCTAACAACAATCGACTATTGATCCATTTGTACTACGTCTAGAGTGTAATGTCGAGTTTAGCGTAGAATACAAGAATACCGATGCTGTATAGATTCCACTAATAGCTATAGCTATGCATATAAAGAATAGGCGAACTCCATTGACACATTTTTTCAACATTTCCTAATGTACATTTTTAACACGGGCGCCCTCATAAGGAAAATGTCCTTTAAAAATGTGTGAAAAATAAATCTTAATAAGTGATTCGCCCCGAATAGGTAACGCTGTGATTGTTTTCTTGTTTTTTATATTGAGGGTTGGTTCTACTTTTGTGATGGATGCCTATCGCAAACTGAAAACAGGTGGAAATTATTGCATTCGATGCGGCTAATCGAAAAAAATGGCATTGCGAAGTATTAAGATGTCTGTTCGTTAGCTTGAGCAGTCTAGAAAAATCTAAACGTGACTTTGAATTTTTTAAAAATTCGCGGCAAATATTCATTTGTTAAAAACTTGCAAAAAACTAACTTATTTATGAAAATATGAAACCAAATTAAAGACTGTCCATATACATAAATGTATATATGCTTATTTTAATACAAATTGCCAAGTCAGCCAATTTGTATTTGTAAGATTACAAAAGAGAACAATTTCTTGAAGTGTCGTTGTCGAAAAGCAGCACTACCAAAGCTGCCTGCTATGGAACCTCAGTTCGCACATGTTCGATCAAAGCTGCCTGCTATGGAACCTCAGTTCGAACATGTTCGATTCAAACGCCCGCCAAACGGAAAATTCAAAAAACAAATGGGGTGTAAAAAAAAGGAATCGTATATTAAATAGATAAAGAACATAATTACTATTTACAGCTAGTACTATTGAATTTATATTTACAACTAATTTAACTAAAACTCGACCCCACACGTACATACATACAATCAAAAACTAACATCTGTAGTGTTTTGCACAATTTCGAAAACTATCACTTAAATTAGTTGACGGAAAACAAACAAAATATGAATAATCTGGTCGGTGTATGCTAAATTCAGTTACGTGCATTATTTATAGTTATGCATTAAGTTTGTGCTAATACTTTCGATTTCTTGCATTTATATATTTTCTTTTGTTTTTATGTCGTGTCCAGTAAATTGGAATTTCGGTTCGATTTCGAGGTTATTGGCAGTGATTTAGTATGTAATCTATATTCGGAATTCTCGTCGTTCTCTACAACATAGCCTAACTAAGGCTTAAATCTATATTTGACAATAACACTTTTCACAAAGATTATCAACGTTTTGGGCTTAGCTAACTCTTTAGACCTAAGCTCTGTACTGACATCAGCTAAATATAAAGTGCTAGGTGCTTACATTTTAAAGGTTTCAGGAGGTCCTAAGTGTTTAGCATTTCTTCGTTAGTTGCAGATGTTTTAAAAGCACCATTTCGAGGGGGGTTTTGTCTCATTATATTTTTTTGGGGAAATTAGGTTTAAAATGGAATTTATATTTAGCTGATGCCAGTGACGGAATCCCGGCTATCAATTCCATCTGATCGCATCCACAGAACTGAACTTAGCCTTGTGTATTAAGTAAACGAAATGGCACATTGAACCACAACCCACATGACCCACTTGATCCACGGTGACCCACGATTCGATCACATGTGGTGACCCCACCAGGCGGCGCTGGCTTGGTAATAGCCATCGTTTCCCCAGCTGAGGATGCTAAGAGGTGGCGGCGGTGGTGTCAGCGAAAGTACGTCCACATCGCTGTCGTTGCTGCTGCTGCTGTTGTTGTTGTTCTGGTTATTATTATTGTTATTGGACTTGACCGTAGTTTTCCGCCAGCCATGTCGTGGCTGAGCGGAAACCGGAAGTCGCAGCTTTAGACGACGTCGACGCCTCCGACGGCGCACCAAATCCCAGCCGACGGTGCCCTCTTGTTAGAAAACGTGATGCGTATTCTTTGATGGCGCCAGGAAGGGCTTCTCCTCGTTCATCTTCTCGAGATTGCCGCTTAACGTCGGATCGGTGGGTCGGATGCGCTTGAAGAAGCCAACCTTCCACAGCACATAGGTGACCAGCGCCAGGAGGAGCAGTCCGCCCACGATGCCCAGGATGATAATCAGCCAGGGTATCGATGTGTCGCGCTGTTGGTTCCTTAACTCCGGATAGGCCCGCGTCTCCACCTGGCAAAATAGTTTAAATAGTAAAACAAATCCACGAACATGTCACCTTAGAAACCTCACCTCTATGTTATTGTAATCCGTCACATTGACGCCATAGCTCTCGGGTATTTGGGCCGTGGCTGTCGAGAAAATCCTGACCCTTTCCACCCGTGGATATTCACTGACCAGCGTCGAGTTCCACAGCCGCGCTATGACCACCACCTGGGCCTCGGAAGCGGCGGGCATATTTAGAATATCGCACTCGATGCGGACGCAGTTCGTCGCGCCCTTGTTGCAGTCCAGCTCCACGATGTCCTGCTTCTTGCCATTCGAACCCGCCGCATTGCTACTCTCGGAATCGTACATTAACCGCTCCAGGCGGGTCACCCGTTCCAGGAAACTACGACGGACTCGATTGCGGCTTGACTGCGAGTCATCCGAATGCTCATCCCGGTGGCTGCTGGAGAAGTAGCTTCTCTGCGACTGGATCGAGCTCTTGTTGAACGAATGACGCGGGTGCGGGGGGAACATTTGCAACTGGGCCGGAGCACTGAAGGAAGCTGAATTTTCCCTGGAACCGCTGGCCAAATTCAACGGATTAACATATTCCTTGGCCACATGGCATTCGCCCTGGCTGACTTCCACCGTGGGTACTTGCTCCAGATAGAGCAGATACTGAACCGGTCGACCGCTCTGTGGATCACTGTACAGTGAGTACGGCCAGTGGATGACCATTTGTACTTTCGGCGCCGTCGATGGTCCCTCATTGTAGATGGTGAACATGTGCTGAACCTGGGAGCCCACATCGTCCATACCCATGGGACCATGTCCCTCCGTCTCGGTGGCGACAGTAGTTGCAACCGAATTGGCCCCACTCGATCCACTGTAGAAACTCTGCTCGGGTTTGGCCCAGCCGCGGACACTGAGCCTCGCCTCACGCACCACATTCACGAGGAGATCCCGCTCGGGCAGCTCGCGTCCCACCAGCTTGGAGGTGGTATTTGCGAATATGTGGAATAGCATGCTCTTCTCACTGGGCTCCAATCCTTTGGGCTGGAATCGGATGGTCACAAATGTGGTGGTGTCGCGCAGCATGGGATTACCAAGGCTGCATGCCACCAGCGTGGTATTGTAGCTGTTGCAAGTGGCATTCGTCTGTGGGTTGAATGAAATGAATGAAACATTCACGGAATTACTGGTAACCACTTACCGGCTTCTTGGTGGCCACATATGAAACGCCCGCCTGATGGGCGATGAAGAGCTGAGCTTCGTAAGCGGAATCCGCCAGATTGCTGACATTGATGCGCACCTCCAGTTCTGTCTCATCCAGAGTCAGTGTGTATTGGTTGCCTAAATGATGACAAAAAGAGCGTTCATGGGTTACAGCGAGCTCTGTACTGCAAAAGATAGCCAGAAGATGGACGCACCTGATACAATAGTAATGTTTGGCTCCGCCCGGATGACCAGGTTGCTCTCGCAGAGATCGTCATCGCCACAGTCCTTCTGGAAGGTGCCCTCGAAATCGACGTGCGCCTGCGTCTGATCCAATATCGGATTGAGGCGCACCAATGCGGACTCGGCCAGTGGCGGTTCCTCCAGCGAGTACTTCAATCGGAAGCGCACAGGTGTCTGGATATCCCGGGTATTGGACTTGATGTAACCCGTGACCGCCTGGCATTCTGTCCGTCCGTCCGTGTGCACCTTCACCACGCGACTGCGCACATTCGTCCGCTTATTGTCGCGATCGAAGAAGAAGACCCGAGAGAATTTCTTTAGGTGATCGAAGGTTTCCGCCTCGACGCTATATGCCAACCGGAGTTCCTTGTTCTTCTCATCGTACGGATCGATGCTGCAACATGCTCGGAACGTGAAACAGGTGAGATTGCTGGCCGGATCGGCCAGGCAGCCGGGCTTATTGGGATCCATGTTGCGCAGCTCCTCGCGCTGCACACTCGTCTGGATGCTGATGATGGGTCTGGCCAGCAGGATCACGGCTGCCGAGGAGTTGAACGCCCCGATAACCACATCCGGATAGGAGTTATCATCCAAGTCGGTGTTGCCGGATATGGAGATGCCAAAGGTGCGAATCGGTTGACCATTGGGCACGGTGCCACCCAGCTCCGAGGCCAGGATCTTCTGGGCGGGCTTGGAATTCAGACCCTGCCTCGAACCCAAGTAGATGTAGACCACGCCATTGCCCTCGTATGGTGCACCCACGGCCAGGTCCTCGCAGTTATCCTTGTTCAGATCTCCGATGTTGGCCAGTGCCAGGCCGAAACGACTCTCGAGAGGTCCCGTCAACTTGAGTGTGTACTTCGTGGGCAACGTGTCCTGGTTGTTCTGGTACACGTACACAGCTCCACCCTCCGTTTTGGTGAAGTACAGCGGCGCTGCCACTATCAGATCCGGCCTGTGATCTCCGTTTATATCGGCGGTGGTCAGTTCATAGCCAAAACTAGAGCCGAATTGCTCGCCATCTAGGATCGAGTGCACCGGCATTGGATTATCGGTGGACTTGTCGAAGATCACCACCTGTCCATGACCCTCGGATCGTGGCGCACCAGCCGCATACGACATGTGGCCAAAGAATCTGCCACCGGTCACCGACATGCCCAGGTAGCTGTACTTGTCCACCGGCGAATTGGAGTCCGTGTGATCACTGTAGTAGGTCGTCTTGTCGCGCTGCAGATACTCCCCGCCCACCTGGGTCACCCAAATGGATCCGCGCCACGTGTACGGTCCCGGGGAACCCAGCACCATGGTGTCATCGTCCAGCAGGGCAGCCGAGGTGCCCGCCTGGCACAGTCCATAATCCTCGTGTTGCCTGATGGTTACAGAACGATTCAGATTATTAGCAACCTAACTGTTTCTTAACCTAGGATAACCTAGGATAAATAAGAGTAATGTCCATAGATACTCCAGTTGACTTCTGATTTATGACCATGGATATGTCCAAGGACAAGTCCAGTTCGTCTTCATTTACGTCCCGTAGTGGCCTAATCTATTCCCTTATCGGGACATTAATAGATGACCATGGTCAACGGAAGGACTCTTTGGACGCCCGTATCTTTGTTGTCCCGTCATTTGTCTATTCCCGAATGGAGTTGTGCGTTGGACATTAATGGATGACCAGGGTCAACATTTGCCTGTTGGCCGACCAACTGGTGCTGGTGCTTCACCTCTTTCCAGCCATTTGTTCCACATAGCTTGTAGCCCCCATGCTTATTCCCGAATCGAGTTTGGACACGCGAGTTTCACCTTGATGAAAAATTGCATATTCAGAATGATGACAGGCCTTCCAGCTACCCCCTCTCCGCTGTTGGGCCACCTTTGACCTCTCGTTCCCAACCGCTCCTTGATTTCGGTCATCGTGTGGGTGCGGAATCCCCGCATATTTCTCCTTCCCCCCAAACGCTCCTGTCATTTAAATAAATTAAATTTCACCTTTATGAGTGTGCGTTTGTACCCTGCAACGACGTCATCGGTGTCACACTTGAGCTGACCCTGCGCCCAGCCCCTGAACCTCGACCCCCCCTCGTCCACCCCATCCACTTCTCCCCATTGCCACACACACTGCATGCTAATTGGGCGAAACACCCCCGCATTATTCATAGCTGGAGATAATTCACCTTGACACTCTTCCTTCGCCCCCCTACCCTTCCCCCCGCCAACAACAAACAACTGACCCCTGTCAACTGAGAAAGCGAAGAGTGTGGGAATGTACATAAATATGTGCGTACATTTTGATTACATCAACCTGATCACTGGCGATGACCTAGGACAATTTATGCCCATGGATTAAGAACTACATAGCTGAATGAATGGCTTAAAAGCCTAGATAAGAAAGATAAGAGAGTTAAGAGTACTGACCTTTGCACGGGTCGTCCTTTGCAGGGCTCGTGGACCTCCTCGAACTGCAGATCGTTCGTGAGGAGATAGCAGAGACCCTGGCCGTAACGGTTCTCACGCACGATGTACATGTAGCGATGGGCGCAGACAATCACCTACAATATCATAATATTCCCATTATATATTATATATAAATTATATACATTTAAGTTGCGATTAAAGTGTTAAATCTGAATAGTTAGTATTTTCGGACTACGGCTGCGGTTCACTCACCTTTCCGCCGGATCCGTTGGCCTGCAGGGGATTCGATCGCACTGTAACGCCCATCCATTGGTCCTCCTTGATTTCGTCGTTGCCGGGCGGCGAGAGGATTTCGCTGTCGAAGGCTGAGCGAATAACGGAGAATTGCGGGAGAGAGAGTGAGAGAGAGAAAGAGAGTGCAGAGAGAAATTGCAATGTTAGCAGTTGCCAAATAAAGATTTCTAATGTGTGTGATCGTGTTTGTGATTGTGTACACTTGTGCACATGTGTTTGTGTGGGTGTGTGTGTGTTTGTGTTCGTGTATGTGCATGTCAGCAATAACAACAATAATAATATAACAGTAACAGCAACAACAGTAACGGTAATTATAGCTAATAATTAATAACTTTATAAAACAACGAGTAGTATGCATTATCAACAGTTTATATATTTAGAAATGGTCAGAACAACAGTAATCATTCACAAATTTACATACGTACATCTGTATATCAGTAGGGTGGACCATGTTTCCTAATTTTTGACTAAAATTCGATTTATCACTCATACGCCTCGTATAACATATAATTCCGTTTAAATTGCATTTTTACTGCTGGCAGACAAAATAAACGCAACTTGTGAAATGAGAATTCGACTAAAATTGATTTCTTTCAGATAATTTCACATACACATTGTTGTTTCTTTCCCTTTAATATTTAAGATCAATTTTGTAAATAATGAATACGTATTACAGAAATGAAATCTATGATTTTTTTCAAGATTTATGTAAATAATACAATTTGTGAAATATATTTTACATGAATGAAAGTAATGAATCTGTAATTGGTATGTTACTAATATGTAGGTTTAAACCCGATGTCTCCTTAAGTATTAGTACAATTGGAATTTACAGCTAATCCTGATTGTTTATTATATTTGTTGGTCCACCCCGGTTTTCAACTGGAACTGGAAATCGAAATTGAAACAAAAGCGATAAAATGCAAATTCCAAGCGACACCGAACTCCAAACAATTCAATTATTTACAGCTGATTTTCGGGCAACATGTTTCTTGATTATTTCCCATTTTTTGTTAAATGCTGGCGGCATTTGTGCAACAAAAAAGAAAAGAAAAAAACTGGAGGGAGAGGTAAACAACAAAAATTGTTGATTAAACGAAGCATGAAACGAAGCAAAAGAGCGGCAAAACAAAAATGGAAAGCGCAGTCGCAGCCGCAAAAGAGAGAGAGCCGAACGAAATTGATTTAGAATGCATTTTAAAGCATCAAAGTGTTGAAATATGATAAATGATTATTACACTTGCAAGAGCAAGCGAGATAGAAAGCGCCGTTGCAGTGCACTGAAAAATATTCCACTACTCTTGTCCTTGTTTAGTTGTCTAATACCTCGTTTAATGCCATAGTAAAACAGAGGTGTAACATTTTCCATCATCACCTTTACATAAATGGGCAACAGAATGTTAAATCAAAATATATTTTAGTTAAACACATTCTTTTTTCGCTGTGTAGCGTTTCTTTTCGGCCTTTTTTCGTTCGCCTTGGAGCGTGGGCCGTTCTTGACGGGTTTGACGCGTTTTAAAACGCGCCCGTCTGTCGCGTTTGCGCAGTGAAAGTCGCGCAGCTGGTAGAACCGCCCAGCGCCACTCCCCCTTTCTTCTTCTCGTCAATTTGCCCCGTTTCTGCGTTTCTGACATTGGGTCGACTCGAAAAGAATTCAGTTTTCTGAAGGTAATGGATGAAAAAAGGGGGTTATGGCTAATGTGCAGCAATGCAAATAAAATCTTAACCAAAGCCCCGCGTTTTAGTTCGCCTACCGAAAAATTCCGCGCTATTTTCGCTCAAGAATTCGCTTTACTTTTACAATTTGCAGTTATTTTTAATGCCCCAGCCAACATTTGTTTTTTGCCTTTCATGCGTACACAGCGAGCAAACATGTGGTAATGCCTGACATTTTTTTTAGAGGGAAAGTAGCAATGATTTTCTACCAAAATGTTCAAATTGAATCGGCAGACGATTCTGTTTGTTTTGTAGGAGAGTGGAGGGGCTCTAATGTAACTTGTTAGTTTACTGCACTTGCGCAAGTATTTTTCCCTGTGTAGCCTAATGTTCTGCACTTCGTTTTGGTATTTTTTGCTTTGCTCATAGTTTGTGAAATTTGTCACGTTCTGGGGCGGCGCCTTTGGCAGAGCCCACTGCTTTGGCTTTAGTAGGTTTTTTTTAGAATTTTTTTACAGACGTTTCTTCTTCTTCTTCTTGTTTTCAAAACTGCCACGCTCTGATTGCCAAAAGAGCGAAGAAGAAGAGCAGAGCAGAGCCGGAGGAGAAAGAAGAAGCGGCAGTGGAAACCCGGTCACAGTGACGTTAAAAAAAATGCAGACGACCCAGTTCCATGTTAACACTCAACTGGCGGCGGGGGTCGTAAACACCCAGCAGGGCAAAAATCTGCATACGAGTGGAAACTATGCAAATACGTGATACCCTTTTTATGCTATGTATACCCCTTTAAATACCTCAATGCTAGAAACCAATAAAAACCGACAAAGATAAGACTTTAAGCTGAATTCTCTCTTCACACCGGAAATTGTAAAAAAAAACGGTATTATTAGTCGGAAAATATTTAAGCATAAAGACATAAAGTTCAAATATATATCATATATTATGTCACTGCATTGCGAATTTCGGGAAAATCATATGACACCCTCTACAAGGGTGTAAAGTTGAGGCACCAGCTGCCATGGCTATATAATTAGTGCTAAATGAGTCGCCAATTGAAGCCGCCGAAATGGTTAAGCCGCAGCGACCCCCCATCTCCTTCCCCATTTCTCCCCAATGGTATTGGGTGAAAATTCCGAGAATCAGTTGGGGCATGCTAAAGGAAATGGTTAACATATGACGCCGATAATGAAGTTGTCGCTGGAATCGAAGCGTGCAAATGGGCCCCCAACACAAACATATTCAGAAATGCTATCGTATATTTGTTGAAAAATATTTGTTGCTAAACTGGATAACAGGGGTAACTATGGGGATTTAGAATTTAGGAGGGTTCAAAACTGGGAGGGTCTAGCAAATAAACAAATGTGACGATTGTCACCAAAGACATATTTGCTATGATGTATCATTTGATTTCCTAACGTTTTTCTTCAAATAATATGAGAGGTACGACCAATTTAGTTATCACGTAAAATTAATAAACTTTTAATTAATAAACTAGGTATAGTTATAGACATTTAATTCAAAAGTATACATATGTAATCAAACATTTAAATGCGCGTTTGTACAATTCGATGTGTAGTTTAAGATACGTTTCATAGTTATATACATAATATCTGATTGCAATTAGTGCGCGCATGCGTGGTAGGTCAGTAAGAGTAAGAGTAAAAGTAAATATAAGAGTGAGAGGGAAGCAATATGGCGGCCATAGGCATGCGTGCGTGACTGTACTTTCGGTGATCGCAGATATATTTTAGATTTGCAAAAAGTATACTTATGTATGTGGGTGTGTACAGGCGATTTATTTACTTCTCTGGGTCTGGAAGTGAATGGGTGCACTGAATCGAAAGTATGATAAATGCCGGGGTTAATTCAACGCAAATGCAAATTCAAATTCAAATTCAAATCAGTAGGTGAACGTATCAAAGCGCAAACCAAAGGTATGAAAACTGATTAAGGCATACTGGTTATACATATATATGCATATATATATATAGGTCAATCGAATACTGAATGGGTGTTAGCGGTTGCGATGAGATGCGCGATCCTTGAACGGGAATCGGGTGGTAATTAAGGATCGGTTTTTGGTGGGCATGACAACAATTAAAGCACCCAAAACCACTTACGCTTATTAATCTCATATGCTCCGTTTGCTAAGGGATTCGTTCGTTCGATTTATCGAATATGGCAAATATCGAAAAGATTTGTCAGTATATTTGGATAGTTGGAGTGGTTGGGCGGGTTAGGATTTCAGGTTGAGGCAGAGACACAAATGAATTTCCCAGTTATGCGCACCGAATACGAATTTGGATTTTGGCGAAACCAAATAGGTAAATGGGAGAGCACAAAAAATCAAAAAACATAAGAAAGAAAAAAAGAGAAAGAAAGATCAAATCAATTAAAATTAAATTAAATGTATTTTTCGATATCAGTATTTGTGTTTTGTTTTATATATGTTTCGAATAAGATGCTAGGACAAAAATCGATATCTATACAGTAGGTACTAGTGGATAATACGAGTATATATTTATGTACGAGTAATAATAGTGAGTGCTCATCACGTGAACGAACGATTCATCGAAAGTTATTCGTACGATTCAACAAGTGATCGATAAAATGATATTTAACCACAATATTTTTGGATAGCCCAATTTCAATTTCATTTCCAATGACTCATCGAATTAATCGCTTGCAATGTGCCCCCTTTTTATCGATCACAGCGTTCTCTCCTACTTAAAACTAGGAACAAAAAAGGGTTTTAAAGGTTAGATACGTTTAGTCACAGATCTCTATACAGCATTTGGCAATCTTTTATGTACAACTCGCAGACTAAGTGGGGATTCGAATAAAAAAGATTTGGGGTAAACTGAAAATGCGAATCGGTTAGCTGAAAGGCCCGGTTGACCCTTGACCCCATTGGCACTCCGGTTAGTCACTAGACGATTGGGAGCGGGATTCGGTATCTACGACTATGACTAGATCTATATTTTATAACTATATTATATTGGCACAAGCCAAACCTCCACCAATGAAAGGATGTTGATACAGGCTTAGGTAGAAAGTAACAGGGCTACGGATGGCAAAACTGGGTTAGAAGTTATCGACATACTTGGACTTATACTAATCGTAGAAACCTAAAAACTTAAGATGCGTACGTATTTGTATTTATATTAAACATCTTATAACTAAAGAACCTAGTTAGTTGGTATCCATCACGGATATGATTCACTTACATCGCCTGCCATCGGTGATCACTTGTTCGCAGTCATCGAAACGTTGGGTCATTGGACACCGCCAGAGGGCGCCAGAGTGTGTGGTGTTCGGCTGTCGATTTTGATCCAGTGGGGCTCCCACCAAGACACTGAAAAATAAAAAGGGAAACATGAATAAAGTAAATAAATAAAGGTAAATCAAATATGGTTAAATATGGCCAAATGTTCTGATGATCATTCAACCAACTTGAATTCCATCTGCATTCAATGCCAGACGCTGTGGACTTTTACACATGAATGGTATTTTTGATTACACATCTCGGGTATTTGGGTTTAGCAACCATTTGTGGACTTTAACACTAGCATGATAGTTATTTTGATATCCGCTCAAGTGGGAAATAACAGAATTTAAATACGAAACCACCTGCTATATATTATTCCCTGTGCATATATTCGAACTTAACGACTTGGTAAGCTGAACCCAACCACAAAAACCGCCAAGACAAGCGATCTGTGGTCAGTCGCACCTCGGTTCTGCTGGGTTATGGCTACACATATAGCCATGGCTATCTGCTAGTGGCTAATTGCGGGTCGGCGTTTTGGTTCCGACTGCTAATCGATTTGTAGGTGGGTTCAACTCAGACTCAGATACTCAGAGTCAGCGACAATTGCGACTTGGTTCAATGCACTTCAGTTGGCTCTTTGGATTTCAGTTTTTTTTCAGCTTTTTTTGTTGGGGCTTGGCCCTGCCAAAATGTAATTACTTCGGGCGATAAACGTGTGCAATGGGTGGGTGTAGATTGGTGTAGAGGGTCTTCAGTGACTTGGGCGCGTCTGCACGAAAGATTTCGCTAATGAGCAGGCACATTGCCAAGGAGTAGCTTCAAAACGCCAGCAGTATAATGACCCCTTTTCAATTTCCAAAATTTGTAGTTTGTTTTAAGCGAAATGTGGCAATTGAAACAGGTAGTTATGTAAATAGGCAATAATGCTAGGGAAATGCCATACCAAGTCTAATTGCCGATGCATGAAAAGCACGAGAAGAAAGACATTTCTCCGACATGAAAACGTCGCCAGTGAAAACATGGCAAAGAAAACACGCTAAATGGCAACAAAGTAGGGCCAAGAAAGAAAAGGGGGCGGCTTGAATGGCAAATGAAAAAATTAAGCAAAAGGCAAAGAAACAAAAACGAATAGCACCCACGTTCGCTCGCTTAACGTGTTTAACATGAATGTTCATTATCCTGCCGCCGTAAGCTCAGCCATAACCGGCAACAACAACAACAACAGCAGCAGCAACTTGCAACAGCGGCTGCAACAACAACGGCAACTTCTGCGACAACAACAGCTGAAATTGCATGTACGACAACTACAAAACACGAAGGCGAGGATTGGCTTTATGGCGGCCATTAAATGGCACCTACACACACCACACCACACACAGCACCAAAAGCCCAAGACACAGAAAAAAAACACTATGTATATATTTATGTATCAGCTTAAAATTTGTAAGACTTCAAACAGCAAAGTTCTAGGAAAGAAGAACTGCGAAACATAAAATTGTTATGTTGTTATTAATATTTCTTTATTACAGTATTAGGAAGGTATTGTGCTCAAAACTAATTAGTTTTTGTATTTTCCTCAGTGCATCAAAACCTCAGCCATCAAGCGTCACAGCCGCAACTTCAAGAGAAAAAAACCCCAAAAGAAGAGAAAAATCGAAAATAAAAGAAAAGAAAACTTTAAGTGCCCAAAGGCGAAACTGGTGGCCAAATTGCCCATGATTGTGATGGAAGAGCGGGGTTGTGGTGCGGGTGGTTCTGGGAGTGGTGGGTGTAGGTGGTGCAAAATAAAAAAATAATCATAAAAAAGGCAAAGGCGAAGGCGAAGGCGAAGGAGAAGGAGCCGCTGCTCATGGGCGTGCTGCAAGTTATCGCTTTTGTCGCCTCGCAATTGACACATTTGCCCATTTGGCAAAAGTATCCAGTAATTCTGGAACTACGAAAACAGATGGTAGCTTAATACTAACTTATAACTGGCTTTTATATTACATTCAGCATCAATCCATCAGTGTTGCTCTCTAAACTAAAGTGATGGATCTATTAACCATTTGAAGTGTTTATTGAATGGGAATAGTGAATCTTATGAAATAAACCTTACAATACTTCAACTAGCCTTCAAAAAATTTGAAATTATATATAATTTATATGTCGACATATTCCGAAAACTATGTTTGAATTAAGTTTTACGGGGAATTCAATTTGGAAACCTGTTCGCAGTCACAAATGAGGTAAGAAAACTAGATCAAGACCCAGTCCGACTTTTGAGCCGGGTTTTAAGACTTAGACCTGCTGCTCTCTCCTTCTTTTCATTTCCCATATTTTTCACGTGTTTGTCTTGTGGTCATTAACGCTGACACTCGGCTTGCAACAGACCAACAAAACAACAATAAAAAAAATGGAAAAAATAGAGAAATAGAGAAGACGTTAAATCTAGACGCACTGACCTGACCTGAACCTGCCTCATTTTCGTTGGTTTTATGATCGGCTTGGCTGTGCTGTGCTGTGCTGTATCTTTGAGATAGTTTTTCCTGGTTTGTTTGGACTGCTGCTGCGGCTGCTCATTTAGCAGGTGCCTGCATTTTCCCAAAAAGGTGAGGCGATAGCAGCCAAGTGGCAGGCGGAAAATAAAACACGAGTCACATAAATCTGGTCACCAAACGCCGCTGGCTGTAAATCTTTTGACATGGCCCAAAGTCCATAAAACAGCCCTAATGATCTAGCTGGAATTTCGAATCCGATGGAGATTTCATGGAGTAGGCGACGCAAAGTGGGCGGTTGGAGTCGATTTTTTCTGGATTCTGGAGCGAGTTGGATGCCACTTTTTATGGCACTTGCTACTTAGCTTATCAATTAGCGGGCTAGTCGGGGGAAATGGGGGTGCAGGGGTGGCTTGGGATGGGGATTGATCCCCTCAATTATCGTGGAATCGAAACAAACTACAATACTGTGAGAAACAGCAAGTGCCTTTGGAGAAATACCAGTAAATAAATAAATTTCGCCAGATATCTATAAAACTATAGCTTTAGCAGATGATATATTGCATTTAAATGATGCGTCTCTTTTGTTTTTTAACTACTGTGTGGCCCAATTTGTTTGCAGTGTAGCAACTGCTCCACTTGCCGACCCGCGTGCAATTAAAATCCGATGACGCTGAACTTCTGGCCTTAGCTTTTGGTGGTGGATCTGGATCTAGTGCACCCAAAGGGGTGGGCATAGGATTGGGAATGGGAAGGGGAATGATGAAGTGCACTGGCGATGACGACTTAGAATGCGTTTAATTAAATTTGAACATTAATTGCCGCTTTAAGGCGTCGCGCGTGTCGCCTCAATTGCCCGGCTCTCGAAAACCCTTTCAAGTGGCTCCCCACCACAAGCCAGTTCCCTGTGAATCTAATGAATCCATTCAACTAGCCAGCACTCACTCCACTCGAAACCCACCCGCAGCTGAAGAGACTCTTGTAAGAGTTTGATTGTTTGATTGAATAAAAAACGAAGAAAGGCGAAAGGCGAAAGAAAGGAGATCGCTTCATGCTTTGACTCGAATAAAAAAATGCAATTATTATTTGTGCCGCGGGGCGGGGTTATTCAATTATTAGGCGTAGAGAAGCTTCTCTTTATAATGAAAAAAATATGAGTTGCTTTTAGAAATCGCTAGCAGTCTTTTTATTCTAAACTTGAAAGATACTTCCTATCCCATGACTTGAAAATCACTTGATGCCACATTCGTATGCATTTGAAGCTTTTGTATTGAAGTTAAATAGCTATTTTTGTATATTTTTCGCCCTTCCTCAGCTCGTTTTCCACTTGCTCACCCTCCGATTTCCATCCAAATGAGCTTATCCTCCGACTTATTTTCGTAGCCCCCATCCATGCCGCATAAGGAACTCCCCGAATTGCATTTGCCAGAAATTGTGTGAGTACTTTGTTGTCTGGTTTGGCTGCCCCTTTCTGGTCCAGCTGTGTTTGCCTTCGTTTTCGTATTTTGTATTTTGTATTTCATATATTTTTCGGTTGCTCCCAGTCGCTCGTTGCGCTGTTTGTGTATCTTATTAGTCATGATTATCACAAGTGTGTTCCCAAGTGTTTGCCATCGCCATCGCCCTCGCCCAATCCCCAATATTATATCTTTAAGTGGTGCAGCATCGGCAGACTCTCCGCTCCACTCCGCAGCATATTTATTTATTATCATTTGTCTGCCCCAAGCCAGCCACAAAAATTCAATTCATTTTCGTCTCGCAGTGACCCCTGTGAACCCACTCAATGCATCTCTCTCATTCTTTTACTCCTTCACTCTTCACTGGGCGGTGTAAATATTTATGGATCTGCTGGGGACACGAATGGTATATATGGTCTATATGGCATATATGGTTGGGATGTCTCATCTGGCGGTGGAAGAAGAGGGTGCTTTCTAGGATCGATCTGTTGCCGGGCCAACGGATGCCGTTCGGATTTCGCATTCGGTCTGGACTGGCTTACTAATCTGGAAAATTAATCTCATGGCGCCAGTGCGATAAGATGAGAGTGCTACTGATTAAATGCGATTAGCTGATTAGCTGAAAAATATGCCGACATACTTTCGCTCACTGTTTGATATTTGCAGTGCGCTATTTGCCCTGTGGTGGCGATTGTGCTGAGTAGTCAGTCGCCAGGTGATGTTATTCGCTTCTAATTATGCCCGTAGGCCAATCGCAGTTAGTCACGTTCGTCCACATACTTCCCTATAAATACTCGTATATAGTATATTGTATTTCCAAGGGTACATCGCCGTGGAGAGTGGGATGCGTGATTCGCAGGATACTTCCTGCTGCGGCAGGATGAAGTTATCAGAGAAGGATGTGTTCCCATCTACCTGAACTCCGGTTACCTGTCCGATCGGAATCGAAGATAGGCGACATGCGGTGTCGTTTACCTGCAGCTGTCTTCAAAAGTCGAAAGAAATGCCACATACATACATACATTCATACTACACTACAACCGACGACTTCTACGGGGGATTTTCGAGGAGAGGCTGTGTGTTGTTAAATCGCCGACATTTGCAGCATTTGCGTCAAATTGGAATGCGATTGTCCATTGTCCATTGTCGTTTGTCGATTGCCCACATTCGGATTTGGGATTTGGGATTGGGGGCCTGTAAGCCTGACAGCCAAAGGCAGCCAAAATCAAATTACGTATACGAAACTGAACAGAAGCAACTGAATTACCATTGCCTAATTCAATTTGCGCATTAAGTCGACAAGTCCGCGTTGACGATTGACACTCGCACCACGGGCTCAATGTCAAAGTTAAGAAAACAGGGAATTTGGTTAATGAAAGCCAAAAAATATAAAGAAAGTGTACGTTGAAGGGAGAGGTTTAAAAGATACAATGTCGAAAAGATACATATGCCTCGTTTATGATCTTAGCTTCAATATTTCACATAACTCTTATTATTATTATTGCATTCAAAGTTCTCCTGTTGCGCATTTCCATGCATTTTATTTCCCAGGAAAACTGATTTCTAGCATTTATTTCGAGGACCCATTCCTCATATGTATATTCTTTCAAGGCATCTGATTTCGTATGAGATTCGAACCAAAAACCAACTCAACCCTATGTATGCATGCCACTCCTTTTCATCGCTGCCACTCATTATTCCGCTGCATATAATTCGAATCCAGTCTGCAGTTCACTCGATTATGTGACCTTCCATCAGCGGATCCCTCAACACAAGACGACGTAACCTAACCCAACCCAATAACCCGAAAGATTTGTCACTTCAGTAACTACAAAATACATCCGACAAACGACAAACGACAGCGAGAAACATAATTCAATAAATTTGTCGGTTTTCGGGTTTTCGGGGTTTTTGGGGTTTCGGTTTTCTTTCAATTTGCTGGGGAGTATTTCATTTTTGGAGGGGTCGCGAAGGCTTAAAATTCAAGACGGGCAGTCAACGAACGCGCATAATTTGATGGGATTTGGTTAAGTCATTCATTCTCTGGGCGGCGATGTGCTGGTGGGCGTGGCATGTCAAGGTGTCGCCGTGACGCGCGTGTCCAAAAAAAATCAAAATCAAAAAAAAAAAAAGAAAAGAAAAGAAGAAAAGCCGCGAAGATTTTTGTTGTATGAATGAAGTCATGCCCAAAATCGTAGGGCACCCAAAGCCCTCAAGGGTTTTGGTCCGTTTTTTGTTTTTATGTTTTTTACGTTTTTTTTTGGAAGGGGAGGGGGGCTGTTAATCATTTGTTTTCCCTTATATTGATGTGCAGTGTGTGGTTATATAGATATCGGATCCCATTAGCTAACATCCGTGGATGTTTCAATTTGCACAAAGCCAAAGCCAAAGCCAAATCCATAGCCAAATCTAAATCCATAATGGCAGGCAGGCACGCGTTTCCGCCGCGGGTCAAGAACATAATGTGTCCATTAAAATCGCAGAACAAGACGCCTAAAATAGCCGAAGTGGGGATCTGGCCAAGTTGATGACGCCTTCGATGGCGCCGCCAATAAGTGCGGAAACATCCAAAATAAAAGAAAAACAAGGTGGCCGAGAAAAACGTAAGTGAGGAAGGTTCTACTACACCTTTCGACCATAAAAACTGATGAAATCGTGTCTATGTTGTTAGCACATCGTCGAATAAAGTTTGTTTGCAATCTATTGCTTTCATTGCCAAGTATCGCATGGATACACTTTAATCTGGTCCAAGTGGCACAACTCACAATTACTCGGTTATAACTGCCAACTGAATGGAATTTAAACCCACAACAGCACAATAGAAAAACTAACTACATTTGTTATGTATGTGAAATTGAGCATATTATAATAATAATACTGCTCATTAACATTGGCCCACGGTCTCTTTGTTTTTGCTATAGCAACTTATTGTTAATTAAAGCGAACTTAAATTGGGGTAAGGCCCAAAAAAGCAAGCTGCGCATTTCGTGGGACCAGCCTAGTTCCACATTCGATTGGGTCATCGCTCACGGCTCGTTAATTTGGCCAACCGTATGGGAAATTGATACAGGAAATGCAGCGCCGATGGGCCAACAGTGCCAACTGATAAACTCTGCCCAAAATTCGTGCGTTGTTCGCAGCTGTGCGGCTCAGATTAATTGTGGGTCAACACAGATGCAGATGTTTGCTCGCATATAGTATACAATATGTATCTCGCTGATCTACATATGGTTCCGTATCTATCTGTGTGTGTGTGTTTGTGGCCAGTGGAGCGTTAAATTGCGGCGGTAGCCCGCTTAACCGCCTACCCAGCTACCCATCGAACCAAACCATAGACCCGCCATCGATACATTTGCCCAATTGCACGGGGAAAAACGAAAGCGCTAAGCTGCGTTGCGCAACAGAACTGGCGCCCAACGTGGGGCATTCCTTTTAAAGCTTAATATTATGTGTAAATCTCTCCAAGTTAATTATCTCGGATTTTTTTTATTTTTTTTGTGAGTATATTTTCTCTCAGTGCTACTCTGAGCTCCACAACCCCTTTAGCCATCAACGTAACCCAAGTAGCACAAATTGGCCCGCGGCTTTGCAGCTTATCGCGTTTTGTATTTGGATTTTGACGTTGTTGTTGTTGCTGTTGTTGGGAAAGCGGCCCAGCGGTTTCATTTCCATTTCCATTTCCCCCGACTGGCAAGCCATTTCCATTATGAGAATTGATGGCAAGGTCAAGCGGTTGGATCAGCGTTCGGAAATTTGTCTCTGGCAAATGCGCATGCGCAGCTTCAGGCCTGCATTAATCTCTACAGTGATAGCTCGCTACACTCAACGATTACAAGTCGAACATTTGGGGGAGCATGCTTTCTATAAAAAGAAAGATCATGCAGATCAAACATAAGTGGTCTTATTGAAGCTTGACTGTACTTCTTCGCCTCCTTCAGTTTGACTTTTGCTTGCTTCGCTCATAAATTGTTAGTAAACAAATTACTGTTGCTTCAGGCCAGGAAAATATCAAGAGTTTTTCAAAAGGCAGCAAAAGCTGAGAGCTGGAGGATGCTTGATTAATTTGATAAGCCGAACGATAAATATCGCCTGCCGTTTAATGAAGGCAATCCAATTAATTTCTAACTGTTCGCGATTCGGACCTTAAGTCTGAAGATAAGAGTCAATTAATCGATGGCAACCTATTGGCCTTGGATCTATAAACATATCCATACGGTTTGTGTGGTAATTAGGGCCGGAAATCCTGAAACAACGAAATATTACTTATATTATCCTTATATTTGCTTAATACCATGTCTAGGGTTTTTCTTACGATGGTCAGGTCATGGTTTGCTGTAAGTTGAAGTTCCAAGTTCCAAGTTCCTATATCTTTCTCTTACGTACGAATGTTGTGTGGCGCATTTATGGGAACTGACATGGCGGTAATAAAAATGTTAACACGCCTTTGCCCCAAACGAGTGGTGGAGAGCAAGAGGACACGGCGATGCAGAGGGGGATGACCATATTTAAACATAATTTCGTTTTTTATTATCCTTTCATGACAAAGACGAAGCCGCACCATAAACAAATACACGCATATACATATGTACATACGTATATATCCAGAAGAATCTGAAGAAGAGGCGAAGCAGGCTTGGAGACAATGACGTTTAATAGCGGTCGCTAAGTGGAAGGCAACTGAAGAAGGGTCTACACCGAAAGAAAATATCTGCAGTTTTCAAATGTGATATAATAATAATATAATAATAAGCGAGCTACAATTCTATCTATCAAATTATTTATATGTTTTCTGCAGATATTTTATATGTTAGCTGTTATTGGCTGTTAATTGCGAAGTTTTCTGTTCAGTGTACCAGCAGGGAGTAGGCCCAGGAGGAGGGGAGGGGAGGGTCGAAGGACAAGGACCAGGGGAAAAGGTGAGCGATGGCCGGTGAAGAGGGAAATGCCGGCATAGGTAAACAAAACAACTGGCTGGCAGGTAAATTACAAACAGCAACAGATGAAGAGGAACGAAAGCCGCAAGACACTGGGAAAAAAAAGAAGTGATTATGCGGCATAACTCCACTGCTTGCAATTATAAAGTAATCAATGTTTTTTCTTATAGCTATAGTAGCTTAACTAAGTGCTTGAACATAATACAAAAAACTTTTGTTAATTCGTTGTACTTGTAAAAAGATTTGCCATTCAAATCTTCCTGTGTATTCTGCTGAGCGGCGAGAGAGCAGGACTGCAGTCTTCTCCTTCATAATTTAGTGTTGTTATTGTCTGGCTTTGGATTTGAATTTGAAAGAATTATGAGAGAGTGAGTTGGAAAGGTGGAGAGGGGGAGAGGGGGGAGAGAGAGAGTGGAGTGAGTGGAGAGTGGAGTGAGAGAGAGCGACTGACATGACCACACACGGCGAAGGCTGCCAGGTGGAAAAGAGATGGGGAGCGATTGGGGAGCCAAACTGAAGGGGCGTTAGAAAGGGAGGGAGCGATTGTGAGAAGACCTGGGATTTCCCAATATATGACCATATTTTGACATAACTTTTGTTGCTGCCCATTTGAGTACAGTGGAGCCTAGATAAATCATCGTCGTTACTATGTTGATATTAACAAATATGAATGTAACATGTTTGTATTCTCAATGAAATTGTACAGTTTTCCAATACGAAAATATTATTACATTAAAATTACACGTTGTTACGAATTCTGAAGTCTTCTTTAACCAGTCCTCGTATTAAGTAATATTCGATTAGGTGGCATTACGAAATATTTGATAAGATACATTAATCGTTGAGCGTCATGAGCGATGACATAAGTCGCGACCGTATCGCGGTGTTATCACTGTACTGTACTCTACTGGCCTACAAAAAAAGGGGTGTTCTCGGCTGCTCGTTCCCTGTAAATGCGGGATGTGCATGTAAGTCGTATAAATTTTAATTATGTCGCCATAAACTAAATGGAAAACGACACACCCCTCCGCCCTCCAACACAAACAAAAAATATAAAACAAAACCGAAACAATTCTGCGTGCTTTGCGTTTAATGTTTTTATTTTGTTGTAGTTTTTTTTATTCCTTTTTTTTGCCGTCTTTGCCAGTTTTTCGCTGGCTGTAGTAAAATTTGTATTTTTTTTTCGTTTTTTATTTGGTGCTGTGCTTTTTGGTGGTGTGCGCATAAAATTTGCATAAATTACACGCGTCGACACTGACAAGTAAATTTACTTTGAAGGCAGACAACCTCCCCCCTCCCCTCTTGGGGCACCACCCCTCCCCTCGCCCCACCCCGCGACTGGAAGAGCTGTTGTTATTGCTTTATTTTTGTCACATTCAGCAGCAGTTAGTCGAGTGCTGTTTTAGGCCATTATGTTAATGAGTTTTAATTGAAGAGTCCGCAATATGAGCATATTATTTATGGCGGTTTTTATTATTATACTTCTTCTTCTTCCTCTTTTTTTTCAGCTCTCTCACAAAATTTCCATTTCATTTTCGGCCTCATGTGGGCGCCAGCAGAGGGGGTGGGTGGTTGGGATGGGGTGGCTGGGTTTTTACTGGATATGCAAGACTTTTATGTGATCAGCAACTTGTTGTCTGGGTTTTAAATTTCCATATTGAATGGCACGTTATGTTGACTTTTAGTCGCACTTAATTAAATGGATTATGTGGGTGGAAATCACATTCAATTTTCACTGCCCTCGAATGGCGATTGCCAAGGGACGCGTTTTCATTTCACCACAGGGAACCATTTCCCCAAGGACCCCTATTGTGTAACATCTTGATTTTTCAAGGCAATTAACGTGGGACTTGCTAATTATAAGATTTTATACGTATTTTAAGCATAATCCCTAACATTAGGATTGCCATTAAGCTGTTTTATTGTTTTTAAAGTTGAAGGTAAATTGTGAATGGTAAAGTTAGCGAAAGTAGTTGGCGAACGCCCTTCGTAATTTACCCAAAACGCCCAGTTCACCGGTGGTACTGCGCTCCCCGGATGGATCGGGATTGATGGAGGGATCGTCCTCCATGCGGCCCACGTGCCAGTGGATCTGCATGTTGCCCACCACCAGGCGCTTGGCCATCAGCACGCCCAGCTGCAGTTGCTCCGCGGATGCGAATCGCAGCTCCAGACCATGCTCACTCTTGCGATGCGAGTTTATTGAGCAGAAGCGCGAGAAAATGGGCAGTAATTGCTCATCGCTGCCAGGTGGAAATCCGTGCAGGCTCAGCCACTCCTTGCTGCTCAGATCCTCCGAGGAGTCGCTGATCCTGGCCTGCTCCACATCCGGTTCCGGGTCCTGTTCCTGTTCCGGTTCCTGTTCCTGTTCCTCTTCCTTTTCCGGTTTCGGTTCCTTTGCTGGTTTCGGTTCCTCATCGCTCTCACTTTCGGTTTGGCTCTGGGAACTTTCCTCGGTCATGATTCGCTTGGGTATACTAGCTCCTAACTCCAATTGCAGATTGACTTTTCTCGGCGTGCTGAGTTGCGTTATCAAAACGAAACATAAACTCATTTTTAGCCTGCCAAAAAATTGGTTTTTCAAGGCATACTTTGATACCTCTTATCGGCAATGCCAAAAAGAAAGGAGAAAACAAAAAACCCAAAACGCTATCAAGAGGAAGTGAGAAGGTGAAGTTCCTGCGAGAGTTGGCAGCTGTGCAAACAAAATAAAAACTCAACCTGAAACAAATAAGAACCACTGGCAGAAATGTGTTACCCAGATATTTCTCTCGATAGTGTGCCACGAATAATTTAAATGTTTCTTTTCATAAGCATAGTAAAATTTGATAGTAATTCCCCTATGCAGCGGGCAATCTGGTAAATCGAATTCGAAATGGATTGCTGGGGCAACATATGTTGAGTAGATAGATACAGCATATAGTATATGGCATCCCAGATACTTCCGATACTTCTATCCCCCCTGTTTTCTATACTGTGTGTCCGTGTAAGTGGGTCAAACATTTGGGGGCCATGCGGCATGAACAGTTTTGTTTCATTTCCCGATAGCCACTATCAGTGGGCGAATTGGGAACGAATACATAATTCCACTGGATCTGTAGTAATCATAATTGTTATGTCCATCGCGATTGAACTCTAAACCGTATCGCCTCGTTTTATGGACGGCAAACTCAAGTGCACTTATTACAATGGCCATTCGGAGTTCTTGTTTATTTTTTGGGGGGCTCTCTTCGTTTATTATTGCTGCGATCATTGGAAATTCATCGCATCCGGAGGAGGCAATCAATTTTGAATTCGATTCGATTTCGAGTTCGTTTTTCAGTTGGTTTACAAAAACCTTCGAAGTTGCCCTTCATTTGGCAGAGATTTGATTCCAAATTTTAGCTGAATTTGATGGTTTATATTATAAGTACAGTGAACGCACTTCCATTGAGAAATGTTTGAAATGTTGGCGAACAAAAAAGTGGCATTCATAGCTGGGAAAATTTCGTTATTCAGAGCTCTGAAAAAGCTATAAAAATGTCACATTTGAACTGCGATAAGCTTTCAATCTGAAATCAAAGCGAATTCATACAAATTCGCCAGCCCAGGAAGTCATAAAAATTTGCAAGTTCATTAGGTCCGTTGACTTTTATGGGTGACTGTGCATCGCCTGGCATATCTGAGAATCGCCCACAGGGATATTGAGATACTGGAATGCTCGAAAACAGACATTCGCATTCGCATTCGCGCCCTCAGTTATTCAAATATCTCTCCCTCTCTCTCTCACTCTCTCTCCCTCTCTCTCTCGCTCTGTCTCTCCCTCTCTCTCTCGCCCTCGCACATTGTCACGTTTCCGTATGCATTTCTGTTGACTCTGCGAATTAATAACTTACACGGATCACAAGAAACGGCTACAGATCAGCAGTGAACAATAAAAGTATCTGGAAAAGTGGATTTTTCAAATACTCACATACTCAGATACTTTCAAAAACTTGAAGATTGCAGATTTTGCAGTTCTTAATAAGTGTAAAATCTGAATTGAAAGTTGGTTTTCATAATCTAGCTTTCGGATACTCGGATACTTAGATACTTTCAGTAACATAAAGAATGCACATTTATAGAAGAACTTAAAACCAACTTGGTAGCATATGCATGCATTTACAATAAATTAAGAATTAAAAAGCTATTTGTATAATATACAATTTTCTTATAAACTATACAATAATAATGTTTAGTATCGTTTCAAGTAAATATTTGTTTGTTGCAATACTTTTTTTGTCACTGTTACAGGCGAATCAGGAATCTGATCTGCTTGCATGCTCAATTAACTTTGTGTATTCTCTGGTCGCCGAACTTCCCGAGAACTTGAGCAGAATGGTGGCTCAGTGGTGCAATGGTGTAGTGGTGCAGTGGCTCAGTGGTGCAGTTTCGCAGTGTTTTGCACTTATTTGCTGCGGTGGTTGCCTGAGTGCCTGGGTGCTTTGGAAATTTATCGCTATGCCAGAGCTGTCAGCCTGATGAGCGTCGACATGGCAGGCCAACAGCCACAACGCTGCCTGCTGCTAATCCACTGCACCACCCGCTCAACTGGACCCCCCCACCTCCTCCACCCCCCCGGGGGGAAACCACCCCCTCAACCACCCAGCGAACAGTCAACTAAAACCACTCAAACGCAACTACAACTGCTTGGCTGTCCAAGCGAATGCTCGTTAAATGTGCTCAAATTTGAATTTCAAATGCGTTTGGCTGTTGCTGCCGTTGTTAACATTTTGCAGCAGTTGAACACTGAGAAAAAAAGGTTTGTTATGTTTACTACAACTGAGTAAGTTGTTGGCTGCTAAATTAAATGGTTTGAGTTCTCAGTTTCTATGCTATAAACAAGTATTACATTTATTTGTTGACTCTAGGCTGTGAATATTTTTCGCGTGCAGCTGCAGTTGCCATTGCTGTTGCAGTTGCAATTTATGTTCTAGCTGGACTCGCAGTAGTTGCTGCTGTGTGGCTGCCTCATCTGCCAGTTGTCAGCGGAAGTGTTGATGAATTTATTTGTCAAAATCGCATTAGGCGGCTGACTTAATGAAACCACCACCAGCGAGACTATCAAAGACATAGAAACCATAGAAACCATCAAAAAACAGCACCACCCGCACTCGAAAATCACATGTCTTCAAATTGTCCGCGTTTCTGTCAGTTTTTTACCCCTTTATTTACCATTTTATTTACCCTTTTGTGCGTATTTTGTGTGGCCCTGATTGACATTTAAATGCAAACTGTCAGTGGAGTCTGGTATTCATTTGCTGTTTGCTTGCCCCTCACTGCATTGTTGTGGCACTCACAATGCAAAGATATCCCAGCATTTTGTGGCTTAATTAATCACAGCTGCAGCTAATGGAAAATACATACCTGAAACGAAAAAAAGAGGGGAAAAATGCTCAATTAATATTAAACGTTTGGTAAGTAGAATTATACAAAGCAAGCAAACCGAAGTGAATGCAAATCTTAACCCACTCGTAACCCCTTCTTTTCCCACATTTCCCACCTTTTTTTCTTCGCAGCGGCGGCTAATTTAAATTCAAATTTAAATTGCAAGGAAGAAAGAGTGCCAAAGTCCTGCAAGTGTTGCTCACTTGGCTGCTTTATAGCTGGAGTAAATCATTATTTTTTGTAATGGAGTTAAGGTTCATAAACTTGGCGAATGGAATGTGGCCATATCTGAAGATATTGCTCTGCACAGGGTTCGATATCTTGGCCTGGGATAAGATAGCGCTGGCCAAGTGGTGATAATGGAATATGTCAATACGAGTGCCAATAAAATACCAGCGAAGAGTGGCGCTTTTTGCGGCAACACTGATGCTCGCCGATCGCAGATCCGCAGTTGCATGCCACAGATGCACGCCCCGCGATTCGCCAGTTTTGGGTTGTTGCTTTTTTCCCCCTGAAGGGATAATAGTATGGCTAGAGTTAGCTTGAGCTTGGCACCCACGCTTTCTGGTTGGCTTTTGGTGGCTAGCTGCCCACGCAATCGATAAGGGCGAATAAATAATATTTATTTATGCCACATGCAGCGTAACGCCCACTGGCAAATGCTGCCTGTCAATTAGGAGCGGATAAAAACCCACTGCAGATACACAATACACAAGGCTCATTAAAGAACTGCAGCTCCCTGGGGATGTCTTCCATACATACATATACTCGTATCGCTGACAGCCCTTATCCTTATCACGCATGCAAATAAAAAGAAATATTGCCTTTATATATATCCCTGCTATTCCCTGGAGCAGCAGCCGCTTTGATTAATGATCATATTCTGGGGAAATTATAAAGTTAGCTGAACAATAGGGAAGCATATGCCATTACACAATTGAAGAATGGGTTTCCACATTCAATGGGTTTTAATTGCCTACACAGAATTCCATGTTAATACGAGATTACTCTTTCTTTTGGAACCAGCAATTCTTAAAAATTACTCGTGATTCGGCTTGTGGGACCAACTATGCACTAGTTATTGGCTTGTAGGATCAACTATGCACTAGTTATTGGCTTGTAGGATCAACTTTGCACTGGTTATTGGCTTGTAGGATCAACTTTGCACTAGTTATTGGCTTGTAGGATCAACTTTGCACTAGTTATTGGCTTGTAGGATCAACTTTGCACTGGTTATTGGCTTGTAGGATCAACTTTGCACTAGTTACTGGCTTGTAGGATCAACTTTGCACTAGTTACTGGCTTGTAGGATCAACTTTGCACTGGTTATTGGCTTGTAGGATCAACTTTGCACTAGTTATTGGCTTGTAGGATCAACTTTGCACTAGTTACTGGCTTGTAGGATCAACTTTGCACTAGTTACTGGCTTGTAGGATCAACTTTGCACTAGTTATTGGCTTGTAGGATCGACTTTGCACTAGTTACTGGCTTGTAGGATCAACTGTAGGCTGGATATCGACTCGTAGCACCAACTATCGACTGCCATGTCCACCAAAGAGCATAGACCATAGACCATGGACCATGGACCATCACCATCAGCATCCCCGCCAGCGATTGCGATGCACATAATGCAGCATACCACTACCCCAATGCCCACCACGTAATCCCCTTTGCTCCTTCGGCCAGCGGAGTCGTCATGCATTGCCATTTTTGGTATTTTCAGCCAATTAGCGGCGCAAAGGCTTCAAATGTTAAGTAAAAGCGAAACGGGCTAACGAAACGTGGCCAAGTCGCAAGAGCTCCTTGGCCAACAGCCCATCGCAGCCAACTGGCCGAGCAACTTGCATTTTTAATGGTGCTGCCACAGGCGGCGACTAAGGAGATTCCAAAGGGGGTTCTTAGCTGAATTTCGGTCCCTTGAGATGGCACAAAAGATCGTGACACGATCTGTATGTTTTGGGTTTTCGAAAGTGTTATCAAAAAATCTCTAAGGTTTATATTATATAAATGGGCGATATCTGAACAGTAACCTTGATGTTAAACTTGATATATAATTAATCATAATTAATGGCTTCAATTTAAGCCAAAATCAAACAATAAAATGGAGTAGCACGAGGTGCCGAGCATCAATTTATAAATAACATACGATAAGTTAAAAATAAATATATGAATTATAAGTCACAGATAAGAACTTTATGGTCTTTGGAATAATGTTTTCTCTTGAACTTCCTGTATGATGATGAATCAGTCGCAGAAATTTGAAAACATATTGATCCCATAACATTCCATAACCTCAGATGGAATGTTCTATTTGCGACTGATGCGGAACTTTAATCACGCACGCGGGTGAGTCACATTTGTCCTGATTCCAGTCAAGATAATGGTAAATATACATAACCAGCCATGATAAGATACGCCAACTGGATCAGATGATAAAAAGAGTGGGGGTTTTTTTATTTTATTTTGTTTATTTAAGTTCTGCACAAACGGCATAAATCACGTGACCATCGCTGAGCTCGTTAGCGAAGTCCAATCAAATGAAATTTATGCGGCGGCCTTAGAGATCCTCCATTTATACACATACATATATATACAGTGTATATATCCCTTCGATTCCTGTAGCGTCCCACCCCCTTCCCCCCTGTCACTCTGCGGCCCAAATAAGGTCACGCCCGTTTGCAGGACTTTTAATGAAGCCTTAAATGTCATTGATGAAATAACTGCGCAAGCGATCGATCCATTGCGATCCGAATCGATTCCATTCGATTTGATTCGATTCGCAGCGATTCGCTGCTAATTAAAGCTGACCATCTAAGGTTCGCAAACAGTCGGAAAAACCGCGTCCCCCTTTGCCGCCCCTCGCGTAATTGGCCGCCAGATTTTCCTTTTGGGCGACAGCGAAAGTGATGACAGCTCAGCCTCCCGCGACACAGAGAGAAAAGTCCTTGTTTTCTTACAAGTTATGTGTAATGTGTAGATCTGGATGAGATTCTTTATCGGTATTGTATTGATGCTTAACTGTGAACAGCAGTGAACTAGCACATACCCATTTCTCGCAGTGCAGTTGGAGTTGCATTCGGTGCCCGAGGCTCGAGTGCTTTTCCATCGATCTTTGGGGGTGGCAGTTGAATGGCGAATGGCTCGCAGTTGGCTAATTGGCTCATTGGCTCACTGGCCTGTGGCTAATGGATGTTGACGCTTCCGTCTGTGTGTCATAGATTTACCCCCCCGCCCCCTCCCCCCTCCATTATGGGTTTCCCCCTTTCAGCTGGATTTTCCCCTCGATTGGGCGCAAACAAAGGGAAAATGAAACAGTAGCCTGCAGCGATTTTGGTCAGTTGGTCAGTTGATTTTCGCACAGCTGGCTGGGCAGCCCAAAAACAATTCATATACATATACAGCAAAAGGGGGCGTTTAAAAGGCCAACAACAAATGAGGGGCGGCATCCAGAACTAAAAACCAAAAACCAGACCATTTTCGACTTATCACGCCCGCCAATTAATTCTATACCTCACTTTCCCATATTTTTTGTGTGTTTGAATGACCTTGAATGCGCCTTAAAATTTGTTAATAAATTTATGACAGGAATGGAATGCCAGTCGCATGTTGAAATTATCAAAAAAAAAAAAAAAACAAATAAAAAACTGCAGAAGAAGTAGAGGAAGCAAAGCAAAGCTAAAGAAGGTGCAACGCCCAAAGGCGAGAAAAAAAGTACAAGAATAACCAAAGAAACTGAAACTGGAATTCAAAAAACAGGACAGATACATAAAAATGAGGATCTGGACCTCTGGAGTAGAAGAAGCAACTGTTCGACGAGAAGAAGGGTTACGAAATTACTATAAAGTCAGCGATTTGCAAGTATTTCCTCATAGTTATCTCTGAAAGTTACAAAAACAGAACTTCTCTCTGGAAACTGTTTTATACAGATTTTTCCTTGTGCATTTTGCAGCCTTGATAGCCGGAATTTATCAGCAGGTAAATGGAGCCATAACTCTCGACTTTTCCAGGCTAACAAAGATAAGCCTTGATGGACAGGTGAGTGCGAGAGGAGTGAGTAAACTTGGAGCAATAACCACAGAGTGACAACTCAGCCAGATAAAAAGCCGACCAAACGATGATTCCAGTTGCCCAGATGCAGTCGAGAAAAAAATACAAATAAAAAAAATAGAAAACGAGGTGAGAAAATGGCTTGATGCATTTCCGTTTACAGTCAGCTCCAAAACGAATATGTATGTCGAATGGAGAAGACACCAAGATACGTAGATACACAGACACGTAGATACACAGATACACAGATACGTAGATACACAGATACACAGATACGTAGATACACAGATACACAGATACGTAGATACACAGATACGTAGATACATAGATACGTAGATACACAGATACGTAGATACTCATGCTTTTTAAGGCTAAGCCACTGAAATGCAGCCAAGCAGGCAGAAATCCGTTAGTAAAATACAAAAACGAAAAACAAGATGCACGGTGCTCGGTTTCTATTTGTACTTTCCATTTGTGTGTTGTCAACACGAACAAAAATCAGAGAAAAAAAACATAAGAAATGAATAAACGGCAGCAGCAGCGAGTTTGAGGCATTTTAGTTCAAGTGCAAGCTGTCAAGGCGAACGCTGGAAAATAGGTGGGGTTGGAGGGGATTGGGGGATTGGGGAGCCCCATAGCGAGCCATTCAAGTGGTCGGCATCCATCCAATAAAGCAAAATGCTTGCGCAAGTCGCTCTGCAGATCGCAAAACATAAAACTCAAACCACAAACCACAAGCCTCAAGTCCGAAGCCTCCAGTCTTCAGCCTCAAAAGTGAAAGACCGACGGGGGAAAATGCGAATGGTGATGGCGATGGTGATGGTGATCTGCGGTTTTCGGGGGCAGGAAAGCCCATCAAGTGGCCAAACAAATTGAAATTGCGGCACGCAAAAACATCAGCCGGACAAGTCCCCATCCATACTTCCAACTCATTTCAACTGAGCACTCGAAAAAAATGCAGTTACTCTTTCTCAGCACACAAACTAGACGCAAATAAGTTAGGAAATGCAATGCTAATCCAAAAAGAATATATGTATATTAAATGAAATGATATCTTAGAATTATAGAATTAGGTTTAATAGTGAAAAGCACTTTTTTTTAATTAAGCTTGTAGTTGTTTTTCGCGGTGTATGCAGTGCTGCCAGACATGCACTTCGTCATCATCAGCATTCATTAGCGTGAGCGGACAGCCCATCGTGATCTGTGATCGGCGATCTGCAGAAACAGCAGCTGTGGCATCAATTGCCCTTTCCTTGGAGTACTGGGCACTACAACATGGGGTATATTGAATACTGGACGCCACTGGTCATGAATGTGGTGGCATTCATGACTTGCATCCGCATCGCATCCCACTGGAATGGGCCATCTGCCAAGTGTCCCATTCGCGTTTTCTGATTCCGGGAGCCAACTCCGGATCATTTGCCAGCACTTTGCTAATTTCTCCAGTGAAAAGTGATGGTTGTGGGCAGAAGGGTAACGGCAGGCAGGAGGTGATGGTGGTGATGGTGGTGATGGTGACCCCGACAACTGTGACTGAAGCTGTGGCCAAGTGATTAGCGTGCTGTGAATTGAAGAGGTTGTGATTGGAAAGCGGGGAGCTGCAAGCTGCAAAACTGACAGAAAAGTGCGGCTACTTGGAATGCTGTGAATGCGAGTGGCATGATTCAAAGGAAAGCACTGAGATTGAAAGCGGAAATTGACCAAACAAATTAAGCAGAAATTCAACAAACAAATGAATGAGCCAGAGCAATTAATGTTATCACCGGAATTCTTGGTTGGCAGTCGTTAAACAGGTGAGTAAAGTTATTCAGTACTGAGTTTGCGTCAATGTGCATATCATTGCTGAGTAAGATGGTGCAAATATCTAGCAAAAATTACTCAGCAGCGAAATAAAACCTACATATATATGCAAGTACATACATATATGCATAAGCCACAGAAGTTGAAGTGCTGGGAGCAAATCGAAGAGGTTTTTCTGGTCCCCAGTTGCCCGACACTCGTAGCTCCCCAGCACTTAAGCTCCCCGCTTTCCGAGCTTTAACTTCCATCTCCAATCTCGAATCTCGGCACCAAGCGGCTCCCTCGAGAGAACCCTGTAGACGGGTTTTGAGCTCTGAGCTCGGAGTTCTGTGTTCTTGGCCCAGCCCTGGCGAACATGTAAATGCAGTTTTGGCCATCAGTTCGCTTTCCTTCAGCTGAGTACACTCTCAAAAACAGGGAGTGCTGGCCATGCTTGCAAGCTTAAATAAAGAACAACCCCTTTTTTACATCATATACACTCTTGTAAATGAATAAATTGATTTAATGCATAATAATATCCTTTTTTGCAATTACGGCTGGCTTCTTTTGTTCAGTGTTTGTACTTGCAGTGCCACAACAATGACAAATTCCGGGGCAAGGTGCCACAATTGCTGCGAATTCCGGGAACTGGATGGGTGGCTGTGGTCCGGCGGCGGTGCCACGGCCATTTATGCAGATGAGTCGGCTTTGTGATTATCGCAGCCGAGTTGCCAGCGAGGACCAGTCCGGCGTCCTTCAAGCCTTCAAGATTCGATTCGATGCGAGACTTTTAATAAATTGATCACAACAAATTGCTGACAGCTGATGTGCCGCGCCCGTCTGCGAAAAGTTGCTGTTGCAGTTGCTGCTGCAGTTGCTGCTGCTGTTGCTGCTGCAGTTGTTGCTGCTGCAGTTGCAACAAGTTCTCAATCAAGGCGGCAGAGCAACAGGTGCTGGCTAAATGACAGACAATTGCTTTTAGCCAGGGCCGAGCTGCAAGCGAGTTCACTGCGGTTCAAAAACGACGCCAATTTGATTGGAATTTCTCGTGTGGCTGCCACAAATTGCTGCCATTGCCGTGGCAGCCACATGCAAATGGATGTGTGGATCTGCGGATCTGGGGAATCTGGGCACTGGCTGCTTCGGGTTTTCAGGGCTGGGAATTGAGGATCTCGATCGGGATTTCGCCTGCGGCTTTGGCAATCAACGTCAGCGTCAACGAAGCGTTGAAAATGCCAATGAAACGGAAGCCGCAGCAGCAACACACACACACACACATACATGCATATATTGCAACTGCAGCAGAAAGGCAGCTGCCAACAAAATAATAAAAAAAAAAAACGAAAAATTTTACGTAGGTAGCAGTTCAGCAGCAAACAAGTTCTGTGCGCCAAATAACAAATAAGTTTTAATAACATTTATCCTGCACCACCGGGCGTATGCGTAATGCGAAAATTGCTTGCCACGGCGCATGAATGGGGCGAAATATTAATTGGTTTTTGTTCAGTTTTCTGTTTTGTTTTCTATTTTCCTATCAGCAGGGTGTCCGTGTGGGTGGTGGCCAGTAATTGGGTCGTGCCAAGTGCCACGCCCACCCGCTGCCAGCGCCTTAATTGCCAAACGGATGAATCAGCCCGCTAAAAAACAAAGTGAAATACATGTGGAGAGAAAAGGAAAGTTTTGCCTGGAAAAATGCCATACTATTTATTAGTGCAATTACTCTTGAAGTAATCAAAGAATAAAGTAATTTGTTTATTAATCCCCAACAACAATCCATCATTTAATTGTAATTGCGCTAATCCACTAGAAGAACTTCGATTGAAATGGGTTTGGTTCGCTTTCTCTGGATTTAACCACATCTTAATTGGATCAGCAAAATTGCGGATGGTGTAGATCGTGTTTACGGCCCATTAAAGCGAAGTGATCGCCAAATGAAGGCCAAAAATTAGCAAAAAAGAAAAGTTACTAGACAACAGCTGGCCAAAAGTGGCCAAAATGGGCGATCATAATGACTTGATGAGTTTTCGCCATAGTAGCCACTTTTCATTGGCGAAACGGGAAACCGTTTAGTGGAATTTTTCCCCCAATTAATTGGCCATACAGAAACGATCAGTAAGTATGTGACATAATTTACCCAGTGGTTGCGATATGCTTGAGTGCGTTTTTTCAGCGTTTTGCATGCGATTCGCGCACTCGGCAATTAATTATCTGTGAGATTTTCCATTCCATTTTTCCCCCAGCGGAAGTGACCGAAAATGGGCTAAATGTGATCGGCGTGGAAAAGCGGGAAAAAGGGGGATTAATCGGAGACTTTCACTGCACAAGAAACGAAAGCAGCAAATGCTACCCACGCCTGCAGAGCCGAGAAAAGCCGACGAAATCATAAAACGAAACGTGATTCGCTTTTTAATTACGGGCCACACGAAAATATATAAAACTTTTTTCAACAAAAAAACATTAAAATGAGCCAGCGAATGCCTGGGAATGAAAGAGAAAGACGCTTTTCCGCCAGAATGATTTTCCAGCATCGGCTTACAAAATAAAAAAAATAAAAAGCCAAAAAAGTTGACGATGTCTGGCGTCAACGGTTCGTTAATTTGATGACTTCCAGAATCCGCTCAAAAATGCCAGTCGTGGCGACTTCATTTGGTTATATCAAATTATGGTAGATATCATGTGGATAATGAAAGTTTTATTAAAATTTTCCAAGCGTTTCACCAGGCATTTCGATGGCCCAAATATTTGCCATACTTTTGGCTTAAGTTAAATTTGCCATTTAATGCAAAGTAAAATGTTTTTTTCTTTAATTATAAGAATAATCCAGTTAATAATCCAATAAATTTGTGTCGTTTGTGGGGCGTTTTCAGAATGAGGAAATTTCAATCAGGGCAATCAATCAGCCGCAAAGCCGATGACTTTGCCGGAAAACTCTGTGAACGCCTTTGGCTCAAACGCACCTCATTCTGGTTATGAAGTCTTCTGAATTGCTGACTTTCTCGGTTTCTGGCTGTGTGGCAGTGACGCCCCCGTGGAAAACGCCTGCCAGTATTTTTTCTGAACTGCAAGAAACGCCCTATGAAAAAAAGGGCACGAGAAGGGAAAACAATAACCTTATCAATTAACCCATGGGGAGTTGTGAGACCCACACGAGCAGATACGACAGTTTGGTGCCATGACGGCAACTCCGCAGCCAGATAAACGTACCTGGAAAGCAAATAAGCCGTGGAAAATGTTGAGAGGCAGAAAACGCTGAAAATGCTGAAAAAAGCAGGTCTACGGACTGCAAGTAATACAGCTCATAAAGTGCAGCCCAAGTGCATTAAACACGGCGACAACAACGAAACGGGTTGAAGTTCTGCTACTCTGCCGCAGGGGTATGCTGATATTTCAAAGTAATTCGATTTTAGTTAATGTAATAACCAATTGGTGTTGATTATAAAAATAGCAACTATTATTGCTTGTAGATACATTTACATTAGAGCAAAGACAAAACAAAATGTATCTGTTTGGATAGCTCTATATATCTTAAATATTTAAAAATATATCAATTATTGGTTTATAAGCTTTTTGAAGAGTATTCAAGCGAGTCTGTCATGCTTTTCCAATAGTTGTTGTTGTGTTTTGGTAAAAGTGCCGCACTGCAAGCTTGTCAACATCGCTGTGTACGAGTATCTGTGTGTTCGTTTCGTTTAGTTTGTTCTTATCAAGAGTTGTGTCGCCATCGCAGTTTTCAGTTTTCAGTTTTCGATTTTGGCGCCCACACGCAGTCGAAGAAGTTGATGTTGAAAATGAAGTTGGAGTTGAAGTTGCAGTTGATGTGGAAGTTGAAGTTGAAGACGGAGTTGTTGTTGCCCCAAGGCGGCGCAAAAGTCTGCGCCTATTAGTCAGTCAGCCAGACGCTTTTGCGCTCTAAAGTTGCAGCTGGGTTTTACTGAAAACTGAAACCCAAGTCGCAGTCGATGTCTCGATGTCTCGGAGTCGAAAAGTCAAAATTCGTCAAGCAAACATGGCACCGAAACACCCACGTGCCACAGCTTTTCGAAGGCGGGTGGGCGTGGCCAGTCGAGCTGCGGCTGAATTTGCATTCGCAGCGTTGAACCAACGATGCCACATGCAGCCGCACAAATTGTGAGACCAAATAACTTACTTTTGGTTAAATGAACTATTTAAAGCCAGATATTGCCAAGCATTTCTCTCTCTGTAACAGAAAATGGGCGCAGGGCAGGGGGAGGCAAACAAAGACGTCCCAAAAGTGGGCGACAGGGGGCGTGGCCAGCGTTTGTTGAACTCTTCAGTGTGAAGAGAAGTCTAAAGAAGAAAAGAGCGGGGAAATCTTCAACTGAACAAATCTAATCAATCCTCAGCGCATGTGTACACATGCATATAGGTGTGTGTGTGTGTGCCCCGCCCCCTGCCGACCACCGCCCCCTTTCGCAGCTGATGAACTGCCAACATCTGTGGCAGGCAGCCGCAAACTAAGTAAAACAAAATAAATAATCATAATAAATAAACGAGCCACGAAAATCTCGCAGCAGCATGTGAAAAAGAACCGGTGAAGAGATGAGATGCACATCGGGAAAATGAGGAAAATCCAAGAGGAAATTACGGGCTGAGTGGGGCGGCAGAGGGAGGAGGAGGGTGAAAGGAGGAGGTGTGTTTGGAAAACTCCGTGGCAGTTGCAACCAAATTGCGCGAAGCCAAACGCCTCGAAATGCCAAGAGCAAACAGCTCGCAATCAAGGCAGGAAAATGCATGGTCCACACAGAAAAGAGGAAAATAAATCAGCGAAAGAAAAAGAGACCATGGAAAATGACGAGAAAATGTGGAAAGACGCAAAGAACTCCAAAGGTCCATGCAAATGACACCAAACCATTTAGAAGTGCGCAAATGAGCGATGCTGGGTGTCAACTCTGAAATCTGCCGGCTGCATAAAAAGAATCATTTCAAGAACAATTATTTTCAAATAGCACTAGCTTTTTGTTCAGAAAATGATCATGTAACGAATTACAGTTTCTTCGCACGAATAATTTCATTAAAATGGCAGTGTTAGGGTCAAGAAATGATCAAATGAGGTCAAGAAGGCCAAGGGTGACCCCGTTCGCAGCGAAGGAAGGTTACCGCTCTCGTGCAGAGTTGCCATAACACCAGAAGTGATCAATTTCCTCAGCGTTTTTAGATGATGCTAACCCCCAAAGGGGAGTTCGATACGATCTTCATTTGGTTCACCCCGAATGGCCCAAAATGTTTAACAAACTGCCAGCCAAAATCGTTACAACCAAATACCGAAAAAAATTAAACCAAAAAAAAAGAAAAAGGAAAAAAAAAAGAAAAAAAAAGCGAAAAACACCGTGAAAAAACAGAAAAAATCGGAGAAAAACAAAACCGATCGCTAGGCGATCTCTCAGCACGCAAAGACCCCCCGAAAAAAAGCAGCAAAACAGTAAAAAAAAAAGAAAAAAGGGGGGAAAAAAAACAACTGGAGTTGGGAAAAAGAAACCGAACGGCGTCAGTTTTCATTAGAAACAAGCAACAGCGAGCAAAACAGCACAGCCAGCAACACGATCGCAGATCCGCCACGAGGAGCGGGAAGAAGCCACTTGGACCGGATTGCGCTGGACGGGAAGGTTAACAGGGGCGTGGTGTGGCAGGGGGGCCATGGCGGCTATATGTGTGGCGGTGGAGATGGAGAGCGATGCCAACAAAGTCTCGGCTTACTGCCAATGCACCGCAAAAAACAAAAAGGAAGAGAGTTTGGCAGACTAGTGGCTTCATTGCCAATAATGATTAAAACAAGTTAAGCAAAGCTTTTACCCATTAACTACTAAGGGGTATTAACATTCAAATGTTTGATTGCCAATGAAAAAACACACGCATGAAGTGCTTTGGAAATAACGACACACCTTTTCTTCAGTGTAGCTTGGTGACTGGGGCAGGTACGGTTATTGGCAATGGTTCGATCCATCTGCGGCTTTGTCTGGCCTGCTTTGCTCTCCCTCTTTCTATATCTTTCTCTCCCCTGTCTCTGTCTCTTTCTCCCCATCTGTCTCTTTCTCTTTCTCTCCCTCTGTCTCTTTCTCTTTCCCCCCCTGGTAACGAGTTTCATTCGCACAATTCTCAGCTCAGCTCAGCCGCGGGGCAAACAGAAAGCATCACATCGCATCGCTTTGGAAGGCAGGGAATAAAAGGGGTAACCACGGTATTTGCTCCATAAATCTCACCCATGTGACTGCGATACCAATGGGGTTAGTGGCGGCGAATCTGCATCTGCGTGCGATGATCGGTGGGATTGGGATCTCTGATCTCGGATCTCTGATCACTGATCTCAGATCTGCGGTTGCCACCTCGTCTGGGTCGAGGTCTGGCTTTCTGGCTTTCGCATACTCGCTTTAGCTATGCATATGTACTTCAATTGACAGCCCAGTTATCTAATTGAACTCATCTGGTATACTATGGTATACTATATGGTATACTATATGCTTAGTTTAAATGTAAACTTCCCTTTTGTAGATCTTTCCTGGGAACTGCAGTGTTCTTCCTTTGGTTATCAACCCTGTTCCTTTGGCTATCACCCTGTACCTTTGTTTATTACCCTATACTTTTGGGTATTAGCCAACTTTTGTCGCTCCTTTTTGCTGTCGCTTGGCTTTCGCTGATCCTCCGCTGCAACCCACTGATCTGTGGCCCATCCTACGTCATTAGGAGATGGCGGTTGCCCAGCCCAATGGGCAATTTGTCCGGAGTGCCGCGCGGTGGCAGAGTGGAAGCGGTTGCCACATTTTCGGAGCTTATTGATTTATCGTTCGCTCGGGGAGGAAGACGGGGGAAGACAGGGTAAGACAGGGGAAGACGGGGAGACGATTCTTCGGAGGTCGCTAGCTTCTTCTGTGGCCAAAGTTCTTCCAGTGGGCCGATACTTCTCTCCACTTCCAAAAAGAGCCCGAGGCGTGGGCTCTTTGATTTCTATGCGCAAAATCATCGTGAGCGTTTTTCTGATTTTTTATTTTCCAATTTTTAGCCTTTTTTTCTTTTTTCTATTTTTTTGCCTTTTTTTCTTTTTTCCAATTTTTTGCCCTTTTTTTCGCAACTTCGTGTTTAGTTTTTTTCCCCGCAGTTAACCCACGCGGCCATGGGGTTTTTTCTTGTATTATTTTTTCTTCTTTGATTTTGATTCGGATTTGGGATTGCGAGTGGGGCCAGAAAGCGGCGGCTCTCCGCCCCAAATCTTCGCAGCTCTTCGGTGCTTTTGCGATTCTTCTGCGCGACTGCCATCCAATTGGCAATAAATCAAGAGTCGCCCACGCGCTTTTCGCTTTTCGTAGCTGCGCGGAGTTGCGGCTGTGGCAACACTTTCGGGGCCTCGGGTCTCATTAGTTGCTGGCAGAAATTATGTTGCAAGTCTCTCGGATATTTTCGCAAATGTATCTGTGCATCTGAGTATCTGTGTATCTCAGTATCTGGGTATCTGAGTATATGAGTATCCGAGTATCCCAGTATCTAAGTATCTGAATATCTGCATATCTAAGTATCTGAGTATCTGTGCATCTGAGTATCTGAGTATCTGGGTGTCTGAATATCCGATTATCCCAGTATCTAAGTATCTGAATATCTGCATATATGAGTATCTGAATATCTGAGTATCCGAGTATCCCAGTATCTAAGTATCTGCGCCGTCTTGTATCTCGCCACTCGACAGCTGGGCAAAATCACAATCCCATTCGCAATCCCAGTTCCCAGATCGGTTTTCCGATGCGAATCCGAATCGGCCAGCCTCTTGTTTCCCACACCAAAAGAGGCAATTTTTCTTCTTATTTTTTTGTGTTTTTTTGTTATTTTCGTGTGCAGCACTAGGCTTTTCCTCTATTTTCTATAAATACGCATGCCAACTATGCCGCCTTCTGCTCCCCGGAAAATCAATTGAATTTTCACGCATGTTTATGGCCCGCGCAACGTTCCATTGGCTTCACTTCCACAGTGGGCATTCAGTATGACAAAAATCTGAGGAATTTATCTAAGGAATTTACCTAATACAGAAGGACTTCCAAAGATGCTCTATAATTTTATGTTTATTAATTGGGATCGCAAATCAACTGAATTATTATTATTTCTTGCTGCAAAAGTTCACTGTTGACTCGATTAGCTGAAATTGGACAAGTGAACTTTTCTCATGGATCGTGGCTGCTAAAAGTCACACCCTCATCTTTTCCTTTTCTTTTTTTTTGCGTCGGCAGCCTTAGAAAAGTCAGCACTTAATGCCCCAAGATCCCTGCAGAGCAGCCAATTGTACACCAGCGGTCACGAAAATAGTAAGGAGATAAATGAATTTAAAGCACACCTATTAATTTTAGTTTTTCATACACCAATTAGGCAATTACTTGCAAAGTACTTGTATATATACATAGTTTAACAAATTATTTGGAGTGTATTTGTGTGACCCGCACTGTGGCTGCCAGTGCGCATATTTATGGCATACACACATGTCTGCCAGCTTACATTGCCTCAGCAAGTGTTTTTTGGCCATTTCCTTGTCTGTCGACTGACTCTGTTGGCTTGACGCTTTGCGTTTTCGCGTTTTTGGCTTCATTTGTTTACGAGTCGAGAACTAGGAAACTGGGGAGGTGGAGGGTTCGGGGAGATGAGAAATGGACTTTTGGGTTGGGTTCCCTTCATTTTTGGCGGAAGACACACGCACCAGCAGCGAGTAAGAGCGCAACAATAACAACCGTAAACCAGTGGATAACCCACCCCACTAAGCACCACCCAACTACCACTATTAACCAACCCCAACCCCAACCACCAACCCCCAGCCCCATTCCTGCGACTGTTTGGCGTCTGTTGACCTCATTTCGCCGAAAAGTTTTTTGAGTTCTCACTCAGTTCTGGCTCCTCTACATTTTGGCGCAAACGGGCAACACATGTTGGCGGCATAAACACGAGCAGTGAGCAGTGAGCAGTGAGTTGTTGTTGAAGAACCAAAAAGCAGACAAGCATGAGATACAACATCTACAACATCTACGAATCCCAGAGATTTACAAGCGAGCAAAAATCAGGCTACAATTTCATGCCATTTTCTAAGCGCTCGAACAAGTTGACAATATGTAATGTAACTTTTTGCAGGTAATTAAGTAAAGCCATCTTTAAATACCCATTGTTTAAAGGTGCCAATTAACCAAGCCGCCTATATGTACATATGTATGTGCATATACTCACTTTATGGCATTGTGAATGCCACAATAGTAATAAAGTCCACGGCAAGGGTATACGAAAGCAATTATATAGCTTAATCGACCATCCCAGCGGCGTATCTCAATTTGTACTATATCATCGAGGGTGATAATTGTGCCATACATGTGTATACTCGCCTGGCTGGTAAAAATGGTAAAAAAAAAGAGTATAAAAAAGTGAAGATGGGCCCGGCGATAAGCGAGTCACATTATTTGCATATGTACCTTTTGCGTTTACTGCACTCTCATTAATAAAACAAATATGCGACAATCGCAGAGCGCAAACAAAGCTAAAAAACGAGCTGGAAATTCAAGGTCTGCGCTCAGTGCAGTTATCGGTCAGGAAAACGAAATGCAATGGAATGCAACGATTAAATGGATCGTCGCGTCCTTCGATGCGGCAAACAAGATCGGCAATTTCCTCACATCCGTTCGCAGATTACAGCTTCTTCCGATTTCAAGTGCAGTTTCAAGTCACAGTGATGTTGCATTGCACGTTGTTGGGTCACCACTTCTGGCCAAACGGGGTCACCACAGTGCCATGTTTATTATGCAGCTCATTTGCAATTTGTGAAGGGCTATTGATTTCTAGTTGCACTTTTATACGTGCGAAATCGTGACTAGAAACGAGTGACTCAGGCTGGATTTTGTTACTCTAAATTTGAATAAATAGTATTACTTAGTTGGGCAGACTTTAGCTTCTACACAACTCTTCCTCGCTTGGACATAATTCCTAAGAGGTTCCTATCTACGCAGATAGCACGATAAGCAAGCGAATTTATACCAACCATAATGTTCACGTTCCACTAAACCGGAGTACAGAGTTCCAGTTTCAGGTTCAGTACCAGGTTCAGTTTCAGTTCGGTTTGGTCGCTTCCCCCATTCGGATGACCCCACAAAGCGCGTGATATGCACGTCCAGGCGGCGAAAGGCGAAAGACGCAGAGCGAAAGAGAGGGCAATGCTGGGCGAGAAAGAGATGGGGGCACACTCTGCATGACGAACATGACCAAATCAAAAGCTACAGTGCACATGACCACGGATCGTGGTGCGAGTGAACGTGTAAATGGATTTTTGATTGCAGTCGGCGGCCTTTCATATCATCATCACTTCACCTCACCTACCAAACTTGGCCTTGATCATGGCCAAAAAAGAAGAGGGACAAACGCACTCCCAACTAATTGGTAATGCAGAACACTCGCCCGGCATAAAACCGCAAGATATACGACTGAGCGCAAAAACACATGTTTAAGCGCGGATTTGAATCACGTTGGGCTGTGGGAAAGTGTGGCAAGGAATATAACTAAACAGTTTACTAGATTATTTTCATCTTTTATTGCTACGCTAGTCCTGCGGTGCACTTGATTAATTTGAAGGTTGAAATGGAAGGTATTGGGGGCTGTAGTAGTATCAGTATGAATACAATTTATGTTCCAGTCCAGGAAGTTAACCAATTAGATGTGTGTATACGTTTCCAAAACCAAGGCAAACATCACAGATCAGCCAAATGGTCACGTTGGGTTCACAGCCAAATATGCCAGGGACCATATTGAATAATAGTTGTCATAGTTTTGCGATATAGCCGTGTGTTATAGCCGAGTTCGAGTTTGTGATGCGATATGCCGGTTCTATTGGGAACGCCAAACGCCCAGAGCCTTGCTAGCTTCATCCTTCTCGGCCAGACGGCGACGGGCATCGTTGGGCGGCTCACGGACACCGGTGGTGGTGGCCTGCTCGACATGGCGCTCCAGCTGCTCATTGCGTCCGTGGAGCAGGTTCTCGGTCATCTGGCCCCGCTTGTCGGCCTGTTGGGCCTGCACGGATAACTTGCCATAGGCCACCGGCTCGTACACCAGCTCCAGTTGATTCAGCAGACTGGTCAGCTCGTAGATGGACTGCTTCAGTTCGCCCATCGCAGTGCTCTGCATGAAGAAGACCGCATCGCGTCTGCCGTTCACCCGCTTCAGCATAGTGTCGCCCAGGGTATTGGACGACTCGAGGAACTGCTTGCGACGGGCTATCTGCGCCTTCAACATGGTAATCAGCACGGGTGCGCGCTCGAAGATGGGCAGCTCCAGGGGTATCACCGTGCGGATGACACGGAAGTTGGGCCGCGAGTTCTTGTCCAGGAAGTTGGCCGCCAAGGAGGCAGCATCGAGATTCCGGGCTGCGCGACTCGTCGACGGGGGGTGGGCGCTCTGGGATCGTCGGTTGCCCGAATACATGGTTGGCTTGGGTTGGATTTAGTTTGGGATGGAAGCAAAGTCTGGATTTGGATTTGGATTTGGATCTTGCGCTGGTCAAAGGATTCGCTGCGGGCAAGGCGGTGGGGAGTGAATCGATTAGCTTCTGTTTATGGCAAAATCAGTGAGTGGTTGTTGTTATAGAGTGGAGTAACACCACCCAGTGTAATTACTTTGACCCACTGCCAGTGCGCTGGAGCTCTAAAAAATGTTGCAAATGCCAACCGGCTGGGGAAAATGCCAACTGCAGACCACAATGGCATTGATGCACTCGGAAAAATAAGTGTTTCGTGTATGCAATCGTATGTATGTAGTTAGTTGTTGAATAATACTTAACAAGCCATAAATCCATATTTCAAATAATATAGTTAGCTGCTTAGAAGAGCGTAATAAAAAGTGCTTAATTCTTTTATTTCGCTGTGGATGGGCGCATCCGAGTCGCGGCTGGTATTGATTCCAGATTTGCTGTCTGCCCATTTTTATGGCCACTGCCGTCTGGCTCCGTTTTGTCTACCGCGTTTGGCCTGGCCAACTGGAGAATGCGCAAAGGAGTTGGCCAACTTATAAAGAGTCGCCAATTCGAGACATTGCAGACACTCATTTAATGGACATGAAACCCTCGACGAAAATCGTATGACCAATGAAACTTAATCGACATCCGTTGCAGTTGCAAAAAGGCAAGGGTTCAACTCGAAAGTTGGGCAAACATGAAAACCGATAAAAGGACAAACATTTCGCCTGTTCGTCGACTATCTGCATTCTGCTCAGTCGCAGATAAAATAAATACCAGTGAATAAGCGAGTCAAATATTTGCAAAAAATAAAAGGAAACAACTGAAAACAGGGCCAATTCTCAGGTATTAAAGTATCTTGCTATCGCAGGGTAAATAAATCGTTTACACTGTTGATGAGTTTTCAAAATTCCGCAGGGCAGTAAAATTTGGATTGGCATTATTATTGTTTATCTCGATTCGTTGCAATCTAAAACCTGGCATCATCACTACAAATACTCAATATATTCAAACACTTTATGGTAATCAAACAATGAAAACAAGTTTCGCGCATTAGCAAACATTGAAAAACAGCAACAAACACAACGATTGCAATGCAAATTATTATTATTATTATTTGTTGTTGATGCTGTTGTTGTTGTGGTTGTTGTTGCTGTTGGCCGTGCTGCTGATTAATAACAATCAATGCCAGTCAATTAAGCTGAATTCGATTTGGCGAAAATAAAAACCTGTTTTCGCACCAACGAAATTCCCCGCGTGCCGCCATGAATTTCCGATTTTTGCCTCGTTTTACTTATAGATTCTTTTTACCTGATCTTCAGCGATTTGTTTACCCAACAGTTTTTCGTAGGAAAAATAAGAGTTCGGGCCACAAGACACTTTTGGCATAAGTCTTTGGGAAGCGTAACTTCATTTTATACTATCAATATATTACCAGAAACCTACTGCTTAAAGAGTGGTTAGTACTATTCACTGATACAAGCATTTGCTTTAATTGCTTAACCTAATCGAACTTTAGCTAACGATTTTGGATCCTTCAATGGTCAATGCTCTTATCTTAGCCACTTACCAATTGGTCTTGTTGGGCCCATTGGCCTCACCAATCGTGTGGGTGGCCACCGAGTAGCCGAAGTGCGAGTGTCGGTGTCCGTACTTCACGATGGGCAACCGCTGTTCCAGGTTGAAGGTGTGGCTAATGATGGCATGTTGCAGGATCACCAGCATCCATAGATCCAATCTTAGCCAGAAGCTTGGCAACCGTAGCTCCACCATCTTTTGTGTTTGTTGGTTGCGTTATATTTTCCAAATATTTTCAAAATATTTTCGAAATATTTTCCAAATATATTGGATGCACGTGCACTGGGCACGGCGAAAGTGTTTGGTTTTTCAGCCCGCGACCTTTGGCAAACGGATGAACAATAAAACAACAAAAAAACACACACACGCACTAAATCCGTAGAGATCTGCGGATCAACAGGTAGTCTGCGTATTTTCCAGTTTTCCTCTTAGTTTTCCTCGTATTCACGCGCACTCACAGCAAAAAAAAATAGTTATTATAATCCCAGTGGCGGTAAAACTATATTGAACTATAGTATAGTAGTACTATTACGTAAAGAATTTCGGTTCCTAATCGAATTCATTCGATCGACAGTAAAAAACACGTCGACGGTATTCTCTCTTCCACGTTCTGCGAACGACGCGCGCGCAAAACTAACACTAACAACGCTCGCTGCCGACGGGCTGCTATTATAGACTTTGGAGCGTTCGCTTCGAACTTGGTTCGCACCCGGTTCGAACCCGGTTCGAAAGTAGCGGGCCATCGAACCGCGCGGTTTACTGTTGTGTAGAAAAAGCGTACATATGTGTAAAATGAAATGTTTTTACACAAACAACTTTTGTTAGCCCCGTTTTTTGTATGGCAAAAAAAACTTTGTTGATATGAAATATTCACGTGTGTTTTGGATTGTGGTGTATATATGGGCTTTGTTACGTACCGTTATTGTAGCACTGATAATATACCGTTTTCCTTTCTTTCAACGAATTTTTAGAAAATGTTGCAAAAGTTACAAAATATTTTGGATGTAAAAAAAAGCACGAGAAAAATTTGTATAAAATTTGGAAGAGCTCTGAACGTTGCTGAACCTTATACTGAAATGAACAATATAGAAACCAAACGCTACTAGCCTAAACTCAACGACTACTTGGTTCACGTACGAATTTAACTTTTTGCCCGGCACACTAGATTCGATAAACACAACATATGTATTATCGTTAAGCCGCTCTTTATCGCGAAGTCGATTATTGTGGAACGCGATTTTCTGGTATATTTGCGGTCGCAATTTATCGGTGCCATGGGCGGAAAGTCTTAAAAAATTACTTGTTTAAATTTAAAGATTTAAAAAAAGCTCGGCTCAGAATTTCTTAATATTAATGCATTTACTAGTTGTATATTCCAGAGCTCTTGGGCATCAAATTAAAGCACAAATTCAAGTGCTTGTTTTGTAATTAATTTAACATAATTTAATAAATCGTACATATTAAAATCTTTTTTTTTTAACCTGGCAAATGGTATAGTAAAAGAAACGTATATTGAAAAAAAAAGTTATATTTAGATGTACCTACAAGTTGTCCATCCCTGGATTTATGCTGCTTTAAGGCGCGCATGTGCTTAAATTAATTGGAATCCTAAGCCCATCTTATCTGAAAGTTTAGAAGGCATACTTAGTTTACAATTCGTGCAATAAACAACAAATAGAGTTATGCTAATACAGTGACACTGTGAACAAATAGCCAAGGTTAAACTCGCACCCAAAAGCTGCGTTTTCCGACCATTAAACTCGTTTTCCTGGAATATTATTATCGATTTTCGGGACGCTCGTATAAACAACCCCCTGAAAAAATCGCCAAGAATCTGCAGAAATGGCTTATGTGAGTTGTACTACCAATATTTTTAGGGCCTACAATCCCTTCCACAATGATTAGTTAATAAATTAAATTATTTGTCTTTTTTTTCCGTAGCGCTTGAAGGCCACCAAATGTCCCACGGACGAGCTTTCGCTGACCAATCGGGCTATCGTGAATGTGGGTGATTTTCCGGATGAAGTCAAGTAGGTGGTCCTCCCGGACATACATACATAGGTCCTGGTAATCTGTAAATATCCTACTTGCATTGCATTCCAGGTATGCGGACATATCGCCGGCTCCGGGTCAGCACTTCATCTTTGCGCTGGAGAAGACGGTCGAGGTGCCCAGCGGCTATGTGGGCTTCTCGCTGGTCCAGCGTAAGTGGGCCATGGTGTCCATCAACCAGGAGCTGGAGGTTCGTCCCTATCGCTTCGATGCCAGCTCGGATGTCATCACCTGTGTGTCCTTCGAGACGGACTTTCTGCAGAAGAAAACGTGAGTGCATATACATAGTATATATAGGCAAGGATATTATGTAATACCATTTGGTGCAGTGTCTCCCAGGAGCCCTACGACTCCGATCAAATGGCCAAGGAGTTCATCATGCAGTTCGCCGGAATGGCCCTAACCGTCGGCCAGTCACTGGTCTTCAATTTCAAGGACAAGAAACTTCTCGGCCTGGCCGTCAAATCGCTGGAGGCCATCGATCCCAAGAGCTTGGGCGAGGGCAAGGAGCCAGCGATGCGCAATGTCCGCTTCGGCCGCATCCTGGGCAACACGGTGGTGCAGTTCGAGAAGGCCGAGAACAGCTCGCTGAATCTGCAGGGCAAGAGCAAGGGCAAGGTGGTGCGCCAGTCCATTATAAATCCGGACTGGGACTTTGGCAAGATGGGCATCGGTGGCCTGGACAAGGAGTTCAATTCGATATTCCGTCGAGCCTTTGCGTCCCGTGTCTTCCCACCGGAACTGGTCGAGCAGCTGGGCTGCAAGCACGTCAAGGGCATTCTGCTCTATGGTCCACCGGGTACGGGCAAAACGCTGATGGCCCGCCAAATTGGCACCATGCTGAATGCCCGGGAGCCGAAGATCGTCAACGGTCCGCAGATTCTCGACAAGTACGTGGGCGAATCGGAGGCCAATGTCCGGCGGCTGTTCGCCGAGGCGGAGGAGGAGGAGAAGCGCCTGGGTCCCAACAGTGGACTACATATCATCATCTTCGACGAGATCGATGCCATTTGCAAGCAACGTGGCTCCGTGGCCGGGAATAGTGGTGTCCACGACACCGTCGTCAATCAATTGCTAACCAAAATCGATGGCGTGGATCAGCTGAATAACATTCTCGTTATTGGCATGACCAATCGCAGGGACATGATCGACGAGGCTTTGCTGCGACCCGGTCGCCTCGAGGTCCAAATGGAGATCAGCCTGCCCAACGAGCAGGGTCGCGTCCAGATCCTCAATATCCACACCAAGCGGATGCGCGACTTCAACAAGATCAATGACGATGTGGACAACAAGGAGATTGCCGCGCTGACCAAGAACTTCAGCGGTGCCGAGCTGGAGGGATTGGTCCGTGCCGCCCAGTCGAGTGCCATGAACCGACTGATCAAGGCCGATGCCAAGGTGACCGTGGATCCCGAGGCCATGGAGAAGTTGAAGGTCAATCGGGATGATTTTCTGCACTCGCTGGAGAACGACATTAAGCCGGCCTTCGGTACGGCCCAGGAGATACTGGACAATATGCTGGCCCGGGGCGTTATCAACTGGGGAACTCCGGTTAGCAATCTCCTCGAGGACGGCATGCTGTATGTGCAGCAGGCCAAGGCTCCGGAGTCCAGCGGCTTGGTCTCCGTACTCGTGGCCGGAGCCCCCAACTCTGGTAAGACGGCGCTGGCCGCTCAGCTGGCCAAGATGTCGGACTTCCCGTTCGTGAAGGTCTGCTCGCCGGAGGACATGGTCGGCTACACTGAGTCGGCCAAGTGCCTGCACATCCGTAAGATCTTCGACGATGCGTATCGTTCCACGCTTAGCTGCATTGTGGTGGACAATGTGGAGCGTCTGCTGGACTACGGCTCGATTGGACCGCGCTATTCCAATATGACGCTACAGGCACTGCTGGTGCTGCTCAAGAAACAGCCGCCCAAGGGCCGCAAACTGCTCATACTGTGCACTTCGAGTCGGAGGTAAGTTTAAATTTAGGGTTTACCTTTTCGATTCCCATCACGATATCCCAATTAATTTTCAGGGAGGTCCTGGAGGAGATGGAGATGCTGACGGCCTTCACCTCGGTGCTCCATGTGCCCAATCTCTCGCAGCCGGATCACGTGCTGGCCGTGCTCGAGCACACGGACATCTTCAGCAAGGGCGAGATCCAGGCGATTGGCAAGAAGATGGCCGGCAAACGGTAAGATATATTTGACACTAAGAGCTTATAAGGCTAAGGCTTATATTTTATTACGTCCAGCGTGTTTATTGGCATCAAGAAGCTGCTAGGTCTCATCGACATGGCAAGGCAAACGGAGCAATCACAGCGGGCCATCAAGTTCCTGTCCAAGATGGAGGAGGAGGGTGGCCTGGACATGGTGGCGCGGCAGTGAGGCATCTGAAACTGGATGTGCCCGAATGCAGTCTCAATTATTAGCTTCTAAGTGCTAAGGATGGGCCAGGATAGCAATGAATCCGCATGCGCATTCGCATCCGAAACCGAATCAGAATCTGAATCTGAAGCGTTGACTCCATGTACACGTATACACCGCTAAACTTATATGATATAGACAGATATATACAGTTATATATATATATATATGATCCAGGCTTCGCAGTTGTTTGTTCGGTCCCAGAACCCAAATAAAAATCCACATCCCGGAGGAGTTTCCTGTGTTTCTGAGTTCCCCCCACAGAGCTCAATCAAATCAGACAGATATGTGAGACCCGTGACCTGAAGATGATGAAAACAGCTAAATGGACAGATACTCAATTACATTTATAAATAACACGCGTAGCTACTAACTCGTTAAAAGCATGATAATCTTTCTCGTTACCTTTAATTTTAGGATTTTTGCTTCAGTATATTCAGTACAAAAACAAAAAACGAAAGAACGAAAAAACTGGAGAAAACACCAAAGTTTTTGCCTTTGGGCATTGTGAACGTTGTTTATCGGTAACTAACTAATTAAATATTTATTAAATCAAATATTGTTAATCGCCAATGTTATAAATATATCCTAAATAAAATAAAACGATCTCAAATTCAAACTTTAGCTGCCTCGCTTTTCGGCTTTCCATTGCATTTTAAAAAAATCCATTTTTCAAAGTTGGACGTCTTTTCTTATTAATGTTTAAAATCCTTTTTAACTTACAAAGTTACTTACTTTGAGTTCTGAATTTTCCCGGTTTGACCCAGCATTGAAAACTGTAGAGCAAAAACATTTTGGAAATTCTGTTGACGATTTCTTTGTTTTATTTCGTTTAGAAAAAGCGACACACAACATTACTCTTAATTGTTTCTTGTTTCTCGTTCCTTGGACTTATTTTGTGCAACAATAAACAAAATATAAATATTTGATTTCGTTTTCATTTTGCTAAAACCGTTATTTTACTATTTCTCAGCTTACGCATTTATTTATCTTATTTTTTTGCAGTGCGCAACAATAATATTTCATCTTGTTAGTATAATCCTCTTAATAATTCGTGTTTAAGTAAGAAAAAAAGCACCAGGAAGGATTAAAAGGTAATGGGGGTAGAAATTAAAGATGACCTTAGCCATTGCCAAATTATAAATGGAAAGTTGAACCCAATAGAGTAACAACAATTAAGTTGTTACAAACAAAAAATGGTTTTTCAAAATCTATTTTGTGTTGAAAAGGGAAATCAGGTGAAGTATAAAAGAAAAATTCCTGGCAATGGCATCTTCTTCGCTTAGATTAATAGTTACATTTGTGATTTCATTTTAATAAGGATAGTTATTTAGTTTCTGTTTCGATTTGTTAACAATTGTTTCATCCAGTTGGAGCCAATCGGTCCATCTCTCGTTGTGCTTTTTTTCATGTTACTCCTCCTGCTTCTCATCATCATCATCATCATCATCATCATCATCATCCTTTTCATCTGCTATTTAGTTTTGATCCTTGTTTGTTGCTCCTTCGGCTTTCGTTTTTGAGGTGCTCCTTTACAGTTAGGTAGCGAGTTAGAGAGAGACGGCTATAGACAGCTAAAGGTACACGAGTACAAATACAGTTACAGCGGTTTTACAGTTAACGGTTAGCGGTTGAACGGTTATTCCAGAATTTACCCGATTCACGCCATTCGGGTCCTGCCCAGGACGTATGTATATATGTGTGTGTCTGAGCGTGGATGTTTTTTCGGATTTTGTATTTCACTGTTGCTTTTTGTTTTTATTAAAATTGTTCTCTTTGTTTTGTGTTTTATTTACATATAATAATAGTTTTACTTCATTTCAGACATTTGTTGAACATCGTTATCGTTACACACACACGGTGAATACACATGTGCATTTATATATTTATATATATATATATATATAAAGGGTTATTATTGTAACAGTTATTAGGTATACATACGTATATAAGATCTCGGCAACATTTAACAACAAATTTCTCTTATTCGTTTTAGTTTTAGTTTCTGTTTTGTGTGGCGATTTTCATTTTCTCACATTTATTGCACAATATATATTTATATATATATTTATGTGTATATATATATATATATGTATATAGAATTCTTTAAATAATAGCATGTTGTACTTGAAACTTGCACTAAACTATAAATTGTACAAAAAGATTTCTCAGTTTTTCCGCTTTTCATTCAACTCTTAACTTGGTTGTTGTAGTTTACTCATATCTTTTATCAACTAAAGCATTCTACATAACATGTAATCCTCTCCCCCCCTCGATCTTTTATTAGGTGGTGGCGGGAAAAGTGGGCGTGGTGGGGTCTAGACTTGGGAAACTTTGAGGTTGAACCTTAACTAAAAAAAAAAAAAGAAACACACGCTTCTTGCACCCGTCCTCTTTAAACTTTAACTGTGTAGTGTACTGATTTATCAGTATGTTAGTGGTTCTATATCCTTTTGACACACTTACTTAAATAATAATAATAAAAAGATACATTGAGTTGCGTGTGTTTGTGTGTGCGTTACAATACCTCTGCGCTCACCTTAAAACAAAAAAAAAAATAAAATCTCGATGACTTCTACAACTAAATTCTGTCCTTATGCTACATATATATATATTTATAGATATATATGTTATTCATATATATATTCATATAAAATCTCCCTTTTTTGAAAGGGTTCTTTTCTAATTATTATAATTATTTATTCTTTTGGAGGCACAGCCACCATTTTGAACTTTAGGCCCTGTTCTGCTTCTTTTAGACAAATTCCCCTATATTTTCGATGTTTCTCATTTTTCTGGGGAGGGGAGCGGGGATACTTGGGATACTATAATCGATCGAGTGAGAGAGATAGATGTGGCTATAGACGATCAATGACAACGACAACAATTGCAAGCGAGCGCCACAACAACAACAGCAACAACAATCAATTCAACTACAACAAATAACTAAATGTGCATTGAGCAGCTTGCGGCCACGCCCTCTTGCCATTCCCACTACCACGTCCACAAATCCTCCCCACGCCCACCGCCTCCTTGTCCCCATTATACGTCTGCATCGCCTTCTATTTGGTTTCATCCTGGTCCATCGGCTCCTCGGAATCATCGCGGGATAGAGTTCTGTAGAAGAGATTTACACAAGGTTAGTCATTGGTTTCATTCATTGCTGAGCTAGTGAACAGGACCACCAAACCCACCTGTGCATCGACTGCATCGAGAGGCCAGCCATGGCGTTGATCGTCTCGGACTCGTCGTGCTCCACCTTGAGCGTCTCCAGCGCAGACAAGCCCACCGTATGCTCCAGCATCCTCACGCAGGGCCAGTGCGTTTGCTGAATCAAAACCGAAACAGATGTAACAGTTAGCTAGGAGATCAGCAGGCCATCCAAATATATATTATATTCACCTGAATGGCTATCGTCTTCTGGAGCGTATTGATGGCATTCTGGCAGGGCGGGCGCTCCAGCTCGGCCTTAGCTATGGGAGCAGCGGGATCGCCGAGCAGCGCCCGCACACACTCCTGGGCGGAATCACAGATGGCGGCCAGATCGTAGCCGCCCTCGAGGGCCAGCACCACTTTGCCGTTGGCCAGCTGAAGTAGTTCGCGGGTCATGAACCCAAAGCAGGCCGGTGAGACATGGTAGCCACCCAGCGGTGCCGGATGGCCGGTGGCCGCATCGAAACCGGAGGATACCAGCACAATGTCCGGATTAAAGCTCCGCGCGATGGGCATCACAACGGTACGGAATGCAGCGATATACTCGGCGTCGCCCAGTGGCGGATTAAGTGCCCCAGACCATGAGATGTTCACGTTAAAGCCGAGACCAGCACCGGAGCCGCACTATAAACAAATAAATGTTAACGATACGCCTTGAGCAACATATAAAAGACGAAAACTCACCTCTGTGGGTCCACCTGTGCCGGGAAAGAAGTTACCGTCATCGTGTCGATGTATGGAAAGATATAGAATGTCGGGACTTTGGTAGAATGCTTGCTGTGTGCCATTGCCGTGATGCACATCCTGCAAAATAGGTGGTTTACACGGTAATTTAGTTATCAATCAATGGATAACAAGGAAATCAAAACTCACCCAATCGACAATAAGGATGCGCCGCACCTCGGGCATCCGCTGACGTAGCAGCTTGGCCGCAATGGCGATCGAATTGAAGAAACAGAAGCCCATGGCCAGATTGGCCTCCGCATGATGGCCCGGCGGCCGCACAACGGCAAAACCATTCCGCAGGTCACCCTTGGCCGTCTTGAGCGCCAAGTCGATAACACAACCGGCGGCCATTCGTGCAGCGGTGGCCGTATGGTGCTCATTCCACGTGGTATCCAGATCCACACCCAAACCGCCGCACGACAGACGAACGAAGCTGGCCGACAACGTGTTCTCCAACTTGGGCCTGCTCAACTGACACTGATTCGAGCCGAAGAGCATGGCATGCGCCTCTGTGTGCACACTCTGCAGCTCCTCCTGCGTCGCCTTGCGAGCGCGCAGGCGATCGCAACGCTTCACCAGATCCGTTTCATTCAGCCGTGCCCACACGCTCTGCAATCGACCACTGTGCTCCGGATGCTGGGCATTGTCCCCGCAAATACACGAGTGCTTCAGCATAAGCGGATCGTAGGCCAAACCGGTGGTGACCTTGTGCGGCGGTGAACCACTCGCCGTTGGCTGATGGTTACGCAATTGGCTGGCATATAGGGTGCTCATTAGCTGGCGGTGCTGGCGATGCGGCAGCGAGAGGTTGACGGGCGGTATATGATCGGCCGACGAGGATGTGGCTATCGGTGCCGGCTGCTGTCCAGTGTCGGGAATCTGACTTAGACCATGTGGCCCCAGCGGCACCAGCGGACTGCTAAGCGTTCGCGAGAGCGGACGCATCAGGCTCTTCGCCAGTTCTTCCTCCTGCTGCAGGAGCAATAGCTGCTCCCGCTGCTGTTGCAGATACTCCTGGTCCCGCAGCTTAATGCCGGACTTTGTGACGGAGGCGGAGACGGAGATGGAGTTACCGGACGTGGTGTGCGGCGCACGGTAAGCGGCTGCCGCCGCCGCCGCTGCCAAAGCTTCGGGCAGATTCTGGGACGTACTGGTGGCTATCGTGTTGGTCAGCACCGTCTTCGGCGGTTTTTTCTTGTCCGTGAGGTCCATTACCTCGGCGGCCGAGTCGTCGTCCTCCTCCTTCAGCTGCGCCTCACGCACCACGCTCACGCCGGCGGCGGCAGCGGCTGCTGCAGCAGCTCCGCTGCGAGTGAGGACGGTTTGACGGACTTTCTGGTTAACCACCTGGTGCTCGTACGCCTGCCGTTCCGCCTAATGAGAATATATAAATGTAGATATTAGGAAAGGATCTTTGCTAAAAGATCAAGGGAGTAACCCACCTCACTATTCTCGTAGTGCGTCTGGACCACATTCAACTGCACAGCGCCGGTCAGCATCGGATGGCCAAGGGGCAGTGGTGCCGACTGCGTTCGTCCCAGCGGCCGGTGGCCCTGTTTGTGCAGATGCACCTGCGCCACCTGGGCGTCCGTGATGGGCACGTTGTGCTGGTGGCCCGCATAGAGGCCATGGCCATGGCCATGTCCGTGCCCATGGGCATGTGCGTGGGTGCCGTGTCCATGACCATGGCTATTGGTCGGTGGCAGTGAACCGGCGGCGGCGGCTGCTGCTGCCGCTGCAGCGACGGCGGCGGCATGGAGATTAACCCCCGAGCCGGCCACACTGCCCAATTGCTGCATGTAGGACGACGACGAGGGCAGAATGGTGGAGGCGGCATGCGCCTGCGGTGGCGCCACATCGCCCACCAGCGAGGCCTGCGACGACGATGTCGAGGTGGCCGATGCACTGCGCACCACCGGCGACGGTTGCTGTGGCGCTATCCCCGTGGCCGGAATCATGGCCAGCGGCGCCGGTTGGCGGCCCACGAAGGCCATGCCCAGTGGGTTGTAGTAGCCCGGCTGACCGCAGCCACCCTGGGCGGCAGCCAGTGCCGCGAACATGGCATGCGCCTGGGCCTGTGCCTGCGCCTGGGCCTGAGCCTGGGCAGCCACCTGGGCATTCACCTGGGCATGCGCCTGCGCCGAGTTGGGTAAATGCGGTCGCCCCAGCGAAATGTTCGGCAGCGAGGGCGAGCTGAACAGTGGCAAATCGTTGATGCTGCTCCGCTGGCCCGGCTGATATTGGCTGCCCTCCTCGTTCTCCTCCTGGATGGGTGCACTCGTCGGTGATCCACGGCTACCGACCACGCCCACCGCCAGCGCGGCTGCCGAGGGCGGCGAATTGGGTCCAGAGTCCGGTGTACTGTTGCAGTCTAAGGATTTCGAAATAGTTGCACATACGATTAATTAGGATTGTAACTAGAACACTGCGAGTTATGGGTTAAGTTAGCTGAGCGAGTTGGTCAGTGGCGGCGTCGTAAAAAAGGGTTAATTGAACAAACAGCATTAGGAACAACAGCGAAAACAACATTAAAACGATAGCAACAATAATTACAAGTTCAAATGCTCAATTAAAAAGTTATAAACATTTCAAAGGAGCATCCATAGGATATTCTAGAGACTTTTATTGAAATTTAAATGGACTTCGCCTGATTTATCCCCGTATTCCAAAGGTACTGATGGGTCTGGACGATGGTGATGGTGGTGGTGATGGTGATGGTGATACGTACTTGTGAGAACCGAGTTCTTTTGCTGCCGGCGCTGCGCCGCCTGGAGGAGTCGTTCGTGGCGCCGGGCTCCCGCCGGTCCTCCGATGCGGGCCTTGCGCTCGATGACGCTCTGCTTCAGCCGGATCTTCAGCAGGTTGGGTTCGGATGCTGTTGTGGGAGCGGTTCACACGTGTGTGTTGGGTTAGTTCGGGGGTTAAGAGCATTGGGCATAAGTAGAACACACGGGTGGGTAGCGAACTCAAACGCTCTGCTTTCGCAAACATACTTGCAAGTTAGTTATTAGAGGGGTTTCACTGTGAAAAAGCCATGCTTCTTGCTGATTGCTGATTGCTACTCATTTTCATCTGAGAGTTATTTCATCTATCACTAAAGTTATTAGTCGAAATGATACAAAGTCTGTTCCCCTGTCAATTGTGAGGGAAATTTATAATCCTCAACTGCTGTTTCTAATTATACACTAAATTTCCACTTACTGCAATTTATTGGGCAGTAAATCTTGGCGTATAAATGACGCGTATTTGAGATGCTTCTATTTACCCAACCCTATTTATAGACGTAGGTATTCACTGTAAGTTGATTGCTTAACTTGAAATCTCCCTGTTTAATATTTTGTAACTATGCCAGGCTTGTAATGGATCAACAACTGAAACCTCTTATCCAAAGCCATCTTACTCAATCGAAACGAACCCAATCGTAGGCAGCAATTACCCAATGTATCTTTTCTAAACCATTCATCCTGCGGCAATCTAGTTACGTGACCCTACAAAATATATATTTTTATCTGCCTTTTTCCACCTCTTTTTTTTTATTTTGAGCTGTTAGACAATACGTCAAAGTTACAGGCAAAAAAAAAAAAAACGATGCGTATTAATATGAAACTCAGGCGGCAAGAGCTTTTCATTCACTGCGATTCTGCGGTTTGCGGGGGGAGGAGGGTAACTGGGATTGAGAAAGATTTTCCTCGTCCCACCTGCTGGCAATGTAGTATTCCACATATAAGAATATGCGATAATTCACTCACCTGTCTTCCTTAGCGGAAAATCGGATTCATATTTGAGCAGTGAGGGGGGCGGCTGAGGTATTTTGTACGGATGCGCACTGGTCACGGTTCCGGCTGGGAGGGATTCGCCCGAGGAGCTCTTCACCACGCCGCTGCAAAGGAAGTGCGTTCGGATTATTGGTGGCACATCAGGTGTTTCAAGTGGGATGTAGGCTATGCCTTAAGTTATACTCGTTTATTGTGCTTGTGGCGAAAATCCATTAGAAAATACTTTTTTGTGGAATTTTTCTATTTACGTTGTGCACTTTGTGTTCAGTTACCAAGGAATTTCTTTCGATAGTTGCCATTTCAGTACTTAGTATATATTTTGCACAAGTTTAAACAAATATTTCTGATTGTGAATGTAATATTACTCACCGATTCCTGTAGGGCGACGTTGTCGTTGTGCCATTCGAGGCCGCCGCCTGCGACTTCCTGCTCAGGATGAAGCACTGTCAAAGGATTAGGGATACAGATCAGTTGTGGGCTCCTTTTGGGATTCGGATACAGTGCTTTAAGCTATTGCATATCGCATATCTTACGTTGAGAATCTGTTTGACCTCGGGACTGGCATTGGCACTACAGTTCTGCTTGAGTTTCATGCCATCCCTGCCGCGTGCCTGTTGCTGCTGCTGTTGCTGCTGCTGCTGCTGATGTTGCTGCTGGTGCTGTTGCTGCTGGTGTTGCTGCTGCTGCTGTTGCTGCTGCTGATGTTGATGCAACTGCTGGCGATGTTGCTCCTGAGCGACCGCAGCGGCCGCAGCAGCGGCGGCGGTCACCATGCTCTCGTTTCGCAATTCCTGGAAAGCGCCATGTGAATTCACCGCAAACTGAATAATTACAATAAGTTCGAGAGAGAATCGTTTGTTTGTTTGTTGTTTCTTATCATGTTTGGGGGGGGGGAGGAGTAATAGTTAAGTTATTAGAGCTACGTTTGTTTGTTGCTGCTGCTGCTAGTTATCTTCGATGTTATCTTTTGCCCATATCAATTGATGTGTGTTAGCAATGCAGCCATGTGGCTTGTATTGATAATAAGCTAATTACTCATCCCACATTCGGATTTATCCATGTGTATATAGTAGGTGGTTTCATTTAAAACTGAATGGTGACTAATTCAAAATCTTGCTGCTTTTACGACATACATAGATTGATACAAATGCCAAGTATCTGGCAAAATAGACTTTTTCTGGAACATTAAAGACCTGTACGACATGGCTATATAGAATATACTATATTCAATATAGAATATAGACTACAAAGTGTTGACGATGGCCTTAGTCATCGCACAAGTCGCTTCCGACACTTCCGGCACGATAATATAATGTATGTACATTTCACATACCACGTATGTATGTTGTATGTATATAATTTCATTTTATTTCAATTCTCTTTTACTTAGTTGTCTGTTTTTATTTATTTGTATTTGTATTTTTATTTTTATTTGATTTTTGGTTTTCACTTTTGTTTTGTACTTCTGTCTGTCGCTCCCACACAGCCATAGACATGTTCGCATTATCACCACATCATCATCATCGACATATTCATCATCATTGTTATTATTATTTATTAAGACGGGCAAAAAAAGAGGAAATAACTAGCAGCAACAGCAACAAACAGACTCGTAGAGCAGCTAAACCAAACTGCATCAACTACTCACTTGATACTTGTGCTCCAGTTGGAGTTTATGCTCCAATTCCATTTGCTTCGATTGCTCCTGAAACGAGTTGATAAGCCGCTGCTTCTGCAGCTCCTGGCTCTTCTTGAGCTGCAAAGCCGAACAACAAATAGTATTAGCAGAGATCTTACAATTAATTAGAGTGTTCGGATGAAATTTACACAACTAATTTGAAAAGGGAACGTGACGCACAAGAACTTCTTTTGCCTCACATTCTCACATACATTTGTACATACAGACAATCAATCAGAAAAACGAATTCATTTAAACAATGTTTTCCACTAAGCTGAACACTTTACTGAGTTTATTTCAAAATTGTGGCACTATAATCAGCTCTGGTCGATGACCGATAACGCATATTTGACTAATGCAATAGAAATTATATTAAATATTATCTTGGTTTTATTGGATTTATTGGTTTTTCATGACTAATACATCTGTTTTACCAATTTGCATGTTTCCCCACAACCTCAACACAAAATACATAGATTGCGATCAAAAGTCGCCGATCACCGATAACCAACGTTCGATGAATTTGCACATTTCACACTGAATATAATTTTTGGTTTTGGTTTTGGTTTTGGGTTTGGGTGTGGGTTTGGTTATTTTGGTTTTCCGTCTTCCTGATCAACTTGTGCTCTTGTGGATGTGTCATAATATTTGCATATTTCCCATGACCTTAGCAATATGCCTTTAGCCGCACACTCTCTACTTTTCACTCGGTGTGTGTGTGAGTGTGTGTATGTGCGTGCGAGTGTGTGTGTCACCCCCCACGCAGTCACACATGCAAAAATAAGCGAAAAATACATAAATAAATAAAGCAAATGATGTTTATCTCTTGTTTTTATTTGGTCTGCCTTGTTTAACTGCGAATTTTTCAGGTGGAAAAGACGGCGTTCTCACTTTTCAGCTTACTTCACTCAATAAATAATCTTTGGTTTCTGCTGGCACCTTTGTTTCTTGTTTCTTTTTCATAGATTTCTTTGCTTTTTGTAGTTTTCGACTGTTTGCTTTCGATATTTGATTATAAACTTTGTTGGCCAGGCACTTTTTGTTGTCTTGGGTTTTCCGAAAACTGCGTGTTTGGTCTCTAACGTTGAATGTTGTTTTGGGTTATTATTATTTTTTTTTTTTGTTAATGTTTTTCCCTTATTTTTTTTGTTTGTTTTGTGATTTGTATTTATTTTTATTTTGTAGTTTTTCTTTGGTGTTTGGCGCGCGTTCGCTTTGGCCTCGGCATTCGCTGGGAAATGAGGGAGGCGCTTTCATTTCAGTTTCACTCGGCCGACTGGCCCAACTGGCGAAAAAATCAAATATAAACACAAATTTCGAAACTGTTACGATGGCTGTGAATGTGGATGTGGATGTCGATGTGAATGTGGATGGCAAGGCAGAGAAAGAGCGCCGAAGAGCACAAAGCGGAAGAGCGATGAAGAAAGGGGTAAGCCGCGCCGAGAATGGAGAACGGACAACGGACAGCGGACAGCGGACAACGGAGAAAGGGGGGAGGCGTAGAGAGCGAAAACTTGGGTAGACAAATGGGCGTTTGGCTTCTGCGATAGAGAACCGTCAACAACATCATTACTCAAACATATCAACAATCGCATCTTACACTGCACAAAATCTAACTGCAATTCATGTTGCATAAGTAGGTAATCATCTCAAAGGTAACAAATAAGCTCATTTGCTTTAAACACACATATATCATTTAATGTTTGGTAAGTATACTTCGAAAATTTATAACCAATAGGTTGAGATCAGTTTTAAGTGAAGAAACGATTTGAAAGACGAATTTTTGTAGCCAGAAATTTGAAAATAGAAAATGGGCGATGGACCAAAGGGCAATTTTCACATCAGCCAAAATAAAGGCCTTCATTTCGTTTGCTGTACAGCAGAGGGAATCTTTACCATATGCCACAACCGATTCCTAGGAAACTGCAATCTCCCCCACTCCCCCTCCCCTCCCCTCCACGCCATGAAAGCCACGCCCCGCCGCCCCCAGAGGCACCCACCACCCCCTGGAGCGACGCCCGCTTGCACAACATTCGCCAGTTGCTATGGCCGATGCTATAATTATAAATACCTGCGCTATAATTATAGCGGGGCAAAAGACAACACACAGGCACGCCCATATAAATAGAAACACTGCGGTTCTTCGCAGCGGGCATAAAAAAAGATTCGATACGAAAAAAAAGGGCGGAGACACAAATACCAATTAAATTAAAGCGGAAAAATGCATTGTCTAAAACCCTCACCACTAAATGATCATCCACGTGCAAATGAAGAATTTCCGGATATTATTGAAAGGAAAATAGATTCAGTGGAATCGCATTAGTAATCGATCACATACTTGATGATCTATTCTTAGATTGTTTTGCTTATTTGTAAGTGGATAATTAATGTTGCAAATGATACAAATCAGAAACACGTTAGCCATATTAAGTCATGTATTTCGCAACTATTTCGAGATACAGATACAATGTAGATATCTAGATACTTGTCTTGTTGCTAGGAACTTCCAATTGGTAACATTACATATGTAGTAGTATATAGGATGGTTTAAGAACTTGTTATCTTTGGTCGGTCCATAAATCTTTTCTTCCCAACGCCAACGAATTCCAATTCTTACGCTCTCTTTCCCCCGAAAAATTCAAAACTATTCTCGCCTAATTTGTGTGCGAAGATCAAAGATCAATGATCATCTTCATTAAGATCTTGTCAACCCTCGCACAAAGACCTCCCACCACCCAACACCCACCGCCTACCTTACCGCCCACCTTACCGCCCACCCACTCCCCCATTAATTTTTGCTAATTTGCATTTTGCTCGTGCCACCGAAAAACGGAAAACGAAAACAGAACACAGAAAATGCTTAAGGAAAATAGTCTGAGGAATTCAATAAAACATTTTCACTGATTGCCAATTGTGTGTGTGTGTGCGTGTGTGTATGTGTGTGATCTAACCAGCCAAGTGTTTTTGTTTTTGTGTGTTCCTGTTAAAAATAGAGCCCGCAGAGTTTATAAAAGAACCAAAATAAATTCAAAGGAAAAAACCGAAAATAACAAAACGGCGAACGCGTTGATGAAAAACCAAGGCAGCTCTCCAATCGGATGAAAATGGGCAAAACGCACAGAAAATAAAATATTTCCCATGTTCAAAAACTCTGTGGCAATGCAGCTGCTATAAATGGGAATTTTTTAAATATTATAACTAAATGATCTTGAATATTATAGCTTTATAAAATACCTAACATGATGAAGAATTTCGAACTAATACTAAGTATTCAAAACATTCGAGTAGAATGTATACTTTTTAGTTACATTTCCGATTTCTTTCCGTGTATTGAGTGAGACTAAAAAGAAACTGTGGGCGGCGGGGTGTGGCAGGCTGAAGAAGAAGCACAGCACGTTGAACATAATGTTGCATATAAAATGCTCTTAAACGCTAAAAATAAAGATTTCAAACGAAAACAAAACAAAAGAAATGCGGCAAGAAAAAACAAAAAATAAAAAAAAAACACCAAAAAAAAAAAAGCACAAATTACGACAAAAATAAGAAGGCAAACTGCAGCCAAAAATCGTAGCATAAATAAATCCCCGAGACTATAAATTGAATGCAGGCAGTACCAGAAATACGAGGAAGATGAAGAAGAAGAGGAGGACGAAGAAGCGGCCCACAAAGAACAGGGGCGTTGGGGCGAAGGGGCGTGGCAGGTGGAGCGGCGGGCTCGACGGGGCAAGGGGAGCGGGTGGGGGTCGAGCAGGTGGGCCTGCTGCACATGCTGGCCATCATGCCCGGCTACAGTGGGCCCCACTCAGAGAGACACAAAGCAGCAGCCAATCACTTGGTGCGGTACAGTGAGCACCCGCTAGAAGCGCACTTACGAACCTACTTGCGCAAAAGTTAATTTGATAAAATTATATAATCGTTATATATCGCTACTTTTGATCAAATTTGTTCATTCCATTTATTTCTATTTCAAATTTTTCATTTAATATTTGTAATACTAGTTTGTAAATCCCTTTTATTGTCCTAAATCCCTATTATTATATTCTTGGCACATTTTGACCCCAATTATAGTCCATTATAGCCAGTGATGCCTATATATCCTCTGCACTGGCCCAACTTCTCCGACATTTCTCTCTGCGGCTGGCTCTCTTGACTCGGTTTCCGTCTATTTTTAGAGGATTTTATTTAAAAAATGCGCAAAAACTCATACATATTTTCGTAGTGAAAACAATAAATATAGAATCATTAAGTTGTACACGCGTTTAAATTTAGACTCCCAACAAGAGGAGCAGCATCGCATGGGCACTCACACACACACGCGCACACGCACACACACACACACACACTTATAGAAAAGTGTGTAGAGCCAGGCGAATAATGTATAAATAAAGCGGAAGGCGAAAAAGCTCAACAAAAATAAAACAAGATGAAAGAAACAAGGGAAATGTGAAAAAGCCAGCTGGAGGGAACTGGACTAAAAAAGCTGGCCAGCGATACAAAAAATTGGTCAAAGCCTAGAAAAGTATCTTAAATATTTAGGAATATTTTTACAGAATATCTGCATTCGCTATTTCTATGTAAATCTACGAACGTATGTTTTTTAGTTAGTTATAACAAAGTAAAATACAAAATGGAGTAATTATGAAAGTATTCAAATAATTACCAACACAACTGTGCTATTTAGTCACCCAAATATTATGAACATGTTCTAATGACGATTATAATGACGATAATACAACCCCAAGTGGCTATAAATACATTGATAACCCTTGTTGACTTTTTCCATATCTTCCCATGGAAACAACGACCCATATGATCTAATTTTTGAATTCATTCTTTAAACTACGTAATGATATAGGCAAATATTTCAATAGAAACCAGTTTGTGTTGTGTTCCAATGATTGAATTGATTGAATTAACATTCTGGTTCTTCATATGATGTGATATAGTATGGCAGACAAGACAATCTGCATAGCTGGCTATTTCATCACGAAACCCCGCGATTTGGGGGTATACCACTCACCTCCATGATCTGCTGATCGATATCCACGGCGGGATGGGGCTTGAAGTCCAATGTCAGAGTGGCCGGCGTTATGTGCAGCAATCGCTCATCGCTTCCGGCTTCTGATGGCAGATCTGCGAATTGACAATGTAAACACACAACTGAGCGAGCGAAATTGAATCGTTTTGGAGAGGGATATAGATAGGTGGTATAAATTCTATATACATATGTACATATAGACGTTTCTATGTATGTATAAATGTACATTTGTAAACCTCGTGTATGTACAAATATGTATATATTTAGATCTGGAGGAGGTGTGACTCGCTCTCCGCAACCGATTATGTAGATAAGGCCGCGCTTATCAGACGCTTTTAAAAATAAATCTAAAACGTATTTAGCCAACGCGTTGGACCTCGATTGTTGGTGTTCTTTAAATGTATGCGTGTACACTTACAAAAAATCTATCAAACAATTTTAATCTTATTTTAATATAAACCACTTTATATTAAAATTGATAATTATTAAGAGAATTTAACAGACAAGCTGAATTACTTTTTACACAACATTTTATTGATTATTGATTGATTAGAACCAAGGTTGTGGTCCTTTTTCTCAGTGCATCGACTATTTTTAGTAACCTTGTACAGTATATGCTAACAGCGATTACAACGATTTCCTCTACACATTTTCATCAGCTTTTTCTTCATATTTTGTCGCACGTGACGCTTAACATAACTTTTATTTCTTCCCCTCTTTCGCAATATGATAATAATATCTGCCATAGGAAAATGTTGAAAAAGCTTTGGGACAATCACGAAAAATCGGTTGGAAAATATTTCATTGATAAATATTTTCAGCGGAGAGAGGAGAAAGTGAGAGAGCGGGAATATTTCTTTCACTGGACTAATTGCGCGCCAATAAGAATGCAGAGATGACTAACCCAAAAGTCCAATTAGTAATGATTTTTCTCTCTGCTTTTTTCTCTCTCGCTCTCTCCCTCTCTATTTTTCTGTACGGCGCTGATCTAATCAGCAAAGTCGAGTTTTTTGGTCTAGAAATTGATTCCAATTGAATATTGGGCTATGTGACGATGCTAAAAATAGAATAACAAAGAGCAAAGCCAAAAACAGCAACAAAACAAAAGCAGCAACGCATGTGCATAATGTTTAAATGTACATATATGCTATACGCTTAAATCGTACTTAATTAACATTATCAAATAGGAAATGCAATTGAATAACACATTATCAAATGATAATTATAATGATTTGGTTTGAGTTAATTAGTGCAATACCTTTTATTTATGTAACGCAATAAAATATTCCGATTCCCAAACAAATTGTAATTTTTTTCCATGCTCTTAATCATTCAGGGCTTTAGGTTGGTCACTATCGTTGTGGCCGCTGCTGTGGGCGTGTCTACAAGTGTGTGTGCCGGTGCATATCTAACTGAACAGGCCGTGACCTGCTGCGCTGCTTGCTGCGCTGCTTGCCGCTCTGCTTCGCCGTTCTATTTTTAGCCGCCTTTATAAATCGTGCATGGCTTTGGGGAGTATATTTAGAAGTGGCAACACACACACACACACACACACAGATATTGCAACTGCCACTACAGGCACAGAAATAACAGCAGTGCATATTGCACAAAGCTCAGAAAAGCAAGTGCAAAATGTGAAACAAGATAAAATAACAAGGAAAACAAAAACAGAACCGACATTACATACATATACGTATGTATGTGCACTGTCGTGTGAAATTAAAACGTGAAGACAAAACCCAAATTGAAATTTCATGCGAAATGAAAGAAAATATCAGGAACGACGACGACTTTGTGATTCTCTATCGCTGACTATAAAGACAAGAACCATGAAAATCTCACTTAAGTTAAACTTTCGTTACCAATTACAATTTTCATACTTCTAGGGTATTTGCAAGTCCATAAAGATTGCCTTGCTTAAGCATTACAGGGTAAACGATAGAACGAAAAAGCCAAAGTGCAGTGCAGGTGCATAAGGTGCGAAAGAGATGGGGAGAGAGTGGTTTGCAATCAGCTGTTTTTGCTTTTTTCGGCAATGCCGTTTAAATAAAAGTAAATGCGTAGCGCTCTCTTACTCTCTCTCTCTCTCTCTCTCTCTCTCTAATTCTGGCTGTCTTCCTCCCACTAACCAGAAACTCACCTTCTGTGCACTTTTTTTTGTTGTTTTTTCAACTTCAAGGTCAATTCGTGTGTTGACATAGAAACCAGGCAACCAAATGGCACAACAAAAACAAAAGCACGTGTTTGTGTGTGGCCGCAAAACTGAAAGGTGCGGGCAGGGGGTTGGACAGAGGGGAAAAAAAAACGAAAAAAAAAGGTATAACATTTTATGGAGGGGGCGCACTGCTGTCATTGAAATTGAAACTGAAATTCAATTGGAAATTGATACGACAACAACAGAGAGTAAGAACGAGAGAGCAGCTTGATATTCACCCCACCCCCTGCTACACACAACCACCCACTCCTCTCTCTCTCTCTTTCTCGCTCTCTTCTTCCTTCCTCAATAAGTTTGTTTTGAGTGATAGCAAGGTTTCCGTGTGTGTGTTTGTGTGTGTGTGTGCCTTTGCATTTGTATTGTGTGGGTAAATTTCCAGCGCGCGCATTCTAAAAATAGAAACAACAACAGCTAAACTTTTGGGCCAGGCCAACAAGAAAAAAAAAATGCGAACGCCGACAAAACGTTCTCCTGTTTTTTTTTATTATTCTTTTTTTTTTTTTTTGTTGGTGTTGTTTCGTAAAGTTCTAGGCTACACCACCTCAAACTTGTAGAAAAAAACCCCCCAAAACAACATGAAAACACCCCAATTTTTTGGGTTTACCTTGACAAATTGAAAAGTCAAAAAGCACTGGCAATAACAATATCAAACTTTTGTGTGGTAGTTTACCTTTACTCATATGTATGTATGTAGGTTACGTTTAGAATTCATCGCTTATAACTTTGCCTCATTTCACTATATGAAAATTGAAAACCTTCAGATTACTAGCTTGAAGTTCCTATCTATTAGGCAAAATGTAATATCATAGGATAACCAAACGTGGAAAATATTTCGTTTGGAAAGAAAATGATTACAGAAATATGGCAATGTGTTCGTAGAGTTATAGAAACGATAGTGGGATTATTAAAGTTTATGTTTCGAATAATAACGATTTCACTGCATGAGTGTGTAGTTCTTCGTTCGAGGTAGTGCTAGATCTATTTCCTGCAATGACTCATCCAATTTGTGGCCAAATGCAGAACCTACAAGGTACACTACACTTTCCTTTCCTTCCCACCGACTAATACTGTAGTACTGTGGGTGAATGAAATGAATAAATAACGCAGCGACGCTGCTTTCGATATGATTACCCCACAGTGAAGACAGTGGCGTGGCGAGGTTTTCCGGTGGGGGGTTTTTGGTTGGACGGTAGGTTGACTGGGCTGTGGGAGGGGGGGATGGGTTACAAGGGCGATACATAAGTCCTAACGATTTTATATAACAGCTCAAACACACTGAGACACATATGTACAAACGGCGAAGTAAGTTTTATTCTTGGAATGCCATTACAATAAATGCTCCACTGGCACTGGAGAAAACAAAATTAGTGAGGGTTTTTCCTTTTACTACTACATTTTTATTTTTGTGGCAGAGGTGGCAACAAGCGGGGGTGGAGTGGGGAGGGAGGCATGACCTTCTTGCAGGTGCTGCGTGTTTCCCAATGAATGAGAATGAGAAGAAAGAAGTGTAACAATAGCAGAAAGGTAAAAACTTTTCACTTATTGCGTCTTAGACAATCAATACCTGACCCACATGCTGCAAAATGCAAAGCTGGACAATTAATTTCTATATATAATTATTATTCCTCTAATGTTTAATATCAAAAGAATGCCCACACAATACGGAAAACACTATTTAGGAAAACTGCGTAGATATATGTACTCGTATGTGCATTTATCATATTCTGAATAGTATTATATATAATTAATTTAATTTAAGTCAAAGCAAACAAAAATACAGTAAGAGGAGTTCATAATTGCACTTTTGAAACTAAATGACCAAAGAAGTATATATGAAGAATTCTTCTAATTAGTTGTATATATTCTTTAATGTGTAACGGAGTTAATAAGGTGTTTTATAATTAATGACAAAGTAAAGAACTAACTAAACTTAAGTAAACAAACTGGAGTAATACCCATTACAGTGTTGATATGCCTAAGTTTTTAACTTTGCTTTAATCAGAGGACGAATACCCCAGCCATTCTTTGAATGAAGGTGAGCTAATTTTAAATCGACCCCTGACCTTGCAAAATTTGCATGGTCTATATCCGGTTGAATAAGCGTTGAATACGATTAGAATAATAGCCACTCTATTAACGAGGGCAAAGGCAACACTTCCAAATAATTAATGCAACGATTTTCCCCACCCATTTCCCGCCCGTTCCATGGGAAATGTAATTTTCGTGAATTTCTAATGGCATATCGATGTCAAACAGCTGGATTTGGACGAACGACAGGGAAAGTGCCCCACTCCCCAATTTTTTTCCCCACAGCAATTAAACCCATATCCTGGCGAGGCATTCGAAAATGGTTATGGAGCCCAGTATAGAATGCCCGGAATCCCCGGACTCGTTCGTAGATTGCACGTGGCAAAATTCCAACAACATGACGGGGAAGGGGAGGGGGAGGTGGAAAGACGTGGCCCGGGTCTCCGGGTTTCATGGGCTTTACGGGTCTCGCTCGGTCTCCGGGTCCGGCCGTCAGTCAACAGTCCACACACACCCAAACACACACATACACACACACACACACGCTTACACCATCCAATTGAAAGGCAAGTAAATGTTGTTGCTGTTGCTTTTGTGTCTAAAAATAGACGAAAATCGATAAACGAATGTTTTTCTTTTTGGTTGTTGCAAACAAACAGACGGGGAGAGCAGCAACGAGCACGAGTATCGTGGAGCGAGAGAGCTGAGCACGAAGCGAAGATTACGGGGCTCCAAACCATCAACCATCTCCAAACCATCACGACCTACCAACCAAAGACCGAGACCGACCACACCGAACACCCAATCCACCCACTGCCCACCCGCTTTCTCGCTTTACACACCCCCCCAACCACCCACCGCCCACTTTCGCCACCCATTTTCCAGTCCATCCACGTGCTTGGCATTGGCAGTGGTTTCGATGGATGGCCAAAAAGGAAAACGGCCAAGATTAGTGCTGTGCAGTTGGCTATTTTTGGCTACTTTAAAATTATTGCTAAAAATATCTACATACCTATTGAAGTAAGATTTTTTTATACAAAATAATCAGTATTTCTTCGATAACAATAAAAGTAGTTGTCCAAAAGTGGAATGTCATACCTCGTTGAATTCGTAACAAAATTCCCTATCGATCCATGTGCATATATTGAAATTCTAATTTTTGGCCATTTTTCGCAAATTTTGATGATGGTACACCCCTTATCGAAAATGCAAAAAATGTGTCAAAATTTTTTTTTCGAAAATAAAAAAAGTAGGGATGAACATAGTTAGCTATGTTTATTAGCAGCACAAAACAGTCTTTATTTTAGCTGTAGTCCCATTTTTGGCCAAGTTATGGCTAAAACGCCGATTGAAAATATCCGATTTTTTACAACAATTTTTTTTTCGATTTTTTGATACAAAATAATCAGTATTTCTTCGATAGCATTAAAAATAATTGTCCAAAACTGGAATGTCATACCTCGTTGAATTCGTAACAAAATTCCCTATCGATCCATGTGCATATATTGAAATTCTAATTTTTGGCCATTTTTCGCAAATTTTGATGATGGTACACCCCTTATCGAAAATGCAAAAAATGTGTCAAAATTTTTTTTTCGAAAATAAAAAAAATTGGGATGGACATAGTTAGCTATGTTTATTAGCAGCACAAAACAGTCTTTATTTTAGCTGTACTCCCATTTTTGGCCAAGTTATGGCTAAAACGCCGATTAAATATATATATGATTTTTTACAATTTTTTTTCGACTTTTTTATACAAAATAATCAGTATTTCTTCGATTTCAATTAATTTTTGTTTAGACGCTGATATAAAGTTGGTCAATTTGACAAATAAAAGATTGAAGAAAAAAATGTCAACAAAATTCAAGATATTGTTAGAAAAAGCTTCGATTTGGATAGAAGATTAGATAGATTTTGAGTAAAATACGAACCGCCGATAGGAAAGTGTTCAACAAAAGAACTTCTGTAATTACAGCTTTACTTTCATGCGGGAAATCCGTCAGCTCTGGTGAAAATGAATCCCAACCACCTCAACCACCCCCTTAATTTCCCCACCCATCTATGTATATCTATTCAGTTCAGTTCAGTTCTGTTTGCCGTGAAAGAGACGAAAGCAACGTTGACGACCATGGACAATGTTCTTGTTGTTGTTCCGGGCCTGCCCGGGACAAAAAGTTAGTAGATCCCACTGTACAGAGCCACCGCCACCCGGTGAACCCCCCTCTGTTCGGGCAAATGAGAGAAGCAACAAACGCACAGTGGTTCAAGCTGTGCAAATATTTAACTGATTTGATTGACAGCTGGCAAAGAATTTGCTCTTGAGATGGTGAAAAGTGTGTTCCTCAATATTTGGATACACCATCTGCCACATGGAGGAATATACAATTGAAATTGAAAGTTGGTTATTTGGTGAATAGTTTGAGCCATTGTTCTCGGTCTAAATAGGGCGCCAAAACATTTGCCTACATTCTCGCTGGCTGAATGGCTTAAATCAATAAAATAGTGAATTGGAAAAGCCAAACTGATTCTATGTCGGAAAAACGTGCCAAAATTGGCACGTGTTAAAAGGTTTTAGGTTTAGCCACTGATACTGTATTTTATCTAATTATTTTTACAACTTCCTTTTAATTTGCTTTGAGCATGGCCTTGTAATTCCCAACCTGTTCGCTTCGGGCTTTGAATACCGTTATTTGCCAGCTTCGGACCAATGTGCATCATCCATTGACAGCGCAGTTCTGGCCCGCTTTTGTGTATGTGCTTATTACAGTTATTTTTGGAAGGCAACACACACTAGCACACAAACACACACCCACACGTACTGTGTAAGCTTTTGTTTGGGCATGTGTGCGTGTGGTCTGTGTACATTTTGAGTTATGTATTCCGAATGTTGTTAATGCCATAGCTATAGCTACAGCTACAGCTAACAGCTATATGCAGGTTACATACGAACAGCCCACAATGTTGAGTATAATTTCGTATAATAACCACCCAATACTGCCCTAAACTAAAACCCAATTTAACTATGAAACAGGGGAGCAGGGCAGGGCACAGGATTTTTCAGGGTCCTTTATTCCCACTTACCGTGTATTGGTATTCTATCGTCGGGACTAGACATTTTGCATATGGAATTGGGGGAGGGCGGAACCTGCAACAAATCAGAAAAACAAATTAAACAATATGCCAAAAAAAATTCATTTGAACAATTTTACAAAGATTTGCTTCATTATTATTTAGTAGAAGTGTCTTGTAGCCCGTGCAACATCTAGTCCCCCATCATTAAAAATACTCAAAAATCAGAAACTATAAAAAATAAAAACATTTACATGAAATTCCTGGAAGTCGACCGTTATCTACAACATGAGATTTTCCTTCTCAATACTGTTATGGAATAAAAGCGTATTAATTCAATATGAAAACCACTTGTTCGTCGTAATCTTAAAACTTAAAGATCCGCTTTATCTCTACTTTATGATTCTGAGTCATTTGGTGAAGAATCTTTTCCCATGGGGAAATGCCGCACTTCCTTAAACAAACACACAAATAACAGATTGCACATAAATGCATACGTACGTATGTACGTACGTGCATACATACATACATATGTTTTCAATATGAATGATTCTGCCCGAGAGCTCAAAACAAAAATTTCATTCAAAATAAATTCGCAGAAAGAGATAAACATGGAAAAATAAACCGAAAAACAAGTGCCTGATAAGGCAAGAATTTTTTGGAAAATTTTTGTTGTCATTTTCGGAACTGCGATAATGATATGTGCATATATGTATATATTTATATGTACATACATATATGTAAAAATGAATTCTTGTTTGTTTCTCTTGTCTCTTCTCGTTTTTATTTTTGGTTTGTTTACAGTCGAAAGCACTTGATAGGGGAATTTTTACTGATCGGAAATAAATTAAATGTTCTTTCTAGGTGCGCCTCTTTGGGGGCGTGGTCGACCAAATAAATTGACCTTCACAAACACAACGCACACACACACATCCACATATACATATGCGTACATATGTGACGCACAAAACAATTTCCGTTCACTAATTACACGAGCAAATAGAACAAAAGCCACCAGCAACCAGAAAACCAAATGGCAGAAATTGCATTGTAAATAAATTACCGTTAAATCGGTTCCAATTAAGTACAAAACCATGCGACTATATTCATAAATAATTCAAGCAATTAATTTCATAAAAACATGTGCAATTGAGGAATCGTAGGAAGAAGGATTACCATAAAATTCGTAAACGGTAACAAAAATAAAATCAAGGTCACACTTGGCCAGCGTTTTTACAAATTGAGTTCGCTCAATTTAATTGGCGGGAAACATTTGGTTATATGTACATACATATGTACACATTCATATACATATGTATAAGGTAAAAACATATGATGTAATAAGCACATTGTCATCTTGCGGGGAGTTTCAATCAAGACAAACAATGAATCATAAACAAAGCCAATAAAAAAAAAACAAAGAAATTAGCTGTGTGGTTTGAGGTTCTCTTGTGCATTTCCCTATTAAAACAATAGATAACGGGGTACAACAGATCAGACCAGAGTAAATTAGAAGCCAGAATTTAATAGAATCAAGTTAATTAAGAAATATTACTGCAAGAAAATACACAAGCAAGGTCACACTGGTAAGTTGGTAAAATAAATTTGTAGCCACAATCAATTTCCACAAGTTGTAAATTCGAATTGCTGTTGCTACTAAGATCAAAAAGAAAACTTTTCCCCCGCCTCAAATTTAATGTACAGAATAAACAAATTAATTTGAGGGGCGGCATGTAGCTAGAACAGTAAGTTGGCAGCCTCTATTTAACGTGGTCGGTCATATTAAATTAATTATAGTCATCAGTGGGATGCATTGTGGGCTAGAAATGCGTGTTTCCCACTGAGACGACAACAGCACTCAAAACATAAAGAATATTCTTTAAATAAATAATGGGTCTGTTTACAAGATTGTTGAAGAAATTTTCTAATGAAAATGTAATTTAAAATTGTCCAACAATTTGATTCGTATTAAATTGTAAGACAAGAACTTTGCCTAATGAGTGCCCACTGTAGTTGGGTAAATGAATAAAAAGGAGAACAAATAGAGAAGAGGGGAGGCGACGGGAGATCGCGAAGAAGAATGAGAAGTTCGGCTCAAAGCAAACGAAACAACAACAAAAGATCCGCAAATTCCATTCTGTGGCCGTTGCTTTTGTTGTTGTTGTTGTTCTTGTTACTGTTTTATATTTTTCTTCTGGCATCATGTTGATAACCAAGAAGAGAGAAGAAGAAGTAGGAGAGGAGGCGTAGAGCGCAAAGAAGAAGGAGGAGAGCAGAAGAAGCGAGCACAACATAAACCAGTTCAATGCGCTTTGCGATGGAGCTTTTATTATTTATTTTTGCTTCATTTTCTTTTTGTTGTTCTTGTTTTTTTTTTTTTTTTTTTTTTGGGCGGCAGCCACATTTGCAGCAACTTTACTAAGTGAAAAAAAAATCAAATCATCAAATGCAGAGAGTAAGAGCGAGCGAGAGAGCAACAGAAACAGATGAGAGAGAGGGGGAAGAAGAGAGCGCGAGCACTTCATTTAGCACGCACACACTTGTTACATAAATAACGGCGAATCGAGTGAACAGCAAGACAGGCGAAAAAGAAGCCTGGCTGATTTAATAAGAATATGTTGTTCCTCCTCCTCTCCACGCATGCTAATAAGAATACACGGGGTAAAGACAAACAAACAAACATAAATACCTCTTCCAAGTGGTGCAAACTGCTTACTGCTGCTATTGTTGTTGCTGTTGAATTTTTGTATTGTCGCTTTTCCAACTTGTTTCACAAAATGCGAAAAATGATTAACGAAAATATAAAATAAATAACGCACTCTCTCTCGCTCTCACTCTATATATATGTGTGTGTGTGTTGATAAATATATATATATATATATATATATACCGAACGATGAATTCACGACTTTTTTAAGTTAATTTTTGTGTTGTTGTTGCTGCTGCTGCTTTTTTGTGGACGTATATTTTTGCGCTTATTTTTTATTCGCCTTTTTGCTTTTTACCTTCTTTTGCTTTTCTCTTTCGTTACTTGTTGTTGTTGTTTTTGTCACTTTAGCAGTTTTCGCAGTTTCTTTTTGGTACTAGTACTACGACAACTGCCTCTACTTTTTTTGCCTCTTCTCCTCATCATCGCTCATTCTCTTTTGCTTGTTGATTCGCCCACAATTTATTCCGTTTTTTTTCGCTTCTGCACGCGCACGCACTTTTCTTGTTGTTGTTGTTTTGATGTTACGAAAAAAAATTTGAATTTTTGCCGCAGGAAAACAGAAAAAAAAACAAGAAAATTATTATTTTCGAATTTTTTGGGGTTATTCTTTGGAAAACGCGCGATTTCCTGTTGGATTGGACTTTCTGGGACGACGCGACGCAAAAAATACAAATTTATGTTCCGAATTCCACGACTATTAGAGATGGAACCACATCGATATCTATTCGGTACTATCGATGTTATCAAAGAGTTGGAAACATCGATGTTGTTCTTGACTAATCGATTACTATTGCAGTAGCGCAGCTGGTGGTTTTCTTTTCAGTTGTCAAACCTAATTAAAAGCATCATGTCGTATTTCCAATATAAGTATAAGCTATGTATCACTTGGTACCATCATTTCGCCGGTCATACTGACAGCTAATTTTGTATTATATATCGATGATGGCCATCGATATTTTTGACTGAGTTGGGGTCAAGCTATTCGAATCCATGCTTTTAATGTCAGTATATTATTTACGTAATTAAGGTAAAACCACTGATCTTTACAATTATTGAGCTTCACATAGCTTTGCTGTTCGGATTGTATCGATAGGGCCTATCGACTCAGTTCCAACTCTAGTTTGTTATTGTTTGGTTTTGTTTGGGGCTGTTTTTGGGGGAAAAACGCGCAACGTGGACGTTGAATAGAATAGATCGGCACCGAGCATAGCTCACCTGTGCTCCCCCCTTCTCCACAAAAGAGCAGAAAGAAACACCTGTGCCCCCTGCCCCCGCCGTCCTCACCCACCGACGCGCCATCAAGTGTTTTTCGTTTCAGTTCTTGCGAGGGTTTTTTCAAGATAGCATCTGGTTGATCTCAATGTGGTGATCTGGCAAACACGACAGCACACTGATACACGCATATATAGAATATATAGAATACTAGTATAACGTAGATAAAATATATAGAAATTTGGCGATCCATGAGCGAGGCCAAGATGAACGGACGCTCCATTCGCATCAACCGGCTGCCGGCCACCATTGTGGCCATCCTGCTGACCATTGTCCTGGTCTACTTCCTCAATTTTCACCAGGAAGAGCGACCGGCAATCTACGGCATGCTAAGAAGTGAGAATCCCAGCCGCGTCAATCTCCGCAAGATGCTCATTGCCGCCATACAGGCCGCCCAGCGTGGCGGGCTCGAGGTTCTGGACGTGGCCCGGAGTCGCCAGCTGAAGGAGCGCAGCAAGGGCAAGACGGACGAGGGCGTCAATGATCCGTTCACGGATGCCGACGGCAGGTCGCATTGTGTGATGAAACAGGGCCTCCAGCGAATCTTTCCCCGCGTACAAATCTTCTCCGAGGAGGACAAGGAGCACTGCAAACAGGCGCACGGCTATGATCTGGATCCAACGGTCCTCCACGAAACCGCACAGATTCCGGATGTGACCGTCAATGCGCAGGATGTCACTGTTTGGGTTGATCCGCTGGATGCCACCAAGGAGTTCACCGGTGAGGATGCCTTTCTCATGGCATGTGAACTATATCTGTTCTGGAGCTAAATCTTCTTTTTTTTTAATCCACAGAGGAGCTGTACGAGTACGTGACCACCATGGTGTGCGTGGCGGTGGCCGGCAGGCCCATCATCGGCGTGATCCACAGCCCCTTCAATGGGCAAACAGCGTGGGCGTGGGTGGGCAACTCGATGTCCGAGTACCTGTCCAATCTGCATCCGCAGCATTCGCCAAACAATCCGGCGCCCATCATCACAGTGTCGCGATCCCATACGGCGGGAGCCAAGGATCTGGCGAGGGGCATCTTTGGCGAGAATGTCAGCCTGCTGACGGCGGCGGGTGCTGGCTACAAGGTGCTCCAGGTGGTGGCCAACAATGCCACTGCCTATCTGCACACGTCCAAGATCAAGAAGTGGGACATTTGTGCCGGCGATGCCATTCTGCACGCGTTGGGCGGCACAATGACCACGCTGAACGACCAGTTGATTAACTACGGACCAGAGGAATCGCCAGTCAATTCGGAGGGCCTGCTGGCCACCTTGGAGCAGCACGACGAGTACATGGACAAGCTGTCCAAATATCGCGAGGCGCACAATGGCAAGCTGGCGTAGAGGTTGGCCAGCTCTTAGAACCCTAGCTCCCCTAGATTCTACCCCCTCCAGAGGAAACCACCATTCCCCCTCACCGATCGTTTAGGCAGCATTCAAAAATAGCTCTAAGTTTTAAAGAAGGAAACCTGTTTTTCGTAATCTCAGTGTTTGTGCGTGTGCTTCTTTTTTTTTGCATAATTACGTTGGTTGTGCGGCGGCGCGACGGGGTCATGAACCCGGACCAAACCAAACCGCCCAGTTGGCTCTAAATAAACTTATTTTAAATTGAACACACGCCCTTTTCGGTACATTAAATGGGTGTAGACTTATTCTTTGGCTTCCAAGTTAAGTGCGTCTAAAATGTATGCCTAATTAAGCCAATTAACTAGCTTAAGTAAGAGAGAGACTCGAAGGTTTAGGAATATTCATAATTTGTTTAATATGTTTTTTTTCAATTAAACATCAGTTTTTAAATAGTTGAGTTCTGCACCATAACTAGCCAGGTAACGAACCACACCACACTACTAAGCACAACTATCGATATACCGCCAGTGCAGTGTAATGCTGTAAATGAGCAAGAACCATTGTATATTCGGTATTTTTGACAGCCGGGCGGTATTATTTATCGCTCGTTCAACGGTCACACTGAGCGTAGCAGTTTTTTGTATAAACTAAAAAAAAGCGCAGTGTATTATTGTTGTTGTTTATAATGCGTTTGCTTAAATCGGTAATTGTTAATTAAATGTGCGCTGCCTGCGCCCGGCATGTAATCAATCGCATCGATCCAAATGGGCGGCCAAACGAAAGAGGGGCGTGGAGATCGTCCCCCTTCTCCTCCTCCTTCAGCAAGCAGTCCACCGCTGCCACTCCCCCTCCCCCTTCTACCGTTGCTGCTGCTGTTGTTGCTGCTCTTCCTAAATCTGACGCCAACGTCGACAGCGACGGCGACCGCGACGTCAACTGCAGCAGAGGGGGGCCAGGCGGTGCAGACGCATTCAGATACGGAGCTGCCCCAAAATCCGGAATCGGGCATCGCCACGGGCCCAGGAGCGGCGTCATCTTGCCCCCGGAAATGCAGCTGCCGAAGTACAGCGGAAAACATACACAGCCTTAAGATTCGCTGCGATGAGCAGCAGCTGACCAACTGGCGGGAGCTGGACTTTGGAGAGGATGTGACCAGTATAGTCAGCATGTAAGTGACTCGATAGCTTCCACTTGCGTTCCTCCGAAATGAATAAAACTCCCTGTTTTCTTATAGCAATGCCAGCAAGAATGCAATTGCACTGATTACCGCCGAGGATTTCAGGAACTTTACGGAACTCAAGCGCCTGGATCTGTCGTTCAATCTGCTGACCGAACTGGACAAGGACACCTTCGGCGATAGTCTGGCGCATCTGGAGAAGCTGAAGCTGGCCGGCAATGCCATTAGCCACATCTACGAGGGCACCTTCGACCAAATGCCCAAGCTTAAGTTGCTGTAAGTTGAATATCCATTCGAATCCTTGGAAGACAGTCAAATTTGATTTCCCCTTCTTACAGCGATCTGTCTGGAAATCCCCTGGCCTGCGATTGCGGCTTGATATGGTTGATTGCCTGGTCGAGCAGCCGCGAAGTGCGCCTCCAGCCGCCCCCAAAGTGCGAATCGCCCGGCAACTTTCGAGGTATGCCGCTAAAGAAGCTGCGCGTGGGAAAGGATTTCCATTGTGAGACGCTGCTGCAGCCGTTGCTCGAGCTGATTCCCAGCCAGAATCAGGTGGCCTTTGAGGGCGATGAACTGCAGCTGAAGTGCCACGCACCACGCGTTGCCATTGGTGTGCCCCGGGAGAGCGAGGATCTGCCCACGAAGGCCTATGTGTTCTGGGGTTGGTCGGAAAAGATACGAGCCAAAAACTCCACCGAGGATATTATTTACCAGGATCCCACCAAGGTCTTTGGAGATGTCAACCTGGAGACGCGCCACTCCACGGACTCGGGCATCCTGCAGTCGATCCTGCGCATCGGCAGCCTAACCCAGAATCACACAGGCATGTGGGATTGTACGCTGCGCAGCCAGCAGGCGAATCTATCGCAGGCCATCGTTCTGCATGTGGTTGCCAAGGGTACACTCTACTGCGAAGCTCGTGTGGTGCACACCAACAAGGGCACCTACCACTGGCCCAGGACGATGCGGGGCGAGACAGTGCTGCAGGAGTGCGTTGAGGAGCCCAGCGATGCCACGCAAGCTCGGCAAGCGTCGCATGAGTGCGGACCGTCGGGTGAGTGGCTGAACTTGGATACGGAAAGTTGTGTGTACGTCAGCGAGACGACTCGCATACTGGAGCAGTTTGCCAAGGTGAATCTCACGCTGACGAAGGGTCAGAATGCTCTGGAGATTGCACGACGTTTGCACAACTTTACGCAAGCGCAGACGCAGCTGAATCGCATACGAGATCCCATGGACTTGGAGTACATTGCACGCACGTTGGTCAAGTACTTGGATCAATTGGAGCAGCCGCAGCAGCAGCAAGAGATAAGCCATCTGCTGATGGACATTGTTTCGCAACTGCTTAACCTTCCCGCGCATCTCTTTCGAGCCGCGCAATCCGAGCAGGGAACTGGCCAGCGGCTGCTTCACGTCGTGGAATCCTCGGCGATGCGCCTGGCCCTGGCCAGCACCCAGGCGGAACCGCTGCCGGCGGAGATGATGCCCTGGCGGGGATCGCTGGCCCAGCAACGCAACCTATTCGTCGAGTTCTTTAACATCAGCTTGGACGCCTTCGTAAGCCTCTCGTGCGTTTGGCTGGAGCAAAGTCCGCGGGGCTTTCAGTGCAACAGTGCCAACGATACGATACCGATGTATGAGCATGGCGATATCGATGCCGCCATCCAGCTGCCCTACAGCGTGATTGGAAACAGCTCTACCACATCATTGCCGACTACATCGGCCATTCGCAGTCTCCGCTTGATGATCTCGCTGCACAGGAATGGGAAACTGTTGCCAAATCTGCGAGGAAGCCACAATGAATCCCTGTCTTCCGCCATCATAGGCATACTGGCGTACAGCAGCGAAGGGGAGGCCCTGCAGTTTAGGGCCGATAACGAGCTGGATCCGGAGGCGGATGTGTACCAGCAAAGAGTTACAGTGATGCTGCGCGCTCACCCGTATCACAATCCACTGAGTGCGCCTCAGCCCGCCTGGTGGGACGCGGAGGAGCAGCGCTGGGAGACGAGCGTTTGCCAACAGCACTACCAGCATCGCACGCTGGTCATGTTCAGTTGCAGTCGCACTGGCTATTATGGCCTGCTGCAGAGGAGCCGGTATCTGAATGACTTCCGCAGCGAGGAGTCGGGCGCACGTTTCCGACATCCACCAGCTGCAGTCTATGCGGGATGCGGTCTACTCTTCGCCTGCTGCGCCTTCAACGCGGTGACCTTTGCTGTATTCGGCAGAGCTGTGCGAATCAACAGGGTGCAGCGGCATGCGCTGGTCAACACCTGGTTGGCCCTGGGTGCACTGGCTCTGGCCTTCTCGCTGGGCATCTACCAGACGGCCAGCCAGCCGCAGTGCCGTCTCTTGGGCTTGCTGATGCACTACCTCGGCCTGTGCGTACTGCTGTGGGTCTGTGTGAGCCTGAGTAGCATGTACAAGCGACTGACCAAGACGACAACATCCGGCCAGGGACAGTGCGCCGGTCAGGATATGGAGCCGCAGCGGGAGCGAGAGCGTAAACCCATTCTGGGCATCTACCTGGTGGGCTGGGGCATCGCGCTGCTCATCTGCGGCATCAGCAGTGCCGTGAATCTGTCGGAGTACGCAACCTATGACTATTGTTTCCTGCACAGTTCCACCACACTGAATGCACTCCTGGTGCCAGCCGTCATTCTTGTGATCTTCTGCGGCATCTTGGCACTGTGCATCTATTATCAGCTGAGTCAGCAGGCGGTGAATGTGCTGCAACTGCAAATGCAACAGCAGCAGAATCGCCAGTACTCGGACAACAATACGCAGGCAACGGAGCACATCGATCTGGATTGGCTGGATGCGAATGGCAGTGCCACCACAGCGGCGGTCGGAGGCGGCTCCGGCAATCATGGTGGTCGCAAGGAGCAGGATCACATGCAGGAGCAGTACAGCACGCTGAGCAATCCCCTGAGCAGCATTGTCGACGACTTCGAACGCTCGAATCTCTCGCATTTGCGTGGTCACTTCATCTTCCTCGTCCTGTATGCCGGCGCCTGGTTATCGGCCGCTGCTTACGTGAATGGTGGCCAGGAGCTGTATGTGCTATCCTTCGCCGGCTGCTGTTCGGTGCTGGGCATTTTCCTGCTGATCTTCTACAACCTAAGCAGAAACGATGCGCGCCAGGCTTGGTCGCAGGGCCGAGACGGACGCAGCATGCCCGCCAAACTGGTCACCTACAACAATGGCAGCCAGGCGCGCGGTGCTCACCCATCGAGCATGATGCCTGGACCCGGCACGGCAATGATCAGCAACTCGATTGTAGCCTATAAGGCGAATCCCGGACCCGGCAGCTTGTACGAGGCCAACAACTCGGCGGGTTCGCGTTCGAATAGCCAGTGTTCGCGGAGCATGCGCAGCCAGACGCGGAGTCAAACGAGGAGTCAGCAGGAGCAGCTGCTTCAGGCCAACGGAGCTGGCGGCGTAACTATAATTAACAACACCAGCGGCGGTCAGCAGGGGGCAGTAGGAGGTGGTGCCGCAGCTGGCGGAGTTGCTGGCTCAGTGGGAGCACCGGTGCCGCCGCACAGCCTGAACGCCCTGCTCCATGGTTCCAGTCACGACCTCATACCGTCGGCGGAGATCTTCTACAATCCCAATCAGATAAACGTGGCCCGAAAGTTCTTCAAGAAGCAGAAGCGCCTGGCCAAGCGGAACAACTTCGAGCTGCAGCGCCAGACAATGCCGCAGATGCAGCTGCAGATGCAAATGCAAATGCAGCTCCACAGCCAGCACAGCCTGAGCGATGCCAGCTCGGAGCAGCTGTACAGTAGGCACCACAATGCCATGACAATGCTGGCCGGCGGCAGCAAGATAAACAACACCAATCTGCACTACAAGAATCAGGGCTCGCCCATGGCTGGAGCTCCCAAGGAACACGGCAATATGGGCGGCATGAGTTCTGGCGGGGATTCGATGCAGTTCAAACGCTTTGTGCCCGCCAGCGCCTCGTCGGCGTCCAAGATCATGCAGGCCAACATCTACACAAACATCCCGGAGACGTTGACACCCCAGCATGAGGTGATCAAACTGAGAGCCAATGGACGCACTAGAACACCATCACTGTTGGACGAAACGCTGCACGAGCTGGACGACGACGAAGAGGAGGAGGAGGAGGAGCACGCTCAGGCGCCGGCGACGATGGAGGAACCGGAGCATGAGCTGGAGGAGGAAGACGCCAGTTCCCTGGACGAACATGCTCCATTGTATGCCAATACATTGCCACCAGCCAGCGGTATGAGCAGCCTGTTCCGAAATCGAGGATCGTCCCATCAGCCCATGAGTTCCACGCCCGTCAAACAGCCCAGCTTGGAGGCCATGAATAGCTTGGGCTTGCCGGAGGTCAGTCTGGAAGAGCCGCTCCTGCAGAAGCACGAGATATACGTGTCCAGCTCGCTGCAGGTTACCACCAGCAACAGCATCCAGCTGGACGACGACTTTCCCAGTGTGCTCATCCGCTTCAGTCAGCAGCAGCAGTCCAAGTCACTGAACAATATCAGTGAAATGCTGGCTGGTGGTGGAGGTGCTGGTGTCAACGCGCCCGGATTGGACAACCTGGGCGACCAGCAAGAGTCCAGCCAGCTGTCCGTTAACGAGGCCAGCACACTGGAGGAGCAGCAGTTGCGTCAGATCTACTCCTGCTCCAGCAGCAATCTCAGTCAGCTCAAGGGGCATCATCCGGCGGCTACGGTGGACACGGAGGACGATGGTCGCCTGCTCTCTGGCAGTCCGACGAACGAGAGCGATCTGAACTACCAAAACTCGGAGATCAGCATCCGAAGCCATGGACTGTACGCACCCCAGGCGGACAACGATCTGAATCTGACGCTAACCGATGATTTCCGCTGCTATCAATCCTCCAATGCCAGCGACGCTGATGTGGATGTGCTCAACGAGTTCGACGATGAGTTTGTGGCCGCCACGGGAGGCGAGCGGGTGACAGGAGAAGGCGAGCAGGACCACCATCACGATCATGACCAGGACACCTCCATTGACGAGCTGTACGAGGCCATCAAGTGCCGCAGTCCCTTGAGGAACAAACAGGAGGCCGTCGAGCGTTTCGAAAGAGAAAGAGAGCGCGATCGTGAGAAGGAGATGGAGATGGATGCGAAGCCACTGAGCAATTCCCACAACGAAAATCTCAACGAGACGATAGAGGACGACAGCAGCCAGAGCAGCGTGATCTCGTACATCGATCCCAGGGCGGCCAACGAGCCACGCCCCTTTCCCAGCTAGCTCGGCCTACCCAGCCCACACCTAGTTAGTTGTATATAGAATATATATACAAGATGTATAACACCAACACCACCCAACCCACCCGCCTCCCCGCTTGGCCGGCAGTCCGAAAGATTCACGTGCCAGTTCCAAAGTATTTCAGTACCAAGTTATGTACCCAACCCACTGACACTCGCCGATATATATGTATATAATATATATATCCAAAGTGCATATATTTTAAGTTCGCCCACTCAAAACCCAGCTAACTGAACTTGTAATTATAGTAAGGACTCCCTATTTATTATGACTAGTATTACTCCACAAAGATCACCAAGTTTCACACTCACCGGAGAAAGCTTCATCCAACCAGAGTCCACTAGCTGGTCCTTTGGCTATTGATCATTCATTACAATGTCCAAAAAACCATCACCGCACCCCCACCCGAAGTCCTACACTCATTTGAATAAGTTTTAAATTCTGATAAAGCAAAATGCATTTAAATGTAGGCTAAGTTTATATTTAGATATAAATAAATGAAATGTTCACTTAAAGTAACTGGCGTTTTGTTTAACAGACATAATGATTTTCCCATATGATTTTCGCAACGATAACTAAAACATTCAGAGGCATCTTCAAGTTTATAAAGAGATTACAAATGTTGCATTTATTTCGAGGACAGACAGTGAACACATTCAACAAACTACTTGTAAAGTAGATACAATTCATAATAGCAATTTTACCATATTAATACAATGATATCCGTTCAACATCGTCATGGAGTGTGAGTGAGGAATGCCGAGCATCTGGACGACGATGATGATGCTTTCAAACTCTGATTAAATTACACAACACATAAGGGTAACAATGGGCTGGAAAGTAACATCACCGGCATCACTGCGACGATCAGTTTGATTAGCGTTAAAGGTTTAATCTTAGTTTGTAACAATAACAAGAGATGTGTATAAACTATAATAAGATAATACGATATTGCTGATGCCTGGACAGAGCAGGGAATGCATCCTGCTCCCTGGGCCTGTTGTGCATGGTTCTCATGGCAATGCTTCTCACTCCGGTCAGGTGATCCTCTCAGCTCCCAGAGATTCACAAGCTCCGTATGGACTTCCAGCGTCGCAGCAACAAACACGACGAGGTCAGACCACTGGAGTATTGGCTAAATTCACTAATATTTATGTTGCGTGTTGGAATGTCGATTTTCTCTTTTAAAGTCTGCGCGAAAAACAATGATACAACGATTTCAATTAGCATGGGGTCTAATTAGAAAGGGGTTGGCCGAATGACCAAATGACCGAATGATGCTGACCTTGTAGGCTTCTGGAATTTCCGTCGGCGATCTGTGTACGATCGTTCCGTTGATGTACAGCATATTGGCCGCACTCTCCTCGGGCAGAGTCAGCTTCTGATAGGTGAAGCTGGCCTCCCGCTCCATCCGCTTCACGATCTCCTGGCAGGTGGGGCTACTGCTCACACACAGCACATCCGGTCCCGCCATGGTCACATAGTACTTCAGCCTCTTGGTGCCGTTGACCTGAATGAAATGATTGAATGAGTGCTTGCAGTACATACATATACAAATGGGCGGTGTACAAAGGGAACGTGCTAAATAGACAATCCAAAAGATCTGCTCACAGATGGTTACTGATTTAAATATCTATCCTTATGGATAGTCTACAAAGCTTCTAATAGTTTTAGTTTTATTATAACAATACCCGTATCGGCGTCACTGGATATTCGGGATAGGCCATGGCCACCGCCCGGGCGCCCTCCTCGTTGGTAAAACTGGAGATGCCAATGAAGAATTCGCGACCTAATATAAAAAACATAATGCTTATTAAATATAGGACATAGGATTTCTTCTTATAACACATACCCGTGAAAAGCACATCGCCTCCATCGAGCTGAGCATGCGGATCCTCGATCTCGATGACCGGAATGTCCAGCTCCTTTTTGAGGATAATGGCCATGCTCTCGGCCTCGCGACGTCGCTTGGCATGCTCCGATCTTCCGATCAGGGCCACTCCGTTGCAGATGACGGCACTGTTCTCGACGAAGACGCCCTCGGGCAGCTGGTCATCCGGAGGCAGTTCGATCACATCCAGGCCAATGCTCCTCAAGAGGGTGCAGTACTGCTCGTGCTGCTGCTTGGCCAGCTGCACGTCGAACTCCCCGTTCTCCAGCAGGGCATCGGAGATTCTACGGATTTAAAGCGGTTAACAATGGATCTATTAGTTGCGGCGAGAATACAAGAGCGTCTGAGTGGATAAGCGAGTGAGTAGGGTACTTATGGGGAATACTCCTTATAGAAGTATGGCTTGTTTGCTTAAGAATTGCTTAATTATTGTGGGAATCTTAATCGCTGGTTTTTATTAGAGAATATGTCAAGTAAATAACGAAATTCTTTATAAACAGGAAGGATCTTTAAGTAAGAGAAGTCAATAGGTCCAATAAAACAGTAACATAAACTATATAGGATACATTTGGATGACCAGCAAATAGTATGGATATATCAATAGCAGATAGTGTTGAATACATCCAATACAGGATCTAGGGATTGGGCGGCTTGGAAGGTGCAGCCCCACCCACTGGCATGTGTACCCACGAACGGTTGGTTGGGTGACCTAATTCCGCGCCACTGGGGCACTCCCTCCTCCGGATTCGCCAATTGCCGAGCTCCAGCGGCTCTGGACACCACTCACCTGGCCACAATCGCATGTGTGTACTTGGGCGACATGGTCGGCGGATTGGCCACTGGGTGCTCGTCCTCGGCGGCGGAGTGCAGATGCAGATGCAGTTGCGGATGCGAAGATGGGAATTCGGATTGGATTCAGTTGGGCTTAGTGTGACCTCGTTGCGAATGCCAATAAAGGCAATTCTTTTGCCGCTCTGGTCACTCTGCAAGTCACTGGAAATACTTCAAAGTTGTTGTACAACTTAGTAATGTAGCACTACACACAATATTATTGGATGATTACAAATTATAAATATAAATTAAGGAAACCAAATATGTTTCCATAATTAGTTATAATTATATTATATTATATGTATATATAATTAAATTTAAAAACGTGACTCTAGGTGAACGATCACGAACGCAGAAGTGACCTCAAAAATAGCCCGCTCTAGCGATATCGATAACGCTTCCGATAACGACTGCTAACGCATACACATCGCCAATTTGGGCATTTTCTCGCATGTAAATTGCAAATTGTGCGTGCATTTTCCGCGTTTTCCCGCGCGCACAATCCTACGGCAGCCGTGAAATTGATGCGCCCAATCGTGAAAGAGCAGTAGGCATGGACGAAGGTAAGTGCGAACAGTGAATCCAATCCCAGCGAGCGTTTCATTGATGGCGGCGTCTTGTCTCGTGCAGATTATTCGGCGTCATCTTCGGCCGGCGGCGGCGGTGGCAAGAAGGCCGGCGTGGGCAAGCAGCACAACACGCTGCCTTTTTGGGGCAACGAGAACTCGATGAACCTGAATCCCCTGATCCTGGCCAACATCCAGAGCTCCAGCTACTTCAAAGGTGCATTCATATCTTATCTCCTGCTGTTGTGAGCCTTCACACTTACCCGCCTTTTTTTTTATTTCTTCTACCCAATACAGTACATTTGTTTAAACTGAAAACCTACCATGAAGTGGTCGACGAGATCTACTACCAGGTGAAGCACATGGAACCCTGGGAGCGCGGATCCCGCAAAACGTCCGGACAGACGGGCATGTGCGGCGGTGTGAGTGGTTTATGAAATGTAGCGCTAATCGTTGGCGATGCTTTACGGAATGTGTGAATGTATGTACTCATTTTTGGTATCCAAAATCCTTTCTAGGTGCGAGGCGTTGGCGCCGGCGGCATTGTGTCCACGGCATATTGCCTGCTCTACAAGCTATACACGCTGCGGCTGACCCGGAAGCAGATTAACGGACTGCTCAATCACACAGACTCGGCCTACATCCGGGCACTAGGTAGGTGTTGGTAAGTCGCATGAGTTCAGCCGTCACATATGCCGTCGCTTGCTCCTGCTCCCTCAGCTCACCAAAAACGAAACCAAACCACACCATACATCACCCCAAAAATGAACAAAAAAAGAAAAAAAGGGTGGGTCGATTTGGACGGTTGCAAACTGTAATAGAGAAACTTGGTGGACGGTATTCTATGGATTGAACAACAATCACGTTTCCTTTTCGATTTCAAGTTGTGCCTTTTGCGAGAAGAGGACCTAGCATCTCCTTACATCTGCCTGTGAAGGTAATCTTTACCCTACTTGCAAATAATTTATTTTATCAATTATTCATGTTTTGCAATTCCCGGAACAGTTCATTAAGCATGCACAAATCCATACAAACTTATTCGACTTAAATCACAATCTTCAATCCTTGTTTTTCCAGAAATTCAAAGGAAAAGGTCGAAGTCTTTGGTAATTTACCTCTTAATTTTGTTCTTTTGATTATCAGTCAATTATTTGCATGATTTTGCTAAGTTCTCCCTAGCAATTGTATGCGTAATTATTTAATTCGATTAAATGCTATATACCACGTTCATTATTTTATATTTTACCAAAAGAAAACTCCTTGTTTTGTCAGAATGACCTTTCCCTCCAATTGAAAACATAAATTGTTCAAAAATTAATAGGCTTCAAATGAAGTAATATATTCCCGTCAAACAAATCGAGCCACTCTACCATGAAACTCATTTCCCCCTGTGGCCAACCACAAGTTCTACTCCTTGAGACTGTTTTAATCCCATGTGTCTCATTTTTATTCCATGCCCCAGGCTTTATGTACTTGCGATACACACAGCCGCCGAGTGACCTGTATGACTGGTATGAGGACTATCTGCAGGACGAGGAGGAGATCGACGTGAAGGCGGGCGGCGGCCAGGTGAGTCAACTGTATGAGCCACCAATCACACGAACCCCAGCACTCCGTTGATAGAACTTGGCACTAACTCAGCTATTTGCAGGTCTTAACCATCGGACAGATGGTTTACCAGTTTATGACCAAGCTGGACTGGTTCTCCACACTCTTTCCGCGCATCCCCGTGCCGATACAGAAGCAGATCGAGAAGAGGATCGAGCAATACTGCAGGGAGCAGGGTCTGACCGTCAACCAGTTGTGCACGGGTCGGTCCACGGCGGGCCAGGGCACTGGTGGTGGCCCTGGAGCTGCTGGTCAGGATGCGGACTACCAGGAGTATCCGGAGGGAGGCGTAGAGCGTGGAAGCGGCGGTCGTGGCGGTGGAAATGCCGGGTCCCGATCCAACGCCTACCCACCACCGAATAACTACCGCAACGATCATGACGATCGTGATTACTATGCTGCCGCGTCTGGCTCGTCCTACGGCCGTGGTCGCGGTGGCTACGAAGACTACCCACCGGCGCCGCTGCCACCACAGATGCCTTATGGCGAGCGGGAAAGGGAGAGAGATCGTGAGCGGGATAAGGATAAGGACTACGATCGCCATCGCAGCAAGCACAAGAAGAAGCACAAGCATAGACAAAGCTCGCGCAGCCGCAGCAGAAGTCGCAGCCGAAGTCGCCACCGTTCCGAACGCCACGAGCGCAAGCGGGACGGCGGTGGCTACGAGCGGAGCAGCAAGAGCCGGCACAACGAACACTATGAAGAGCGGGAGCGACGTCATCGGTGAAGACCGATTTAACCCACCAAACAAGCCTCCTCCTTCTCAAGTTGTTCTGTTACTAACTAACTTTGTTTCACCACATAGTACTACACTTTTTTTTATTTGTCAACCCCCTATCTACACTTTGGAAGCCGCGGTCGTCAGTTGCGCTTCTTACTCAGGTTAAACACTCTCCGAAGCCCCGAAACGTCCCATAACTAACACTAAATCTAGACACAATCACACGCAGACACAGCAGCAAGGCTATATTTTGTAATTTGTGACTACACTTACGCTGATAAAATAGTTTCCAAGTTGTGTTTACGCAAATAAAGTCAAAAATTATTTGTTTAAAATGTTTATTTAAATTCTTCTTGATATTCTGGGTAGTTGGAAACTTTAAAGGAAATGCGAACGCTTGAAATGATAGATGGGATTTTTTACTTTAGATCAGAGAGAACACAATACATAATACCCATGAGTTATATATATATACTTTTCGAAGAATCTAGGACTTCCAAATGTTTTGCAGTGTTTTTTGCTGAAATGCTTGGCCCGAAATTGAAGTTGTGCTTGTAAGAGCTTTTCGTTGAAATATAATCATCAGTGCTGCGCAAATTAAGTGCAGGTGACAAACCAAGATCACCATGGAAACTCCAAAAAAAAGAAGGGTCAGCTCCTTATTTCAAATTTATGTGGCCATTATGTACCACCATCGAAAACTATCGCGTGTTTAGAAGGAAAACGGAAGGATTAAGAGGTCCCTGTTCGGGCGCCATCTTGAAGTAAGAAGTATTTTGTTCTAATCCTCGAAGTCATTACATATCCCATCATTCGCGATGGTAGAGGATTGAGGCAGTTCGCTTGGCGGGAAGTTTTTCGAGCTTTGAGCCGAGCATGGAATTATAATCGCCAGTGCTGCGCAGATTATTGGCAGTTCGGATCGGTCAGGTGCGACAGCTGAGACAGGTGAGGCGGCCAAGCCTCCTGGCCGAATTTCGAATTTCAAATTTCAGTTAGTGTGCAACGCCTGCGTCGAGTTGTCGCCTCTCGCGCCGACCGTTACAAGCAAAAAGTAGAAAAGCGCCGGGCAGCCAGAAACAGAAAGCGGCGTTACCAAAATGTAATTAGCATGTGCCAGCACCATTAAGAGAGTACACTTAAGCCACCAAATCCGAGCCGTAATCCAATCCAAAGCCCCTTGCCAGCAGCACACAGACATGCACAGCCCCACTGCGATCATATCATAGCAATGTCAGGCAACAAAAAAACAAATAAAATTCAACAAAAAACAGAAAATATCAGAAAAAAACAGAAAGCAGCAAAAACAAACCGGAGTGGATGGAGCGAACAACAGTAAACGGCACACAATTCACGCGTGTGCGAATGCGCGCGTCAAATGGCCCGTTTTGACCATTTTGGGAAAACGGGGTACTGTCTGGGTGTGCGTGCGCCTATGCGTATTTGTGTGTGTGTGTGTGTGTGTATGTGTGTGAGTGCGAGTGCGTGTGCGTCTGTGTGTGTGTATGTGTACGAGTGTGCTTATGACCATAAAACATGATTAGTGCCCGAAAGCAAATGTGCAAAGTTTATGGCTGGGCCAGCACCTTTTCTCCGCTCTCCGTTCTTCTCAATACTCTCTTCTCTCCCAGTTGAAGCTTGGCTCGCAACAGAGCTGCCGCTTTTGGCGGGAATCGATTCAAAAAGAAGCTATATTTTTCGAAAATATCTAAAGCATACTATAGTCAGTAGTAGTTCCCATTAATTTATACTGGCTTTTTGCCTTACTGCAAATGTCTTTTTAATTGCAAAGCACTAGTCACAAAATATTTGCATTTGACTTACAAGCTACCTAAGTTTGCTACCAAATAAATATCGTGTGCCCATAAAGATCGTATTTCTCGGAAACACTTTAATTGCCTAAACAAGTAGGCAACAATTTGAGAACGCTAATATTTCTGTTTATTTCGGTTTCTGTTCAGTTTTACGAGCTCATTATAGGTTTCATGCCAAAAAACATGAGCTCGCATTTTAATAAACAGTTTGCCATTGTAAAATAATGACATTTGGCTTACGTGTCGTATGAGTAATTTTTTTTTAAATACGACCTAATCTTGTTCAAGGCGATCTTTTTGTTTGCTTTAAGTAATTGTATAGCGCAATAAGACAGTAAGATGTCGATTTTCTACCATAGTGAAATTGTTTCACTTGAAAAGCATATTACTCATACGCAGTGGGCAACGCGGCGTATGAGTAATATTTTAGTTTGTTGAAGCAGTTAACTTTAGAGTATGAAAAATAGTTTTAAATAGGGTTAAGTAATTGTTTCGGGAGCATTTAATAGATTTTTCTAATGGTATATACTAAGCTTACACACTGAAATTATAGACTCTTTCAAATGATTCCTTACTTAGAATGCATCGGAAAAAAAGCCGACCTGGTAGCTCTGATCTTTCAGAGGTCTTGTGAGCTTTCCGAGCTTCGGAACCACGATTTCGGTCAGTGGGGCACATTGATGGGGCGTTCCGGGGGGTGGGGCAATCGCAGAGTTGGCGAGAGTGCGAGAATGCGAGAATGCAACTGGTCATTATCCTTCACTATTTTTATTAACGCTTACCCATTTTTTAAAGTATTTTTTTGTTGTTGTTGCTGCTGCTGCTACCTGCGTCTCTCGTCAAATGCATTGACGTAATTGACCGAGCGCAAAAACTTAGCCGTATATCGATCTCGATCGCAGGTGTGTTAACCTAAAGTGGTTTTGATTTCACAACCGCAGAAGAGCTGGGGGGTGTATTACTTTAAGCTGTTACCACGTCATTCCGCCGTCGCCTATCAGCGTCAGCAAACTAGCGTCCGTGCGTCTTGTCAGTCAACAAAAAAATAATATATATATATACATATAAAAAATATACAAAAAAAATCATCTGAAAAACGCCGAGGTACAACAACGCACACAGAGCCAGAACAACAAAAAAATAAATAAAAACCAACGACAGAAAATCACATAAAACAATACAAAAAATAAAGAAAAAAATGCATTTTTAATTGCCCCTCGTTATTTATACCGCAAAAGGGTGGGCGGAGGGTGGCGGGATTCGTTGGGGGTGCGGCGGGGAGTTGAGTAATCACCGCGCCCTTGTCTACTAGGTAACCGCTCCCCCCCCCTCCCTCCTCCCTCTGTCCGCCATCTCGCCGTCTCTGTCTGGGCTGTTGCGTCTGCGTTGTGCGCCGACTACTGACGTCATAGCCGCTGGCGTTTTGGACAAAGTGCGATGCCGCACCGTGGGTCACCCACCATCGTCGCTATAAACATTATACGGCCATCATATCATCATCATCATCATCGCCATCATCATCATCAATATCGTCATGGCACCGTGGAGTGGGTGGGGATTTCGCGTGAATCACGTGCTTATCATAAAGATTCCAGGCATACCAAAAATTCAACCAGATAATCACCTGCGTATAGTCAATGAACCTGTTGTCGGGCAGATTGGGCTATCCTTTTTTTAATTTTTTTTTGTTAATTACTTAATTTTTTTTGTAAGTTGTTGTGGAGAGTTACCCAGAACAATTTGAAAGCGGATGCGACTTACGCTTTTGTCACCTACTTATATAACGTACGTATGTATATGTATATGTATATATAGTAATTATTGCAACTCATAAACATTTTGCAATTTGCAACGGAATTTCTGCAACTACAATCAGTTTTGACGTAGGTCGTTGGTTTTGCGGTTGAGCTATACAAATGTACTGACACATTTCGTCTTCGTAAGTCATGCGCGCAAACGTTTTTTTTTTGGTTTTTTTTATATATTGTGTAGCGGAGTGTTTTAGGTTTTAATTTCAAAGAATTTAATCGACTCCATTCGGTTTGGTTTTTGTGTTTTGCAACAAGTTGCTGTAAAGCGATAAAATCTTATTTGCGTCATTTGGTCTGATAGTTAACTATAAAAAGCAAGCTGGCGACTTTTTTTTATAAATAGAAAAATATGAACACTATACAAACATGGACACAGTTATTAAATATCTTTTTAATATTAATTAATTGTCATTGTAATTATTCAAAGCTCTATTTCAATTTGAGATTTGAAATAGGTTCTTGAAATGCAAATTATACCTTCTGTTTGGGTGAGCTCCATAAATCAGATTTTAAGAAAATAATAATTGTTGCTCTCGTTGTTTTCCGGGAATAGAGTTCCTTAGTCATCCAGTACGCTTTTTTTTACTACTTTTTTTTCGACTCAACTCAACTGAATGGAGGCGATAAATCACCGATTCGTCCCATTGTGCGTCTGTGTCGGTGTGTGCGTGAGTGTGCGCTTGTAGTGGTGCTCGCAGAGTGCTTTATTGCATTGGCTCGCATCGCCTGTCAGTCATCGCTGTGTGTGCTGGTGTGCGTGTATGTTCGTCTCTCTGTGTGCGTGTTCGTCTCTGTGTGTTTGTGCGGCGTATCTGTGTGCGCTCAGTGCTCTGTGCTCAAATGCAATTTACAATTACGCGCGGCAATTGGAGCAGTTACCGGTGTGTGCGTGTGTACGTGCGGGATCATTGCACATTGCGTCAACGTTTCAAGATCACAATTACAATTACCCCGCCGCAGTAGTGGCAGTAGCACCAAAAAAAAAAAAAACCAAAAACGAAAAACCCCCCACCTGAATTGCGAGAACAGTGGCAAAAGCAACCGAAAATTGTAAAGAACACAACATTTGTCGAAGAAAACTATCAACAAGAATAAGCACGCCCTCCCTCCCTCACAACAGCTGCTCTCCACTCCGCGGCTCACAAATTCTTCTCTACAATTCTTCGAGCCTCCCCCTCCCGTCGCCTCCTCTCGATTCTTCGCCCCTCCGCCGCCCGCCGCCCCCCCTCGCTGGAAAAAACGGGCAGAGCTGCAGAGCCGCAGAAAGCGATTTCAGTTCGGCGACGGCAGCGCACAGGTGCCATTCGGAAAGTGCGGACGTAGAATGTTTGCCGGGGCTTCCAGTGGCATTTTCACCTATAATTCCGCTGAAGTATTTCGACTCGACGCCAGCGTTAGTAGCGCGTTTCGACGGAACACAGTTGCCAACACCGTTTTCCAACACAATAACCCTCCCCCCTTCCTTGAGTCTTAACTCATTCCTTATCAGTCACTCAATTATCACTCCTAAACACAACCCACTCATTCTTTCTATATTCTCTCTTTCTTTTATCCTTTTGGTAGTCAGCCTTTTCTCACTGTTCCTATCCTTCCATTTCACCGTCTAATACGTCCTCTTTCCTAACGGTAATCTTCACCACTCTTCTTTCGTTACATTATCGTTTTTTCGATAACCTTTTCTAACTGTTCCTATCCTTCCTTTTTACTGTCTAATACGTCCTCTTTCCTAACGGTAATCTTCGCCAATCTTCTCTCTTTCTATTCTTGTTTCATCTTGGTGCACTTTCACTTTACACTTTTATCTCGTTGCTAACGTTTCCTATTCTTCTTTTTACCATCTCTAACTGGAATTCTCCTTCTAAGCACCTTTTCGTAATGCAGTTTTATAGAAAATTCTTTCCATTTTCTGCATTACTAACAGCACCATTTCCAACACTTTTCCCATAACATCATTCTTATCACCGATCCAAGCGCACTCTTCTCCATATTCCCATGTCATCCTTGGTGTTCTCCTAACGAATCTCACTGCTATTTCATTAGTCCTAACTCTTTTCAACTTGATATATACCAAATTCTTTTCAACCTGATATATACCTAACCCTTTTCAACCTGATATACAACTAACTCTTTTCAACCTGACATATACCTGTACCCACTCCCCCGCCACCTCTCCCCGCGATCCAGCCAAGCCATCCATGCGAGATGAGTGCGTGCGACGGCGGTACGGGAACGGTTTCGCGAACGTCTGACGCCCCCGCTTTCCAATTCGATGTCATGCCAAAGATAACGACGTCGCCATCGGCGTTGGCGTCGGCGTCGGCGTCGACGTCGCTGTCGTCGAAAGCGTCGGCGGCAGCGAGGGCGAAATCGACGAAAACGTATACGAATGCGACAGCAACAACGACAACAACAACAGCAACAACAACGACAGCAACAGCAACAACGACAACGAGGAGAACGGTTAAAATTGAAAATAAATGGACGGCGGCAGAGGCAACGGCGTTCAGTTATCAGCGGACAGCGGAGCAGATTGGAGCTAGTGCCAGAGCCAGCGCCAGAAGCAGAACCAAAGTAGCCACAGTTTTAGCTACAGCTACAGCTACAGCCAGAGCTAGAGGTAGAGCAACCCCAACGGCGAGCACATCCACATCCACCCAGCCAAGTGGCGGTAGCAATCCATGTGAAGAGGCATCCATCTCCGGCGAGTTGGCCCTTCGCAAGGCGCAATTGAGAGCGCAGTTTTTCGGCAGCCAAGTGGGTGGATCAGAACGCAGAAGCAACAAGGCCAGCACCACTAGAACCAGCACCACCAGACCCACCGCCACCACTAGTACCAGCACCACCACTTACCGCACTGCTTACCCCAGCTGCAAGACGGAACGAGGCAAGCCGGTGCAACAGCTGATCGATCAGTTCCAGGCCATGATTGTCCAGCAGCAGCAACAGCAGCAGCAGCTGAGCAGCAGCGAGGCGGAGGAGCCAAAGACGCTGCCCGGAGCCACTGCATCCAATTCGGATGAGGGCTGCAATGTCACCGGTGGCGGACTGAGTCCGTACAGCAGCGACAATGAGGATAACAGCCTATCGCCCAGGCAGCGCAAAATGAAGGTGACACGCTGTGCCAGCAGTGATTCCGCCCTCGGTCTGGATGTGGACGATGGCGGCATGGATGCACCATTGCCGACACAACGCCGGATGACGCTAACCGTAACGGATTTACCCCTGCGACCGGCACTACTGCCACTGGCCGAACCCACAGCCCTGCCAGACTCACCACTGACATCGCCCACCACCGGCGGTGGCAATGCGAGCGTGGGTGTGCCCACCAAGGTGCTGCTCGAGGAGCGAGTGGTGGCCGCACCGGGATCGCGACGCGAGTCCACACAGAGCTCGTACAGCGAACTGGGCGGCAGTGGTGGACTGCCGCTGGGCGTGCGCTATGTGCGCACCCCATCCGTGGTGGTCAGCGACTATTCGGATGACATAACCGCCTGCGGCATCAGCATGGAGGAGATGGAATACTTTCGCCTGCAGCGGGCGCGTGGCCAGCGTCGCTGTTCCCTGGAGGCGGGACATCACAGTCACAGCGCTGGACATGGCGCACATGGACACGGTGGCACCGGAGCGGGTGCGGGCATGTCGCCGGGTTGTGGCAAGGATGATGGCCAGTCGGATGTGAGTGCGGCGAGCAGTTGCAGTAACCTCTACTATTGTGGATCCACCATTTCGGCCCTGGACGGTGGCGAGTGCATCGTGAATGGTGTCCGTGTGGCGCTCGCCCGGAAGAGCAGCACCCAGAGCAGCAGTCTCAGCGATGAGGAGGAGGAGGAGGAGGAGGAGGATGACGTGGATCGTGATGATGAGCAGGATCGCGATGAGGAGCAGGATCGCGATGATGAGCAGGAACGCGATGCGGAGGAGCTGCGGCAGGAGGACTACGAGCGGGGGGATCGCGAACGTGAGAGGGAGCGGCAGATCAGCGAACTTATGGCCGCCACGCAGCTTGGTGATCGTCAGCGGGATCGATCCAAGAAGGTAGGCGCCCGCGATGACGTCACAAACCAGGGAAATCTCAAACTAGACTAAAGAATTGCAAAGGGTGGCAAGGCGGGCCCAAAGACAAGTCCCAAAAGTGGAGCAGCCTAGTAAATTTAATATTAACCACTTTTTTTTTTTTATTTTTTATTTGTTTCTGTTGTATTATTATTATGATATGATTGTTTGTGGTGTTGTTGTTTTCGAGAGCATAAAAGAACAGTGAATGAGGGCAGGTCTGAATGGCAGCGCAAGAGAGATAAGCAAGTTGGTGCATAAACACTGGGAGAAACGGGTGCTAGATAGGTGAAGTAATTTGAAAGAAAACGTGTGCATTACGTACGTTATTTCCATTTTGCTCTAGAGCAGTATTATACCGTTTAGTTTATCAACTGCAAGACCATTATAACTATAACAAAAAAAAAGACTATAATATTAAGACTTTTAACTATTACCTATTACCTTTTACCTATTATCTATTACCTATTAAATATAGAAATCAAAGCAAATCCATCGAACCACTGACTATTCTTTCCTAAGTTTCATCTTGTTTTAAAGATAACGAGATCCTTGGGTCTTACCTCAAGATATATATGTAGGCTCAAGAGTGGTAATCCCCCGCCTTATCAGCTAATGGTTTTTCCACCGTGCATAAGCATTAGCAGGTCTCTTTTTCCAGTGTATGCGTTTGCTTAAAAGGCTGTTAATTAATTAGATTCTTATCTTATCACTGAAATGAGGTTCTGTTGCGCGGAGATGTCTTTTTGGTATTCTCCGCCTTCCGTTCGCCATTGTTATTATTATTTTGCGTTTTTTTTCTGAGTGTGCATGAGAACGTTGTGTGGTGGGGATGTTGAAAAATAGGGGGTGCCGTGATAAAGAAAAAGTATGTAGTATATATCTACCAAAATACGAAAACCTCCGATTTTGGTTGGTTTTGTATCTAGAACTGGAAGAACAGCAACAACACAACGGGCAGCGATAGCGACGAAAAAATCTTATCTTAGTTAACTGTATACTGTATTATAGATAAATATTATGTACATATATAAGCCAGCACATATTTACCTTTATATAATGGCATCTTTTTTTGTGGTTTATTCCTCTTCTTGTTGTTGTCAGCAGACGGCGAGAAGTTTGTAAAGCAAATAAAAGTATTAGAAACCGAATTTTCGGAGTCATGATAACGATAATAAAGCAATTCACCTGGATATCTCATCGTCCATATGTGTGTGTGCGTGTGTGTGTGTGTGTGCAAGAGATATGAATATGTGTGTGTGTGTGTTTGGTTAATAATGTTACGCGCTTATCAAGCGGGTTTATCTCCCTGGCATTCATATAGTATATATATGGCATATATACCCTCGACGCCGCCGACAAAAGCAATAATTGGAGGCATCCCAGAAATGGCCTGTTCTTCTATTTCCTAAGCCAGGGGCATGTGTTGTGTGCCATATAATACAATGCCATATACTATGTACTTTATACTAGTATATAGTTTGCTTATATCTATGATGATCCCATCCGCCGTTCCAAGTCAATTGTATAACGTCGTGTCTTACGCGTTGTTTTTATTTTCCTTTTTTTTTCTCTTTTTTTTTTGTGGACGGATGAGTGATAAGCGATTTTGGGTGATATCACGCATACGTCACCGTTCCCATTAAGACTCGCATATATGTCTATATGACACACGAGCCCTCGTGTCGTTGGGGATTACTCCGTAAGTCTCGGGGATTGTATTTGCAAGTACCGCTGTTGATAAGAAAGAGATATGTATCTCAGAGATTATTCTAGAAATTCGTTTCAAAACTACCTCAATATTAAGTCTACATATCTACAAATTACTTCCATTTGTTGACCCAGTTAATGCTGCATTGTGATTTCACTTCTATCGCCATTTGCATACACTTTTTATTCAGCCTCCACTGTCCACTGAGATACACTTCAATTTTATTAGCATGTCATTACGAGTATCTTCCCCATTTGAATACGATTCCCATTCAACTTCCGTCTTTGCGTTCATTTGCTATGAGAATTGCCTTTGATTTGCCTTAGGCTCCCTCGTGAATATTCTTAATATTTGAACAAACGCAGTGATGTGACCTTGCTTGATGCTGAATTAACTCAATTTTAAATGTAATCTCTGGTTCGGTTTCTCGAAATTCAGTTCATTTATGAACTTGTTATTACTTCGCTGTCTGCGTTGTATGTAATTCCAATGAACATGTCATATATCAGGTATTCCTATCTAATTCCACGAAACGACCTCAAGTTTCATTCATATTTCGAGTCGTAGAAGTCGCCTGCATTATCAGCAATGGATATATGTATATATTGTACGTATGTATATCATTCAGGCACATGATGCTGGGCGTTTGTTGGCTTCGCCCGATATCTCCACTGTTTGGATTGGCATTCCTGGGAGCCCCATTTCCTGGTATCCTACTCATCCCATCCCATTCCACCCAGAGCAGCCCAACCCAAGCCTGTCACCGTGCCTTATCACAGTTGTCATTATAGTTTGGATGTGGTTCATGGCATCTTGTTTGGTTATTCTTCGCATTCCATTTGCAGATGGGGATGGGTTTTTCCTCCGTTCTCTGGTTCTCAGTTTCGAGATGGAAACTTTGGAACCGAGAACTGAAGGCTCTTCGCATTGTTTTGTTATTGTAGACACTGCGGCGTGGGCTTCATAGAAATGCCTTTTGCTTACTTAGAGATAAAGCCCCTGTGTGGGTGCCAAAGTCACCGACAATATCATCGCCATTTGGTCCGCTGACGTCGCTGTGACGTCACTGGGCCGCCTTTGTTTGTGCCCCTTCTGCCTTCTCCTCCCTCTCCTCCCCCCCTTTTCGAGGCATGATCATTAATAATATCGCTGCTCTGAAGTGCAAAGTCAGCGAGAGACTTTTGTTAATGGATGAAGGAGAAGGAGTAGCTTCTTTATGGACTGCAAAATATTGATACAAATTATATCAAAACATAATAAACAGGAAATGTGACGCAGATACCATATTCCAGATGGGATGTGCCAGAAAATTCCTATAGATATAGATTATATATACCCTTTTGTTTAAAATTACACATAATATAATATTTGTTATATTAATTTATTATTTTTAATGGTTTTACAGCGATTTATTGTATATGATTTGGATAAAAACATTTCCACATACATATACTTATATATTTGTTGAGCTCATTTATTGCATTTGATAAGAGTGCAATTTGGCCATTTTAAAGATTACTTAATGTATATTTAAAACCACAATGAGATAGTGTCTTCTATATGGGGCATTGTCAATAATACACTGATAAAAAGTATAAATTAAGACAATGTGTCACAGTGAAAAGTATTGTATATTCGCACTTCTTTAAGCCAATTTAATTTATAATATCTTAAAGGGCATATAAAGATAGTATTCGAAAAGCGTGCATAGAAATCTATAATTAATCAGTTGGCTGAACATTATCCGTAAGATAAGATATTAAGTTTTATAAATTGAAATTAGTTTTGAATAAAGATTTCCCCATTTTTCGCATAAGTTGGCAACCATTTCAATGGAATCGTGTCTTTGAACTTAACGTTTTCTGTTTAACAGTAGAAAAATGCGGTTCAATGTGGTTCCCTATGGGTTTTGTTCAGTTTTAAACTGGTTAATATTACCGTGTAAAATGTAAAGATTTGAGTAGTCTCAAGATGTAATAAAAACATATAGTATATTCGCGGCGATATCACCTATTTGAGGAGAAGCGTAGCTGATCTTAGTCTGACGTCCAACGAACATTTACCACCATGATTGGATTGGATGGATCGTGTGGTGCTATTTTGTTTTAATAGCTTTTATGGTCTCTGTGGGTCGTGCACATCCGTCACAGTCCGATCAGCCAGTCCCAGTCCCAGTCCCATTTCCATTCCGATTCCCATTCCCAGTCGCGTTTCCAGACCCATTCCCAGCGTCATATCTAATCAACACATTGGCCAGAGCGGCGGACATAAAGTGGGTAGCGGGGCATTTGGAGGGGGGAATCCGACAATGGAATTGAAATGGGAATGGGAATTATGACGCCCACTAATTGTGTGAGAAATCGATTTAGCGGCCAGATCTCCACCCTCCATCCAGATCGCACAGCCGCATGTAAGTCGTATCTGGGAGTACTCTTTGGTGCGATCCGTTGACCTTCGCTCAAGCGACAACTTCCGTTGACGTCAGCGGCTGTCGCCCATCAGCGATCGCGCCGAAGATCGTCACAAGTAAATTACATTGCCCCCCCCTCCGACCCCCTTAGGAACCACATTCCTATCCCCTTGCCCTGCTGCCCTTTTTCGCCCTCCGGAAGTGGCAACGAATACCCTCAGGAGTTGAAAACCAAGTCCAGATACCCTAGCAACCGAAGTAAAACTGGGGTCATATTAGGCACTCTCATTTGGGGATTGCCTCCGAATCAGAAGATCCATTCAATGCAAAGCTTTTCATCTTAAAAGTGAGTCATCTATTGGTTTTATATGCCATTTTTTAATTGCTGTCTTTGAACTTTGGGGAACATAAATGATTCATAATTTATAAGTGTACCTATTTATTGCAATATAAACGGGTGTTGCCTATCGAAATAATCGGCAATTGTTGCCAGAGCATTTTGGAGGCGTGTTTGATACCGCAAAAGTGTGTTATCACAATAATTATATGGAATCATGTGTTGCTGTCGAATAAATGTCGGTAATCGAAATAAGTGGCAATTAAAGTCGCCCGAAAAGCAACGAGGAATGTCATAACTTATCGGTTTTTATCAATCGAAGCTATCGAAATTATCGGTAATAAAACTCGAGAAAGACACTGATTGATCGATTGTTGTGAAAACGTCGAACGGCTCGGACTGAACAAGTAAACATACAAATTGACATTAATTGATTTTACGTGTCAAAGTTCATTGCAATAGGAGCCGTTTTTTTGCGGTCCAATCAAAGATTCAATTTTAATCCTGAATCGAAAACCCTTTGGATTTCACTTCGATTGTCGGGTGTACGCAATTTGCGTCATTTGTTCTTGTCGCAGTTGTTAGTTGGTCTCAGTTTTTGTTTTGTTTTTCAGCTGGTTCTCCGATTTCAAGGCTGGTTTTGTTTGTTTCTCGTTTGCAATTTCCACTGAATTGTATCCGAGTCGTCGATCTCGCGGGACCAGCACTCTACACAGTAAAAAATGGTTCTCTACTTTGTACTATCGAAGATATCGAAATTATACAAAAATGTTCATCGGAAAGTTTTTGTACTCTCAGCAAAGTAAAAGGGCATTTGTTCCAGAGAACTTCAAGAGTGGCATTTTATGCCACCCTAATCACAAATCACAGAAAGTTAAGCGTCCCTTCTTATTTTCCCCCAGGTACTCACCCCTTTCCTCAAGCTCTTTCTCTTTCCACGTCACAGCTGACAGCTGGTTGTAGCTCCTGGAAAATAGCCAGCTCAGGCACTTCCTCCAGTAGGTCGAGATCACACTATTGATATCCTCTGCTACCTCATTTCACATATCACTGCACCACTCACTCACAATTAATATTTAAAAAAAATTGTCGAAAAAGTGGTTTGCTTACGTAGGACTTTTGAGAAGCGCAGAGGAGGGCACTTACATTTTTGTATTATTTAGTATTAAGTATTTAGTATTATTTAGTATTTAGTATTATTTGGTATTTGAATTATTTTGTGTTTAGTATTTTTAGTATTATTTAGTATTTGTATAATTTTGTGTTTAGTATTTTTTAGTATTATTTAGTATTTAGAATTATTCATTTTTTTTTTTTGATGTAACGTAATGCTTTCAGCTATCTTACTTATAATTTTATAATTTCACTTTGAATGCCAGCTAGAACAATAGAAATAGAATAGTGTTAATTAAGTACTTCAATATATTTCTTGCAGAACAAAATCTCGCATTTATATATTAATTTTCGGATCATATATTTAATTTTCAATAATTTTTTTTCGGTGCACTGCAGCTTGCGTGCCGGCATATTTGTCATTCCTGTAAGTGCAGGCAGTTCCCTGCCCCTTCTTAACCCCTTACTAGCTACAACTAGCCACAACTAGCCGTGCACCGCCCCCCTCCCTCTACCCCTCTTTCGGACCCATTAAAGGTTATGTAGCCGTGTTGCATGTCCCCAAGCGATGGCACCCGAAACACACGCGCCACCAGCAACATGCAACATGCAACATACTCGTGGGATGGGCTGTGATTTACACTCGACTGCTGCGCTTTCGTTTCCGGAATATCTTAGTTCTTAACCGAATTGGCTTGGCAATAACCAGAATTTCCTGGTTTCCAATGTGGCGTAATCGCCAAAACAAACCAAAAATATTTGCTTAATTCGATTGCAGTTAATTGCAGCTGCGCTCACTCGGAAAATAAAAGACTCAGATAGAGTTAACAAAACAATTTCCAAGTCAGTTGTTCTCTCCCACACCGGAAAATTAGATTAAATCAGGTGCTATTTTTAAAGATATTAAGCAAAAATCTAAATTGTTTGTATGGGTTTTTTTTGTTTTTACTACTTAACACCTTTTTAATAAAATGTTACAGTTGTGAGTTTCATAAACGAAATGTGGGCACCTTGACATGTGCAATGTATGATAAAATAGTGGCAAAAATAGCTGTGCTGAATTTTTCCATGGCGGTGCAATAAATAAATTAGCAAATATTTTCATTTGCCTCAACTCACAATTCATTCCGGTATCCTCGAGTACAGTAAGGCCCCCAAAGACGCACCCTAAATGCGAACATGTTTTGGCAATTGCTGATAAGGCGAAACAAGAGTACTTGTACAAGGCAATAGATATCGCCTTCTAATATTAGATGGCCACAGTGGAGATAACCGAAGAACAGATAGAGAAATTGGATAGGCGTGCCATTGATGAGGGGGTGTGGCGGGGGCTTACACTGGCAAAATGGCCTAGTGAGCAAAAAGTTATATTTTTACCAGGTTATCTTCGTTCATTTTCTTCACTTTGGTTGCACACATTTGGTATGGGTTTTAGTTGGTGGATGTTTCATATTTTTTATTGCCCATTTCGTGGCTCTGAGCCAGCGATAATAGAACACTTAATTTTTCAGCCAGATCCATTCCCAATTCCCAATCCCAATCCCAGCGTTCGGCTCATTCCGTATGTATCTTTGTATCTTTGCATCTTTTTGCGGCTCTTGCACTCCGCTTCAGCGGCCATATGACAGGCTATGAGTATGAGTCGCAGCCTAGGGATTGGATTTTGAATCGGAATGGGATGGAAATTGGACTTGGAATTGGAATTGGGCACTCCACAGCCACAGCCACCATTCACGTCCAGCTGCCTGCTTATCGTTTCGAGCCATCAGAGCGACTCCATAAAACACTTAGTATATCCATAGCCCCGATTCGGGGGCGTGGCCGGCAGGGGGCGGGTGCCAAGTGGTCAATTAATAGCACACAAATATTGTGACAGCCGCGCGCTCGTCATAAAGCCAAGTATAACTATATATATATATATATATCTAAAGATGTATATATACATATATATAGCGCAGGGCGGAGAAGATGGAGAGCTAGCGATTAGAGTCGCCGGCAATTTGCATTATGCAAATCAAATGGCAGCGGCAATTTGCCGCCGCAATTAGTCGCCTTGTCAGAGGATCGGCGACAAGGAGTCCGACTTCGCATTCGGCGGGTACACCGCACAAAATTAGCTATGCACTAATAACATGTAGATCAATTATGCGATTTTGTTATCACAACTTATGGGCTATTTAAAGCCAGGCATTATGATGTTGTAAGGTTTTAAATATTATATTTATGTTATTATATATTTTGCCATAATTTCTGTGAGTGTAGTTGGGCATTTGCCACCGGCTAGGGCGTCCAGAGCCTTTGACGTTTGTCGCCAGATTTTCGCATGTTTCAATCAGCGTCATTATTCCATCACGTTGTCGCAGTCTCGCCGCCTGATTTATGTGCCGATTAGGCTCACTTCCTTGGCTTTGCGACGGCTTAAGGACCAAGGATAGTTATTCCCTATCCCCTACCCCCCTCCGCTCCCCACCCTCTACCGACAACCCCCCTCCCCACTACCCAACGCGGCATGTGTGTGCACACGATCGCTGCTGCGCCGATCACTTCGCTGTTGAACTTCGTGGTGCGGCATCGGCAGCGGCAGCGGCAGCAATCGGTTGTTAGTTGGATAGCCGGATAGCTTTGCTTGTTGCCGCTGTAACGGCGTTGCCTCAGTTGCCCGAGTGCCGTTCCAAAGTCAACAAGCGGTCGATCGCAGCTCCGATCCATTGCGTTTCGATACCCTAACCATATAGTACCATACCATACCATACCATACCATACCATACGATACGATACGATATCGAAAGAAAAACACAAACAAACAAACAAACCAAAAAAAGAAGGAAACAAAACTCGTGAAAACCATTTTTTGTGCTCGGTTTCTTTATTTTTATTTACTTTGCGTGGCATTAAACCGTTTTTCATTTATTTATTCTTGTCCGCGAAGGTGGAGGATTTCCAGTGAGCAGTGAGTGGGTTTTTTTCCCTGTGTGTTTAAGTGTGTGCATATATCTATGTGTGTGTGTGTGCAGCAGGTTTATCCATCTGCCAGAGATAGCATAGATAGCATAGCTATACGAACGAGTGTATATCTTATAAACTGACCCTAGGGGCCTGGTGACCACTGCAGACATGCAACTACCATAAACAGCACTTGCAGTTGCAGTTGCAGTGGCAGTGGCAGTTGCCTTATGTCGTTTATGGTCGAAATACAGTGGACACTGCGGACAGAGGAACCAAGGAGCGGAGGGGAACAGTGGGGCCTGCGAGGCGCCGACAAAGGCATTAATCAGAAGTCGATAAACTTTGACATGCAAGCGGCAGCCGAATGAAGCGATCTTCATAAATCAAAGCGGGCCAAAAGCGGTGGAAAATATGGGAAAACCCGTAGTGCTTCTTTTCTTTCTCCTTTTTTTTCTCTTTTTTTTTTCCTTTAAAGAGGGAGCTCTCATTTGATTTATGGCCACTGCGACGGACCGCCAACAAGTTAATTGAAAGCGAGGCGTGACAGTGAAATTTGCCACCGCACGCCAACGGCCAAATATATACCTATATACATATATATATATATACCTACTTATACATATATATACATATATCTCAACTGGATCAGCCAGTAAAATTTGTTGGAGGCAAGGAGGCACTTTTCCAAATGTGCCGCTAAACTGACAGATTTGGCCATAATAAAAAATTTAAAAGCCAAATACAAGACCGAGTGTGGAGTCTGGAAAATAAGTTGCCAACTTTAATTTATTGTGACATAACGGTATAATCTGACATAAATTATTGATAAGACGAGCGCCCATAAAAGTACAAGACAGTTGGCTTAAGCAATACAACAGCCTAACAAATGGCCAGGAAGAGGGAGGCGGGGGAGGGGCGCCGGAAAAGCTGGAAAAACTGAAGCGAAGCCAGCGTTTGGTTGGCGGCAAATTTGCGGGGAAAATCGACGAAGAGCTGGGCAAACAACACGAATTTCATTTGCTCTACCGAGCATGGGGAATCCAGAGATAGTATTATTTACTTCAATATTTCTTTTTCTATTATTAAGTATTTAATTTAAATTTATTAGGAATTTATTAGTTTATTGCTAGAACTGTAGTTCTACTTATTGTTTCCCAATTAATGGAAAATGTATGACTTACATGTATTTATATCAATAGATAAAAGGTGTAAGCCCCTAGCAATCCCTCTTTTTTGACTACGTGCACCTCATTGTAATTTGAAAATATTTCTGGGAATTATCTATATGTTGTATGGAAAATGCTCTTAAATAAATAGATAATAGAAATACTCGTTATTTAAAGTGAAATTCCATTTATAAATATCAATTTACTTATTCCTACATTTTTCAACTGTGGAAATAAGTGGCATGCTTTCGAAAAAATAATCAATTTCAAGTCGTACCAAAGCACATTACCATTATAACCAATTATTGGGGTTTTTTGCCAATTATTGTGTATTACTTTTACATTATTACCGAATGCCATTATTATTAAATAGATAAGTAAGGTAAATGTGGCTGGCTCAGTGAATTTATTTATTAGGGTAGATGATCTGCAGGACGCGGCTATTAAATCGTACTATCCATTTCGGATTTATGGCCAGGGTATAACAACAACAAATATCGCTGCCTATGCCGCTTATAAATCATTTGGCTAACAACAACTGGTCGGCGCTGCAATTGGAGTTGCAGTTGGATGCAGTTGGATGCAGTGGAGTCCAAGTCGGAGTCGGAGTCGGAGTTGCTCTCGGCGACGGCAAATGTATCTTTTGGATCTATTATTTAACTTTTATGTGCGCATAAATGCGGCGATATGATGCCGATGACGACTTCGCAAACTGGCTAAGGAGGCTCGAGCCAGTTTCAAACCCACCGACGGGTTTTCAATTTTCCGTCTTCAATATGATAGAGAGAGAGAGCAATAAAAGAAAGAGAAAGAAAATGAGGTGGAAAAATAAAATCTCGGCCGTGTCTGCTGCACTTTCATGTTAATTAACAAGAAACTCTTATCAGCACGCCGATTAAGCGAATGCCACTTCTAACGCCCCAATCCCAGATCATTCCACCTGGACATGGTATCATATGGCCCACCAGTCCACCAGTCCACCACTTCCACCCAGCCATTCAGATCCATTCAGATAAGCGGCCGACACACAACAAATTGTGGTCCATAAATTTGTGCAGTTTGGCGAATGTCCAAAGAAGCCACGCGAAGATAAGATTGGCTTGGGTGCGGAGATCAAAGATTGCAGATCGGATATCGGAGATTGCAGATCGCAGATCGGAGATCGGAGATCGTGTGACGGAATCCAATTCGAGTATTCCATATTGATATGATATGCTTCGTGTCAGCCGCCGGAGATTGCGTTGATTACACTAATTTGGCGAATTTATAAGATACCCCAAGTCGACTGAAATAGATTGCAGCGATTTGCCGCGAGATTGGGAAATGGCCAACTGCAGATAAACATAATTTAGCAATCAGCAGCGGAAATTAAGCGCAAGAGATTTGAATGAGAAAATGCAACAAATGAAATGAAATTTAAGTGATTAATTTAACTTTAAAACTATACAGCATTCACACAGGCCCTGTCAAAGCATATGGATGGTAGTCATTAATTTAAACATTTTCGAAAACTATAAACTATTGGAGGTCGTAAATTTGTGCATGGGCGACTATGGATTATTTTTAATGGCTGATCAATTAAAGTAATCTCTTGGGGTCCATAAATTATGGCTTGTCCAGAGAAGTCATGGAAAGATAAGTGTGTGTGTGTTTTCAGCTATTTGGGCGGCGGAGTTCAATATTGAAATTGAAAATGTCAACCGAAAAGCGATTAAAATGATTTATGGGAAAGTTTAGTTTTGCGGCGGGAAAAAAACTTGAATAAATTCAAATTAAATTATGAACATGTATTGGAAGAGTGGCAGTGGGTATTTATAATTATATTTATTTAATTTATATTTAAAGATAACTTTGCACTAACTCCAATTTCTTTTTCATTTTCTTGCAGGTATGTGCCAACTCTCGCTTAGCTAGAAACTGAGATTATCGCCATCTCAAGTTAGATTCGAGTTCGAAACAAAACGCGTCGCGAAGGGGCAAACGAAAGACTTAGGCAAAGAACTCGCCGCCTGCGGAGGTGGACGGAGGAGGACCTGGAGGAGCGGCAGCGGCAGCGGGAGGAGGCGGAGGCGGAGGAGGAGGCGCGGTGGCAGGAGAAGGAGCTGGTGCTGGTGCCGGTGCAGGTGCAGGGGCAGCTGCCGCAGTGGGTGGCAATCGGCTGGCGGACATGGCCCTGTTTCCATCCTCTTCGCGGCCGCGCACGCTCATGGAGCAGCTGCTGGCCCGCAAGATTGAGGCGGCTGCCGCTGCGGGCGGCACCGCTCCCTCCACCGCTGCCGCAACTCCTTCCGCTTCTGCTTCCGGCTCGGCCACGCCCTCGCCCACATCACCCAATCCGCCCGCGGGCGTCGGCATCGCCCTGCCCCTGCCCCTTCCCATGACCCTGGGCTTGGGCTTGGGCCTGGGCATGGGCGTGGGCGTGGTTAGCCGCCTGCGACGCACCGACTCCTTGGACTCCACCAGCAGCCTGGGCTCGCTGGCCTTTGGCGAGGATGTGTGCCGCTGCGACGACTGCCTGCTGGGCATCGTCGATCTCTACGTGATTAGTGCCGCCGAGGCGGCGAAGAAGAAGGTAAGCCATGGTGGTACTTCTTTAACATGAGCTTCGGATATTTAATGGCGAATATCTAAAACACATTGGGTTTATTTATAATAACTGCTACACTGTATAAGTAATTGTAATTATAAGAAAATCCTAAAATGTCCTATCAAATTGCTGTTATCAGTGGTAGCGATCAATCTGATGAACATATGTTACTAGTTATATTCAAATAATGAAATAATTAACCAGATGAGTTATTAATACTCTCTATAAACCATAGCTATGTGATACCCACGATCGTTATTTAGCTTTTCACGAAAGCTCCACCTGTGGAGGTTGTCTTCGCTACAAAGAAGCTCTTAATCGGGTGCTGGGTTTCAATCAGTGTTGGCAGAAATGACAGTTGAAAAAGAGTCAAATCGAAAGAACATAAAATGCCAGCTTAAGATGGTAGTAATAACACTGCAGCTGAACACTGCACTTTCTCAATAAATTGTAATTGTATTTATGAATGTAACAACTATATATTTGAATTTAGAAAATATCTTAAAAACATGGTACCAAATAGTAATATTTGTATTTATTAGTATAAGTAAATGATGTGGCTTTGTGGTCTGGCTATTAAATGGCCAAAAGCGCAGCGCTGCGGCTTGGACTCTTGGACCGGTCCAGCCGGAAAGCTCCACTTCCATCCCATTGACGTCACTGCCATCTGAGATAGTGAACGAGCGAAAGAGAGAGAGGGCGATGGAATGAGAGAGAAAGAGAGAGAGAGAGAAAGAGAGACAGAGAGAGAAGGAGACAGGGAGAAGCCGCTCATGCGTAAAGCGTGGATCGTGTGAAAATGAGATCGTTCAACTGATAAGCGCAATGGGAGTGGGGAGCGGGGGAGAGGGCGGGGGCGGGGGCGTTTGATTGGGCGGAGGCTTTGATATTCGGGAAGATTCGTAATATTCCGCTGAAGAGAGCGTTCTAAGCTGGCTCTTCTCCTCGCAGGAAGATTCATCGCAGATCTTGCGAAGATGAAGATGCATATGTTGCTTATGCAATTTGTATTCAATTTTCGTACTTAAGCGCCCTCAACTTTCTCCCGGTGAAAGTGTTTTGTGAGTCATATTTAATAAGGATATTGCCGGTGATCTTACGAAAGTTTTTAATGTTTTCTGGTGACTCTTCTTTAGCGCTTGCCCAGTTTGTTTATTTACATTTAAGCCCATGTTCGCTGAATTTACAAAGTCAACTTCCCCAGTTTGCAGCTCGTAGTTCCCAGTTGCCAGTTCCCACAAACAAACAATGATATGCAATTTATTCGTATAACAATGAGCAGACAGCATAGGGCAAACACACAATATTAGGCTGTGTTTTTCTCAGTTTTCGAAGAAGAGAAATACACACAAATCGTGCCATAATCTGTAAACATTTCACAGAAATTTGCTGATTAATTTTGGCAAGTAACTTCCCTTCCTTTAGATATTGTTGATATAGATAAAATGTACTATTCATGGCTGTTTTCCTTAAAGTTTTTTCTTTAAAACAAAGAAAGGTCAATTATAATCTCTTTTCTCTGGAATAACAAATAGCAAGGAGCTTGGCCATATCGTAGTGGCATTTTCCGCTGATCCTATCTTGTTATCATTGACGTCACGGCCCGGCGGCCTTGATCATTAAACTACGTCATCTCGGGTGAGTCTAGGCCAACTAATGAGCTTTGTTCCCCAGGTTGGGACCTCTCTCTCTCGCTCTCTCTCTCTCTCGCTCTGCCTTCCAGGTGATAATTTTGCGCCTAGGTACACCGGGGGAAACAAACTAAAATATTTCCTTGAAGAAATAATAGTAATTAGGTTGGGTTTTAAAGTTGCTTTTATCAGCATGTTTATTATTGGCCAATAACCCTGTTTCCATGCGATTTAATCGGAATTTGTGTAGTTATCTCTAGTTACTCGGTTATTTTTGTCAGTGTTGCAACCCAAATCTGCCTAATCTGCCTTATCAGCCGGAGATCGCGGCTTTCGGACTGGATGGGATTTAGTGGTAGGATTTATTGGTAGGACTCTCGTAAATGAAAGCTGATGCTGCTGCGGCGGTTGCTGTTGCTGCTGTTGCTGCTGCTGCTGTTGTTGCTGCTGTTGCTGTTGCTGCTGCGACTGTTGCTGCTGCTGTTGCTGCTGCTGCTCATCGCCGGCGGAGCTCTCGGCGAGTTCGGTTCGGTTTGGCTCGTTTGGGTTCCGTTTTTTGGAGCAGAGTCGACCAGTTGAGCTTTTGCTGCGATCGCGTGCGGCTGGCTCGGGGTCTCGGTCTGTGGGTTTTGTCATTGTTAATATTATTGTTATTGTTATTGTTATTTTTATATTGCTATATTGCTGTTGGTAGTGCTGTTGCCCGTATCGCCGCCGACTTTCCGCGTGTGCTTCCACATATCTCTCGCCGCCGCGTCTATATGTACATACATGCCTATATACACATAAATATATACTTGTATATAAACACATTTGTATATCAATTTGTATATCTGTGTTTTCTGAGCGCCCCTCTCTTTCTCTCTGTGTGTCAAGCCAATGCCAGAGACCGCGTCAAACGGCCCACCAAAAAAAACCAAAAAAAACAGAAAAAAAAACCAAAAAAAAAAAAAAAACGAAAAAAACACACACAAAAATTAATAATAAACAGCAACACAGCTCAGCAGCAATATTATTAAGCAGAGCTGTATTCCGAAAATATTATAATTTTCTTGCCAGTTTGTTTTTTTAATTAATTTATGGCGCTTGGCTGCGTGTGCCTGTCACATTATGTATTTTCATTTTTAATTCAGCGCCAAGTCAGCGAAAGAAAGCTGGGAAAATTCCACTAAAATGTATAAATGTTCTTAATTAACAGTTAATTGCTAAGAGGCGTGTGTGTTTCCACACAATTTATTTGTATCCCAGAAAAAATTCAAAACTCTGAGTGTATCCTTAAATCAAATAACTTACTTACATACACGCAAAATATTTGAATAGTAAGACAAAAAAGTCCAGTCAAAGATTGCACAAATAAAATTCCTAATTGCATGCTAACTGCTAAATTGCGTGTTTATTCTCAATTTTAATAACAAACACTTAATAAAAGAAGACCGTAAAATAGTAAAAATAAATCATAAAATATTGAAAATAGATAAGAGGCAGCTGCTTATCTATTTGGAATTTGCAACACAAAAGGAAAAACAAATGGAAATGCATAAATTACAACTTTTCCGCCACTTTTTTTGCAGTGACAATTAATTACTTGTGCATGTGTGGGCATTTTTTTTTCTGTGTGTACTGTGCATGCTTCCCTTCCGCCGAGTCAAGCAAACATTTCAAAAGAATCAAGTGGCAAGTTGGGGGAACTGGGGAATCTGCGATGTGTTGCTGCTGTTTCGTGTTGCTGCCGCTGTCATTGTAAAGTGTGTTAATTGAAGCACGCGCCAAAGCTGCCAAAGCGACGACAGAGCGAGAGAGAGAGCGAGTGTTGGAGCGAAAGAGAGGCAGAGAGTTGGAGCGAAAGAGAGGCCAGACAGGCAGAATTCTTATACTAGATGACTGAAATAGCGAACTGACTTTTGCACCGAAAATCCGAGTATTCACGTTTATGTAAACATTTACACACTATATAAACGACGACGTCAATGAGAACCACCACCAGCCCCACCCTCCCAGACACCCCACCCAAACAAACCCGCCCCCCTTTCCCCTTCCGAAACCCCCCTTCGCCCCACTCTAAGTTAGGTGCTACGCAATTGGAGGAGCAGCACCCACCCACCCACAAAAAAAAGAAAACGAATTTAATGCGAATTATATAATTGAAGAGGCAGCACCTTCGGAAATCGTGCTCATTTGCGTACGTACAGCGAATTCGGCAATTGAAGCTCATTAAGTAGCCGAAAATGGAACTAAATCACCCCAAACCCGCACCCCCCAAACACCCAACCCCCGCGCCACCATACTTGGTGCTTGATCGTTTCAATAACATCCGCCCAGCCACCCACATTCACAGCCCCACTCGCAATGGGAGGCCCAAGACCGTATCCGAATCCGAATCCGAATCCAAACCGAATCCCAAAGCCACAGCCAAAATCCGAATCCAAATTCTGTGCGTCAATGGCACACTGCAAAAAAAAAGAAATAAGTGATCAATTGGGGATTGTTAATGGTCAGCCATAAAAAGCATCGAATTTCGTATGAAATATATTATATGTATATCTATCAGAGAAAAGCCATTATTAAATTTAATTGGGCATGACCAATTGCTGAAATTGGTGCATACATTTAAATGGGTGAATTTCTTTGAAAAAGTTCGAAATTTATTAGGTAGCTTCTAGTGTTCTATGAATTATTTATTTTCAGTGATATCTTTGTGATATTTTTAATGGCACTTGCGTGTGTTAAATTTCATTTGAGCTAAATATCTCAAGCATTTGAAAAGCCACCGCAATAGTTTTCAGTGTGCCAATAGAAGAAGAGAGACAAAGACTCACACTCAGCGAAATTGGGAGAGCGAAGAGGTGGTAAAGAGCGAGCGGGGGGGTGGACAACAAACTGTTTACTTTATTAATTTTAAGCTTTTGGTAGTTGGTAGAAAAGTAAAAAAAAGAAGCACAAATACTGAGAGAAATTGTTATGCGAATGTGAATGGTGGGCATTAAGCGCGTAGTGTCCACTGTTCAGAGTGGGTGGTGCTGTTAATTGGAGGGGGGGGATTGTTTTCAGGGGGGGGTGGTTGCCAAGTGGGGGTGGCGAGTGCAGGCATTACGTACCCCCACACCAAGTACATACATATGTACATATGTCTAGGCACACGATCCAATGTATAATATCTATATGCAAAGTACACAGCGCGATATATCGAGTCGTTATCGTCGACGTAGGTTTCTGCTTTTCGCTGTTGGTGTTGACGGCATCGAAGATTGTACAATTGTTTTTATTAGATAACACGCAAATTTGAATTCGAAACCAAGCCCAGCTAGATGGAAATACAAAGCAAATATCTGCCAGGAGATAAGCGAAGGAATGGAATATCACGGATCAATTAAATGCTATTAGGAAAGTTCCAAAGATCCCATGCTCTTACATACATACTTATGTATGTGAAGTGAGGGCTTTTAATCCAATTTAGCTTATTGAATAATGGTCTTTATAAATAACTGATTGTGTACAAGCAGCAAGTAGCATTAACATAAGAAATATCACACATACGTCACGTATGCCCGCGCTATTAATAAAAAGCAGAGCTAATAAAAACCAGAGTTGGGAGAAGAAAGGATGAAGACGAGTAGGAAAGAAGCAGTCTTGCAGATTGTAGATGGAAATAATTGTGATAACATTACTACTTGAGTATAAAATGCATTTACTTCTCGTTTTACTCGGTTACTTCAAGTGAGTAGTGCAACATTACTAAGATCTTAGTACGCAGATACTTTGCGCCCTTAAAATGGCCCTGTTTTGCAACCACAGAGATGAGATACGATGAGATCTCCCTTAGCTATGTGATAACCTGAAACTAGGAAGATATCATCAATTAACACACTCGGCGAAATGAGCGGAAAACTGTGTAGTAACGTTTTTGTTGGAGCTGTGAATATTCTGGAATTGCTGATAAGCTCGGAACCCTTGTCCCACTTACGAGCACTTAGTATTCAAGCCCTTGCAGTTGCAACCCTTGACTTGAATCAGAATTAGATAAGCCAAATGTATAGTAGACGATCGCGCTGAGCTCTGAGCTCCGAGTTAAGTACGTTAAGTACGTTAAGTAAGGAGAGATCTATGGTTGATATGGCTGTACTCCCATAGTTCTCTAGATGTCGGAGAAACAAGGTTGTTGATGTTGTTGCTGCTGGTGTTGTGTTGCTCATGTTGCTCGTGTTGCTCATGTTGCTGTTGCTGCTTCGTTATCGCCGAGCGGCGACGGCGTCAACATTTGCCAATGACGTCAAATGTTATAAAGAAATTTTAAGTTCGCATATATGTACTTATATATGCACACATGCATATGTATTTGCATGGCAGGAGATAGTGTGTGTGTGTGTGTGTGTGTGTGTATGTACATATACCCGTGAGCAAGTGTTGTTGCTGTTGTGCACTGGCGTAACTGGATAGCCGCGTCGCTGGCATTTCCATTATTATCATAATGTGCTGTTCGATTTGGGCTTCGCATTGGATTGGATTGTATTGAATTGGATTCGATTCAATTCGATTCGATTCGATACGATTGCCTTGCCTTGCCTTGCCCGACTCTGGGCGGTTTCGCTTGTGGTTGCCGCTCGGTGGTGTCGCTGATTGCCACTTGGTGCCCACTTGGTGTTGCTGGTGCTGCTGGTGACCATTGGCCATTGGTTTCCCCATCTTGCCAGCTTCTAGCTGCGGATGCCGCAGATGGAGCTGCCAAGATGACAAGATGCCAACACGCTCCGACAATGCCTACTTAGTTTCGTCTTTCCTCACTTTGTGCGGACTGCGTTACATGGCACATACATATGTATGTGGTAAATTTAATCAATTTTGATTGATGTGTGCGCTTTACAGCCGCAGCAGCAGCCATTACATCTATATACACCCAAAAGCAGGCAAAAGCCAAAGACGCAGCTGCAACGAAGCGATGATTCCCTGATGAAGAAGGCAATAGCGCTTCACCATTAATAGAACTTAGTAGCTGACATGGGAAAGTAAATCCTCAGAGCAGATAGCTCTAAATACTCTAAAGAGAATGCTGTTTAGTGCTTTTGAGATCCTGCGATGAGATGGAAGGGTATCTGGGTGGCTTGAAGACTCATATGAACCGCTCAGTCGCTCGTTATGATCGCGTGGCCAGTGGTGTTCGCTGGCAAAAGGGGGATGGGAAAGGGGAAGGGGAACGGGGAAATATGATGTGGTTTTTAGGCGCGAACGGGTTCGCAAATGCGCAGAAATCGCAGTGCAGCGACTCCTCGGCTCTCCAGATCTCCAACTCTCTGTCGTCTCTCTCTCACTGGCGACTCGATCTCCGATCGGTGTAACTCAATGTGCGAATTTTCGTTGCCCAATTGCAGAAGTACACACATAGTTGCAGTCGCTAGCAGGTACCACTGATGCACTGCAGCGAGTGCCGTGGGCCAGAATCCATGTAAGATGTCCGTGTGCGCCCTCAGCCAGCCACAGCCGCCGAATAACCCAAATCAGAATCAGAAGCATCAGAAGCAGAACGGGCCAGCGAGACTGCCGGCCTTGGCCACCGGAAACGGAAGTGGCATCGGCAACGGAAGTGGTATAGCACTTAACGGCAAGGCCAAGGGCTCCGTAACGCCACCCACACCGCCGCCCTCGCCGCAGGTACGGATCTACGAGGACTTCGACAGGATGAGCGCCAAGGAGGTGTACTACAATGAGGCGGGCAAGAAGGTGACCGTGAAGCTGCTGCACTTTCCCGACGTGCCGCCCGAGGAGATAGCCAAATTGAAATTCGACGACGACGACGATGAAGAGGAGGATGGCAACGAAAATGGTGACGACGATGATGGCGAAGACAAGGGCGAGGAGGCCGACGAGGATAGCGATTCCGGACGCAGACCCACATCGGCGGACAGCGAGGATGCGGGCCAGAAGTCGGAGTCCAGTGGCGGTGCCACCAAAGCCACCGCCATACCAGGCTCATCCAAGAAGATCTTTCGCCGCAAACTCTCCGGCAACAATATGCAGCCACGGAAATGCAGCTTGGCCTTCGCCCAGGCACACGGCATACGCCAGCGGGCGGAGAAGAAGCTATCGATGCCCACCATTAGCATCACGGCCAATTCGGGTGAGCATGTGGCCCACAATTGTGGCCTGCGCCTCAACTTGGGCCGCAAGCTGTCGCAGCAGCACTCGCTGCCCCTGGGCTCACCCGCCACGCCCACATCGCCCATGAATCCGGGACCACGACGTTCACACTCGCCGCTGGGCCAGAGTTTGTGCCCCGGCTACATCCAGTACTCCAAGTCGCTGCTGGAGGTGCCCATGCCGCGGGACTACGGCTACGCCAGCAGCGATGATCTCAGCTCCGAGTGGGACTCGGATGTGTCCACATCGGCGGCCGGCTCCGCAACGGGAACGGGTGCCACCACATCTCAGGCCACCACCGGCAAGAAGGTAGGATGGGTAGCCCATTAGAGATAGATCGTGTGCTCAGGATCTGATCTTTGCCAGGGTTTGCATATGTACATGGTCATTGTGTCGGCATTAAAGTGTTATTGTTTAACTTAAACTACAACTCCAAAGTACTGCAAACGAGTTTGGAGCACAAAAAGCACTCTGTATATCCACGTGATTTGGCGACTCATCAACGTGAACGTGTATGCACATGTGATCGAGTGATAACAACTCAGCTGAAAAATCAGGGCATAAAAATGGGTCATTAGCCAGCTGTCTCATGTAAACCGTTTCGTTTCCAATAAACAAACAAAAATTAATTAGTGAATGCAGTATGGGCGAAATGTAGCGACAGTCTGTAACATTATTAATAGCTATTTACTAATTTACTTAACGTATTCCTCTCGCAGACTTTACAAACCTGCTTATAAGTGCTCACAATAGGCTGCTATCTCTGACACAACCCCTTGAGTAATTGAGTAATTGATTTCCATCCCTCCATCCCACGATTCTTGCAGAGCTCCGGCTGGCGGAAGATCCGCAACATCGTCCAGTGGACGCCCTTCTTCCAGACGTACAAGAAGCAGCGCTATCCATGGGTCCAGCTGGCCGGACACCAGGGCAACTTCAAGGCCGGTCCCGAGCCGGGCACCGTGCTCAAGAAGCTCTGCCCCAAGGAGGAGGAGTGCTTCCAGATCCTCATGCACGACCTGCTGCGGCCCTATGTGCCCGTCTACAAGGGCCAGGTGACCAGCGAGGATGGCGAACGTGAGTCTCCACTTGCTTATTATCCTTTGAAGGGGTAAACTAGTATTTTCTAACCATGCCACACAGTCTATCTGCAGCTGCAGGATCTGCTCAGTGACTATGTGCAGCCGTGCGTGATGGACTGCAAGGTGGGTGTGCGCACCTATCTGGAGGAGGAGCTGTCCAAGGCGAAGGAGAAGCCCAAGTTGCGCAAGGACATGTACGACAAGATGATCCAGATCGACAGCCACGCCCCCACCGCCGAGGAGCACGCGGCCAAGGCGGTGACCAAGCCACGCTACATGGTCTGGCGCGAGACCATCTCCAGCACGGCCACGCTGGGATTCCGCATCGAGGTGAGGCTATTTTCAACACCTAATAACCACCCAAAATCAAAACCCTTCATTTACATACATATTTGGTATGCATGAGAAGCGTGCTTGGAAAGCAAACTGCAGGCTAAGCATCCTTAGCAGATATCGCCATCACTAATAGTTTCAGTTTCCTAGGCAGTTTCTCCACTTGACCCCCAAGCTAATTAATTTGCAATTAATTATGCAAAAACGTTAATGGCAAGTCATTAATTAACTCGTCTAAACGTCGTTTGCAGGGCATCAAGAAGAGCGATGGCACCAGTTCCAAAGATTTCAAGACGACGAAGTCACGCGAACAAATCAAGTTGGCCTTTCTCGAGTTCCTCAGCGGTCACCCACATATTTTGGTGCGTATTCAAATTCAAAGCCAATTTGTGCGGGGATTCCCTGCGCTGTTTTATTCTTTTATATTTAATATATTCTATTTTTTTGTTATTATTTTTCGTTGCGTTTAACAGCCCCGCTACATACAGCGTTTGCGAGCCATAAGGGCCACCCTGGCGGTATCGGAGTTCTTCCAGAGCCACGAGGTCATCGGCAGCTCCCTGCTCTTCGTCCACGACCAGACCCACGCCAGCATATGGCTGATTGACTTCGCGAAGACGGTGGAGCTGCCGCCGCAGCTGCGAATCGATCACTACTCCGCCTGGAAGGTGGGCAACCACGAGGATGGCTATCTCATCGGTATCAACAATCTCATTGATATCTTTGTGGAGCTGCACGCATCCATGGAGGCGAACGCAAAAGCGGAGGCCATTCAGTCACCCGTTTCTAGCGGAGATCCGGCCGAGGAGACGGAGGAAAGCAAATCCTGATGGGATGATATCTATCTATCCATACGTTTCTACACGGGGATTTTGGGGCTGAGCCCCAAAAGACAAAGACATTTCCAATTTCCGAATCGAGTAATCCCCAATTCCTAGGCTAAGTTATACATTTTTTTTTTGTTTTTTTTTGCTAACAGTTTGCGTACATTTAACCCCTTAAGTTTAAAATCAAAGACTGAAATCACAATATGCATACACATATTTTTACTATATACGATATACGATATACGCCTACACATATAGGAGATATATAGCCTGGCATATATATATGAGCTGCTGCTGTAGTGTAATTTATTTATCCAAAACAAAAAAAGAATTCACGTTTGGCGAGTCCTAGCGAGACCCGAATAGTTGGAGATAATCCCCACAAGGCAGTCAACACTGTCGATCGTAACGATACGAAAAGTAACTAAGAAGTGAACACCCAACACGCAACAAGAACGTAGACTAAGTTTTTAATATAATGGTTATGCGACTACCTACTAAATACTACTAATTGTGCACTATTAAATTCAGTTAAACCAGAAACAACGAACGTACTTCTTTCAATTCACTTGTGGGGTGAGCAAAAACATTGGTTTAGCTTTAACTGCATTTTCAAATTCAAAAAAGCGCGGGTTTTTCATTTTGGCGGCAAAATGTGACCGTTCAGCCACCGCATTATACCGGAAGTACTACACATTTTATATTATTCACTTCATTGGTATAATTATATATAACTACTTGTTTCAAAGAGTATCAAAAGTTATTACTACTTAAATAACAAACTTACATGAAAGCATGCCGTTGCCCTTTAAAATGTAGAATACGTGTTTGAAAAGCGCGCCCATAGTCGACAGATGGCGCTTTAAGCACTCGCAAGCTATCGATGAGTGGCGCTTATCGGCGC